>NC_047104.1:9506103-9827103 GCF_902500255.1 Thalassophryne amazonica
ATCAAATAATAATTATTAAACCCTAAAATTGGTAATTATTTTGGTCACCCATTAAATGAGGTCTAGGCCAATCTAATTCAATTTGAGAGTTTAACAATACTTTCACTATTTTTGGTGCTCTCCACGAGACCAATAACACATTGCGAGGCTTAACTACTTATTCATTACATTAAATTGGTGCCCGACTGTACGACGCCGCATTTCACTCCCTCGGCTGGCGTGATGCTAAGCTACTCTGCAGCTGAGCTACGAAGCTTGAACAACAATAATGTCCCTCGGGACATTCTCGCTATCAGAGAGCTTGGCTTGTTCCGCCGACATCGCTGTGTCCACAGAGGCTCCTGGAGAAAATTTGTGTTCCATCGAACTGGGTCGTCTGTGCCGGTCATCTGGTCAGCTGAGCGCATCGGTGCTCGGCGCCCACGTCATCAGAGCGCTGCAGCTTCTGGGAATTGTAGTCCTGATGTGACGACAGCGGTTCCTGACACTCTCCGGGCGCTGGATGGAAAACGTGGAGTGGATTTTAAGATACTCAGGCCTAATCAAAGATGTCAGTCTGTCAAACCGACAGAATTCTTCAGTTTGGGTCTTATTAACATCAGATCTTTGTCCTCAAAATCCCTGTTGATTAACGATTATGGATCATCATTTGGACATGATTGGGTTATGTGAAACCTGGCTCAAACCCACAGCTGTTCTTCCTCTGAATGAGGCCTGCCCACCAGGGTACACATTCAGTCACATGTCTCGTTGTGCGAAGCAAGGCGGGGGTGTTGCTTTTATCTATAAATCCAAGTTTAACTTCTTGACTGTCGGGGGGCATAAATATAATTCGTTTGAGCATCTGACTCTCCGCTCTGCCCATGATGCTACATATTGTCAGGGTCAGAAGTATGGAAATCAGTCATGCCATGTTGTCACTGTTTATAGGCCTCCTGGCCCATATTCTGAATTTTTAGATGAATTTGGTGCATTCATCTCTAGCCTGTCAGCTAGTGTGGACAACATTTTGATTATTGGTGATTTTAATATTCACATAAATAAGCCCTCTGATCCCCTTTGAAAGTCATTTATGGAACTTGTGGATGCGCTGGGATTCCAGCAATGTATTCAGGATTCAACACATACTAGTGGAAATACCCTTGATCTGGTACTCACACGTGGCCTTGCTGTCACAAACATTGACATTTTGCCTCTTGCCTCGGTGATCTCTGACCACTCATTTGTTAGGTGTGCATTTATGTTGCCGCGCCTAGTGGATCGAAAGCCTTGTCTTTCTTTGCGGCAACGCATTACTCCTTCAATTATGATAGAACTCGAAGCCAGACTGCCTGAAATTTTGGCCTCGGGGTTAGAGAATATTCAATCAGTAGATAGTCTTGCGGATTGCTTGAACTCAGCGCTCAAGGCCACACTGGACAAGGTTGCGCCTCCTCTCTTGAGGACATGCCTTCCCAAGGCATACTCACCTTGGTTTAATGGTTACCTGGGTGACCTTAGGCAGAAGGCTCAAGGTTTTGAACGGAAATGGCATAGTTCTAAGTTAGAGGTGTTCCATCTTGCATGGCGAGATGCTGTCTTGGATTATAAGCAGGCACTACTGGCTACAAAGCGTGCCTATAATTCTGATTTGATTAATAAAAATAAGCATAATTCCAAGTTTTTGTTTGAAACTGTAGCACTTCTTATTCATGGACAGCCACCTGTTATTCACTCTCCTTTCTCAGCACAGGACTTCTTGGATTACTTCGAGAAGAAAATTGAGGATATTAGGTTGAGTATATCTCAGCAGGCTTTGGCCCAACCACTGCATACTGCTGTGGAGGTGGATGCGCCCACTGAGGTGGTATCCAGATTTACAGATTTTGATGGTATCTCGCTAGGCGCACTGACGAAGCTCGTGACGTCTACTAATAGCACAACCTGTTTAATTGATCCTATACCAACAAAACTGTTTAAGGACTTGTGGCCCATTCTTGGACCAACTGTGCTGGAAATTATAAATCTCTCATTAACTTCTGGATCTGTTCCTAAGTGTTTTAAGTCTGCAGTGATCAAACCATTACTTAAAAAATCTAATCTCGACCCTAGTGTATTGAAGAATTATAGACCGATATCAAATCTGTCATTTTGTTCTAAAATCCTGGAAAAAGTGGTCTCGCGACAGCTCGTGGACTACCTCACTGAGAATAATCTTTTTGAGCCACTGCAGTCTGCTTTTAGAAAATTTCACTCCACAGAGACAGGACTTACTAAAGTAGTGAATGACCTTTTGCGAGCAATGGACTCGGATATTACTACGGTCCTGGTGCTGCTGGATTTTAGTGCTGCATTTGACACTGTGGATTACCATATTCTACTCAATAGGCTGGAGAATCACTTTGGGATTACTGGAACTGCTCTTGCATGGTTGACGTCGTACCTGTCCAGTCATTCCTACTGTGTATTGTGTAATGGAACCTCCTCCGATCGTAGAGACATGAAGTTTGGGGCTCCTCAGGGATCCGTTTTGGGCCCCTTGCTTTTTTCTCTTTATGTAGCACCCCTCGGGAATATATTGCGGCGTTTTGGGATTCCCTTTCATTGCTATGCTGATGACACTCAATTGTATATGCCAATAACTGCTGGTAATCTTACTCACATAAAATCCTTGGAAGATTGTCTTGCATCAGTAAGAAGTTGGATGTCTAGTAACTTCCTACTTTTAAATTCTGATAAGACTGAAGTTATGGTTTTTGGTCCAGCGAGATATCGGCATCAATTTGATCAGCTAGCATTTAGCTTAGGTCCGTGTGTTATACATCATACGGATAAAGTGAGGAACCTTGGAGTAATTTTTGATCCTGCGTTGTCCTTTGATCTCCACATTAGAGACATTACAAGGACTGTCTTCTTCCATTTGCGAAATATAGCGAGGATTCGTCCTATTCTGTCTATGGCTGATGCTGAGACTTTGATTCATGCGTTTGTCTCTTCTAGATTGGACTATTGTAATGCTCTATTCTCTGGCTTACTGCAGTCCAGGATCAGGGGTCTTCAATTGGTTCAGAATGCTGCTGCCAGACTTTTGACACGGAGCAGAAAGTTTGACCACATTACGCCAATCTTGGCGTCCCTGCACTGGCTTCCTGTTTCTGCAAGATCGGATTTTAAAGTACTGATTTTAATTTATAAAATTGTTCATGGACTTGCACCTCCCTATCTGGCTGACTTGATAAGCCCCTATGTACCAGCTCGGGCCCTGCGTTCTCAGGGTGCAGGACTTCTGTGTGTTCCCAGGGTGAATAAAAAGTCTGCCGGTCACAGAGCTTTTTCCTATCATGCCCCAGCTCTGTGGAACGATCTGCCGGCACACATTCGGCAGTCGGACACTGTGGAGACTTTTAAATCACGTTTAAAGACTCATTTATTTTCCCTGTTTTATCATTAGTGTTATGATGTGTTTTTAATCTTGTATTCTTTTACTGCTGTCTTTCTTTTATGGTTGTTTTTATTGTGTTTTAAATTTTTTATTGTTTTTTATGTTGTGAAGCGCCTTGAGATGATTTTGTCGTGAATTGGCGCTATATAAATTAATAAATTTGATTTGATTCAGCGCTCAAAGCCACATTTGATAAAATTGCGCATCATCTGTTAAGGCCATGTCTTCTGAAGGCACAGTTGCCTTGGTTCAGTGGTTACTTGCGTGACCTTAGGCAGAAGGCTAGAGGTTTTAACGGAAATGGCATAGTTCCCAATTAGAAGTGTTCCACCTTGCATGGCGTGATGTTATTTTAGATTATAAGCATGCACTACTGGCTACAATGCAGGCCTATTATTCTGATTTGATTAATTAAAAACAAGCCACCTGTTAGTCGCTCTCCTTTTTCAGCACAGGACTTCCTGGATTATTTCGAGAAGAAAATAGAAGATATTAGGTCGAGCGTATCTCAGCATGTCTTGGTCCAGCCACTGCACCCTGCTATTGAGGTGGGTGCCACCATTGAGGTATTGCCTAGATTTACAGAATTTAAAATATCTCACTTGATGTGCTGACAAAACTCATTATATCTACAAAAAGCACAACCTGCTTATTTGATCCTATACCAACAAAACTGTTTAAGGACATATGGCCCATTCTTGGGCCAGCTGTGCTGGAAATTGTTAATCTCTCACTAACTTCTGGATATGTTCCTAAATGCTTTAAATCTGCAGTGATTAAACCATTACTTAAGAAATCTAATTTTGACCCTAGTGTATTGAAAAATTATAGGAAGCCGTGTTGGACAGCTGGACGATATCCTCCATGGCTGCTGTGCACCACATCAGGAGACCTAGTCACTGGGATGTGGTTGGTTAGGATGCGGTCCACAGTCAATTTTTCAGGCTTGAAGCCTAACTGCTCCGTTTGCTGAGCAGCAAGCAGTTGCCACTGAGTTCTAGGGAGACTGAACCTTGGAAGTACCTTTTCTGGCGCAGAGTGTAACATCACTGTTGGTGTTCCATTCCAGGTGATTGGCCTTTCCTTTCCAGAAAGGGACAATACCTGCTTTCTTCCAGTCTGTTGGGGTGATATCTGTCTCCAAAATGGAACCAGACATGCCCACCGCACAGGAAACATAATAAATACTCTTCTTTCTATTAATTTGCCCACTTGGGACACGCTGAGTAAAGCCGGAATGATTGCTACATCCAGAACAGCAAATCCAGATCCAGCCAGACTTCAGCCTGTTGTAATGCTGAAGGGACTCGACAACTGTATGTGCCAAACCACGTCAGTGCTCACATAAAAACGGGCTCCATTTACGTACATATGCATGTAAACTTACACATTACTGTGTGTGTGTGTGTGTGTGAGAGAGAGACAGAGACATGCCAGCAGCCTCACTTGGCACCTGACAGCCCACTGTCTGTGATTATAGGAGCACTTTACTGCTATTAATATTAATGTCAGTCCATTTTATTCGGGAAGTCTGCCTGCCACTCTGATGAGGCTGCACTTTACTGCTTTAAACTGTGTGCGTGTGTTTGAGTGTTGCTGTGAGTGTGCACGATTAATATGTTTTTGACCGCGTCTACTCGGACATAAATGCAGTTCTCAAAAAGAGGAGCGACAAAAAAAAAAAAAAAAAGAATCCTTCCAGGCCATTTGCACCTTTGTAATTTTAAACTCAACCAGCATAAAAAAATATACTAATTTATCCATTTTGCTCTTCAGAGTGCGTGAAACAAAATATGGACCAGACATTTGTCATGAAATACCTGAACAAATCTGACTTGTCAACAGGAGATCTGAAGCCAATTCATTTTTGGAGGTAAAGATGTGTTTTTGTCAATGCATTTGTTATTTTTCTGAACCTGCTTATTCCATTTAAGGGTGACAAAGGGGAAGGGGAGGGGCGTGGCCTATCCCAGCAGTCAGTGGGTGAGACGCAGGGCTCACCTTGGCCAGACCGCCAGCCTATCACAGGTCTGACACATACATACAAACATATATATATATATATAGGTATTCACAGCCAGAGCACCCAGAGGGAACCCACACCAACATGGGGGGAACATGCAAACTTCACACAGAAAGGACCTGTATGGATTTTAACCTGGGATCATCTTGCTGTGAGGCAACAGAGTTAACCACTAAACCACCAACACAGGGGCGCCAGACGGGGGTGGGGGGGGGTGGGGGGGGGGGGGAAAGGGTATGGCTATGTACCCAGGGCCCAGAGCATGGGGGGCCCACAAAAAACTGGCATTAAATACATTTTTGTGTTGCATGTTATTAATGTCCATACAATTCATGTTGTAAAAGAATATAATTAGGATGAATGTATAAATGTTGCAAAACATAATTCTGCTCTAACAATAATATTGAAAGATCTCTGAGGGCCCTTCCACCCCTGCACAGTTGTACAATGGTTTAGTCCAGGTGCACAGGTGGCATGCTGGCTTCCCCCCCACCCACACACGTACATCCCAAACGGGATCTGACAGAAAGAGGAGGTGTTTAGTAGAGCTGAAACAACTAATCGATTTAATCGATTATTAAAATAGTTGTCAACTAATTTAGTCATCAATTAGTTGTTAAATAACTTTGTTTTACCGCAAATGTTTCGTTTCTTCGATATAAATCAACGTTTCTGCAGTGCGGCTTTGCTTTGAACCTTGAACCAATCAAAGCAGTGATTCGCAGATCGAAAGCTTTGTTTTATTTTGCTTAATCTTAATTTTTCTTCCCCACTAAAACCACCAAGAGCATATGTCTGTGAGTAACATTTACCTTTTTATGTTAATCTGACCTGTTATGGTCTTCTGAAACAGTTGATAGATTTATTTTATAACTTAAAAACAGGACTGATGCTAACGGTTAGCATGTCTATGGCTTTTTCAATGTTGACATTAGCATTAAGCTGTTGCAAGCTGTCAGCACATTGTTTTTCTGTATAATAATTCATGGCTCAGCGTTTGTTGTCATAAAAACGCAAATGTATTACAAATTGTAATATTTTATTCATTTATTTTTCTTATATATCAATAATAATAGAAACACAACAATAGTAATAATAACTAATAATGCCACAAGAAAGTTTTAGAGAAATGGACAAAAAGAATCTGATAAAACTGTTGGGAAAGTGTAGGAACACGGACCCACACAGGGGCGCAAATGAACGGACAATGGAGTAAGTCAAAATAACAATGCTTACTGTTGTGAATGTGCACAACGAATACAACCAATTACAGAAATGGACACAGTCAATTCACAAAATTGTCGGTGGGGCAGGCTCGAAGATAGGAGACGCCTCTCCAAGGTAAGACCGGAACCACACGGCTTCCTCCGCCACAGGACCCCGGGAATACTGGGAGCCGCCAAGTCCCGAACTCCCAGGTGGCCACTGCCTCCGCGTGTCGGACCTGGTACTGCTGGCGAGGAACAAAGAACAGTTAGATGGGGGCGCGTTTGCACCCAGAACTCCGAACGGCAGGAAAGGTACCTCCCTCTCGTGGAACAGTAATCCAATAAACTAGCTCAGTCAAAAAGTATGTACTCTGTTTGCTTCGATATGTTACCTTCTCCGGTAGAAACGATATCTCGGCGATGAGGTGGAGATGCCGTCCTGCTGATATACCACACTGATGATTGCCGTCAGCTGTCTCAGGTGATGGTGACAGCTGTTACCGAGGCTGCTCCTGTGAGGCGGCGGCGCCCTCTGTGCCTGGAGCCCGCACTCCAGGCAGGGCTCCCTCTGTGGTGGTTGGCCAGCAGTACCTCCTCTTCAGCGGCCCACACAACAGACCCCCCCCTCAACGGGCGCCTCCTGGCGCCCGACCGGCTTGTCCGGGGTGGCGACGGTAGAAGTCGGCCAGGAGGGCCGGGTCCAGGATGAAGCTCTTCTTCACCCAGGAGCGTTCTTCGGGACCATACCCCTCCCAGTCCACCAGATATTGAAAGCCCCGGCCCATCCGTCGGACGTCCAACAACCGGCGCACTGTCCAAGCCGGCTCGCCATCGATGATCCGGGCAGGAGGTGGTGCCGGACCGGGTGTACAGAGGGGCGAGGTGTGATGGGGCTTGAGCTTCGACACATGAAATACTGGATGGATCCGCAGTGAGGCTGGAAGCTGAAGCCTCACTGCGGCGGGATTGATGACCTTGAGGATTTTAAACGGTCCTATGTACCTGTCCTGTAGTTTTGGGGAGGCCACTTGTAGCGGATGTCCTTTGTGGACAACCACACTTCCTGCCCGGGGCGATACGTAGGGGCCGGGGTCCGCCGCCGGTCTGCATGGGTCTTCGCCCTCATCCGGGCCTTCAACAAAGCAGAACGGGCCGGCACGCCACACCCGACGGCACTTCCGCAGGTGGGCCTGGACCGAGGGCACACCGACCTCTCCCTCAACCACCGGGAACAATGGGGGCTGATACCCCAAAACACACCTCAAAGGGGGAGAGGCCGGTGGCTGATGACACTTGACTGTTGTGGGCGTACTCGATCCAGGCCAGATGAGTACTCCAGGCCGCCGGGTGCGCGGCTGTCACACAACGCAGTGTTTGCTCCATTTCTTGATTGGCCCGCTCTGCTTGCCCGTTGGTCTGGGGGTGATACCCGGACGAAGATACTGACCGTGGCCCCCAGTTCCCGGCAAAAGCTCCTCCAGACATGCGAGGAGAACTGGGGACCGCGATCGGAGACGATGTCTGATGGTATCCCATGCAGGCGGACGACATGGTGGACCAGGAGGTCCGCTGTCTCCTGGGCTGTTGGGAGCTTCGGGAGGGCCACGAAGTGGGCCGCCTTGGAGAATCGGTCCACTATCGTGAGGATCACGGTGTTTCCCTGGGACGGCGGGAGGCCCGTGACAAAATCCAGGCCGATGTGGGACCAGGGCGATGAGGCACGGGCAGCGGCGTGTAGCAGTCCCGGAGCCTTGCGATGTGTCGGCCTTGCCCCTGGCGCAGGTGGTACAGGCCTGGATATAGTCCCGGAACGTCGGCCTCCAGGGACGCCCACCAGAAGCGCTGCCCGGGACAACTGCCACGTTCTTCGCACCCCTGGATGACAGGAGAGCTTAGAGCCGTGACAGAAGTCCAGGACTGCAGCCCTTGCCTCTGGTGGGACGTAAAGTCTGTTCTTTGGCCCAGTCCCGGGGTCCGGGCTTCGTGCCAGGGCCTCCCGGACGGTTCTCTCTACGTCCCAGGTGAAGGTGGCCACGATAGTGGACTCCGGGATGATGGGTTCCGGTGGATCCGACAACTCCGCTTTGACCTCGTCTTCGTGTACCCGGACAAGGCATCCGATTTCTGGTTCTTGGTCCCGGGCCGGTAGGTGATGCGGAAGTCAAAACGGCCGAAGAACAGTGACCAGCGGGCTTGCCTGGATTCAGCCGCTTTGGCGGTTCCTGATATATTCCAGGTTCCGGTGGTCAGTGAAAACCGTAAATGGCACGACGTTCCCTCCAACAGGTGTCTCCACTCTTCAAGAGCCTCTTTCACCGCGAGGAGTTCTCGGTTTCCCGACGTCATAGTTCTTGTTCAGCCGGGGTCAACCTGCGGGAAAAATAGGCACACGGATGAAGGACCTTATCGGTTCCTTTCCACTCTGGGACAGCACAGCTCCATCCCTGAGTCCGAGGCGTCCACTTCAACCCACTAACTGGCGACTAGGATCGGGCTGCACCAGAACGGGTGCAGACGAGAAGCGCCGTTTCAACTCCTTGAACGCGGCCTCGCAACGATCCGACCAGGTGAAGGGGACTTTTGGTGAGGTCAGGGCTGTCAGGGGGCTAACTACCTGACTGTAGCCCTTAATGAACCTCCTGTAGAAATTCGCAAAGCCGAGGAACTGTTGCAGCTTCTTACGGCTTGTGGGTTGGGGCCAGTCTCTCACCGCTGCAACCTTGGCCGGATCAGGAGCGACGGAGTTGGGGGAGATGATGAACCCCAGGAAGGACAAAGAGGTGCGGTGAAACTCACACTTCTCGCCCTTAACAAACAGCCGGTTCTCCAATAACCGCTGCAGGACCTGACGTACATGTCGGACATGGGTCTCAGGATCCGTAGAAAAGATGAGTATGTCGTCTAAATATACAAAGACGAATCGGTGCAGGAAGTCCTGCAAGACATCATTAACCAATGCTTGGAACGTCGCGGGAGCATTTGTAAGACCGAACGGCATGACCAGGTACTCAAAATGACCTAACGGGGTGTTAATGCCGTCTTCCACTCGTCCTCCCTTCCGGATCCTAACCAGGTGATACGCATTCCTAAGATCAAGCTTGGTGAATATCTTGGCTCCATGCAGGGGCGTGAACACCGAATCCAACAAGGGTAAGGGGTATCGGTTACGAACCGTGATTTCGTTCAGCCCCCTGTAATCGATGCATGGACGTAATCCGCCATCCTTTTTCCCCACAAAAAAGAAACCCGCACCCATCGGGGAGGTGGAATTCCGGATCACCCCGGCAGCCAAAGAGCCCCGGATGTAGGTCTCCATTGATTCGCGTTCAGGTCGTGAGAGGTTGTACAGCCTGCTGGACGGGAACTCAACGCCTGGAACCAAATCAATGGCACAATCATACGGGCGGTGCGGGGGGAAGGGTGAGGCCAGATCCTTGCTGAACACCTCTGCAAGGTCATGGTACTGCACCGGCACCGTCCCTAGATTGGGAGGGGCTCTGACCTCCTCCCTGGCCTGGGAACCGGGAGGAACCGAGGAACCTAAACATTACCCGATGGCAGGTCTCGCTCCACTGAACCACTACCCCGTACGGCCAATCGATCCGGGGATTGTGTTTCAACATCCAGGGAAAACCATAAAATCACACGGGAGGTGGCCGGAGTCACAAAAAACTCGATCTCCTCCCGGTGATTCCCCGACACCACCAGAGTTACTGGTGGTGTCTTGTGAGTGATTGGAGGGAGTAGGGAGCCATCTAGCGCCCGTACCTGCACAGGCGGGTAAGCGCCACCAGAGGGAACCCTATCTCCCTGGCCCATTTGCTGTCTAGCAAATTCCCTTCTGAGCCCGTGTCCACCATGCTGGGGCCTTCAGGGTTAATCCTCATAAAGGATTGTAACTGGGAGCCGTGTGGCGATGTGGTGTGTCCCACGTGAACGTCTCGGCCCCCCCTAGCCCAGTTTCTAGGGGCGGGCGTTGGTGTTTAACCGCTCGGGGCAGTCTCTGACCTGATGCTCAATCGAGCCACAAACAAAACACGCTCCGCGTGCCAGCCTCCTTTGTGTGACCGGTGCCCTAAATGTTGCCCTACTCGTGTCCATAGCTTCGTCAGCGGGGGGGCTGTGATTGCACGGAGCGCAGGGGCCGTGGAGTGTGGGGAGGGCGGAACGCGGTCGGAACCGGAAGGGAGAGGGACGACGCGTGCCTGGCCACGCCCTTCGTCTCGTTCCCGACGGCGCTCATTTAACCGATTGTCTAATCGTATGACAAGATCGATAAGCCCATCTAAATCCCGCGGTTCGTCCTTAGCCACCAGGTGCTCCTTGAGGACCAACGACAGTCCGTTTACGAAGGCGGCGCGGAGGGCAGTGCTGTTCCAGCCGGACCTCGCAGCCGCGATGCGGAAGTCGACTGCATAGGCAGCTGCGCTCCGGCGCCCCTGTCTCATTGACAGCAGCACGGCTGAAGCGGTCTCTCCTCTATTAGGGTGATCGAACACCGTTCTGAGCTCCCTCACAAACCCATCATATGTCAGAAGGAGCCGTGAACTTTGCTCCCAGAGCGCTGTAGCCCAAGCGCGTGCCTCACCACGAAGCAGATTTATCACATAAGCTACTTTGCTAGGCGTCGGTCGCGTACATGACGGGACGCTGTGCGAAGACGAGCGAACACTGCATAAGGAAGTCCGCGCACGTCTCCACACAGCCTCCGTACGGCTCTGGGGGGCTTATGTATGCTTCAGGGGGAAGGTGGGAGGGGTCGTTGGACAACCAGTGGAACGTCGTTGTCACGCACAGGGTCTACGGGAGGGGAGAGCCGCAGCGGCGCCGGAGGGCGCGCTTCCACCTGCGCGGCGAGAGCCTCCACCCTGCGGTTCAGGAGGGCGTTCTGCTCGGCCATCAAGTCCAACCGAGTCGTGAAAGCGGTGAGGATCCGCTGCAACTCACCGATACCCCTCCTGCGGACAGCCTGTGCGCCTTGTTCTTCCATTGGCCGTTCAACAGCCGGTTGACGCCCCTCGGGATCCATGATCGATTGGCCGAGATATCCTGTTGGGAAAGTGTAGGAACACGGACCCACAACAGGGGGGCAAATGAACGGACAATGGAGTAAGTCAAATAACAACGCTTTACTGTGTGAATGTGCAACAACGAATACAACCAATTACAGAAATGGACAACAGTCAATCACAAAAGTGTCGTGTGGGCAGGCTCGAAGATAGAGGACGCCCTCTCCAAGGTAAGACCGGAACCACACGGCTTCCTCCGCCACAGGACCCCGGGAATACTGGAGCCGCAAGTCCCGAACTCCCAGGTGGCCACTGCCTCCGCGGTCGGACCTTGTACTGCTGGCGAGGAACAAAGAACAGTTAGATGGGGGCGCGTTTGCACCCAGAACTCCGAACGGCAGGGAAAGGTACCCTCCACCTCTCGTTGGAACAGTAATCCAATAAACTAGCTCAGTCAAAAAAGTATGTACTCTGTTTGCTTCGATATGGTTTACCTCTCCGGTAGAAACGATATCTCGGGCGATGAGGTGGAGATGCCGTCCTGCTGATATACCCCACTGATGATTGCCGTCAGCTGTCTCAGGTGATGAGTGACAGCTGTTACCGAGGCTGCTCCTGTGAGGCGGCGGCGCCCTCGGTGCCTGGAGCCCGCACTCCAGGCAGGGCTCCCTCTGGTGGTGTGGGCCAGCAGTACCTCCTCTTCAGCGGCCCACAACAACAAAAACAAAACAAAAAGATTAAATCAACTACAATGAACATAAATAATATAGAAATAACTGTTTCCTGTGAACACCTAGTGACTCTTAAACCTCCACGTCATCCCTGTTTTATTAAGTTTAATGACAATTTGTTTCGGTCCAAACCACATCTAAGCTGTGTTTTTTACACAAGAAAAAAAAATAAAATGCAGTAAACTGCACATTGTGTCTTTTTTCATGAAAATATCTTATTAAATATACATATTACACTTTAGTCAGGCCTTTAAATAGTTTTGTGGACTCTTGCTGTATGTTGTCAGTGGTTGAGATAGTTGCTGTAGGCATCTAAACCTGATAGAAATCTCTTTGTGGTGTGTCGGTGATGTATGTATGTGCAAAATAAAACAAAACACTACTCCAGGTATGTTTTTGGACAAGAATATACATAACTTTGTTACAAGGTCAAACGCTGATGTTGCACAATAAAGGCCTTTTAATAATACTCACTTAAAGAATAATGGCGAAACTCACATGTAAGTAAAAAAAAACCCAAAACGATTAATCAAAAAAATAATCAACCGATGAACTGATTAGTAAAATAATCGTTAGTTGCAGCCCTAGTGTTTAGGCTGAAATAAAATATGTCTTTCCTAAAAAAAAAAATCAAAGTCCGGATTTCAAAAAAGAAGAGAAAAAAAGGACAGGGAAAGAAAACTAAATGAGGGAAAGCAGCTGCTAACCAAATTATGTGAAAAGAGAGGTGAGTTATATTGAGTTGTTGGGTCTGAGGGTGCATTCCTGTGCATTTTAACAGTCGGGAATGCATCAGATTGCACCATTTTTCTACAACAGTCGGGAATGCACCAAATCGCACCATTTTCTAGAAAATGGTGCGATTTGGTCCCCCAGACCCCCCAACTCAATATTGCTGCCCCAACTTTAAAAAGGGTTCTGACTCCCAGGTGTGATCTAAGGTATGTATACATGATTTAGACCTGGTTTGACTACACATTAGAAATTTGGTGTTTGTGTTAATAAAAAGAACATAACGGGTGGGGGGGCCTTCAATAGGCTAGTACCTAGGGCCCAGAATTCGGTGCTACGGCCCTGCACAACAGATTGATGCACAGACTGTAGAAGAAGAATAAATATGTCCTATACAGTCGTGCGACATATTTGTCTGACCACATAGTTTTTCTGGCCGACTAATTCTGTTTTGTTTTTCTCTCTGTCCAAGATGTGGCTGGATCCACCTGCTGAATTGGATGATTTCTGTGGAAGATGCGAGAAGGACTCTCTGTAGGAACAGATCCAATGAGTGGCTCGATGACCTCCCTCTCCAACTTCCCCCGCTCCCCGACGGTGGACTGGACGCCTTCATGGACTCCCGTCAATTGTTGTGTTTGTTTCTATCTTGTAAACCTTCTTGGTGGCATGGCCCAAGCAGAGGTCACCCCGTCTGCTTGAGGTTTTCTTCCTCAAATCATCAGAGGGAGTTTTTCCTTACCACTGTCACCTGTGTGCTTGTTTCTAGGGGTTGGTAAGGGTAGACCTTACTTGTGTGAAGTGCCTTGAGGCAACTATGTTGTGATTTCTCTCCCTCAGCCCCAACCAGTCCCAGCAGAAGACTGCCCCTCCCTGAGCCTAGTTCTGCTGGAGGTTTCTTCCTGTTAAAAGGGAGTTTTTCCTTCCCACTGTCGCCAAGTGCTTGCTCAAAGGGGGTCGTTTTGACCGTTGGGGTTTTTCTGTAATTATTGTATGGCTTTTGCCTTACAATAATAATGCGCCTTGGGGCAACTGTTGTTGTGATTTGGCACTATATAAATAAAATTGATTTGATTTGATACTATATAAATGAAAATAAACTGGAAAAATTACATTCAATTTGTTCCATCCACTCCCTAACCAGCTGATTGTAATTTGCTCCTCAGGCAAGTAAGCAGGAAAATCACTTGTTTAAGGTGCACAAGTATAAGGAATACATGGTTGGACATTTACTCTGAAAGCCGGGATTACCCACCTTTGATACAGACCATAAGGCCGTTGGTTCAGGTACTTATACCTCAGATACCGAAGCATGAAGCGGATGAGAGTTGATGACTCCCCTTGGATGGGAGAACTGTCCATTGCAGATTACATCTCTGGAGAAGACCAGTACCCTTTCCAGCTGGGTGGACTGGAACAATGCAGACAAGTGTATTAGACTGTAACCTGTAGTACACCTGGATAATGTCAAAATTTAGTTCTGGGTTGGGCATTGAAGGCCAAGACCCATAGGTTTATCTTGGTCACCTCAGGAGGTGTTTTCACAGATGATCAGGATTTTAAGTTTAGGCGAGGAACTCATCATTAAAACGACCTGCTGAGGCAGGTGCAAGTAAAACCAGTGCCATCTTGGCCCTTTGTGGCCAAGTGTACCCAGCTCTGGTTTTTACCATCATTTATTGTGTCAGCTATATGTAGAAGTAGAAAAGTGAAATGGTGGGAATTTCTCTGCTAGTTGATGCCAAGATTATGTTTACAGCCACTTTAAAGTAATCAATAGCTTAGTTATGTAAAGTTTCAAGAGAGGACCCCTATGCAGAGAACCACAGCAGTGGTAGAAACAAACTGATTTTTTGTGCCACAAGAGATTAAATGCACAGTTTGCAGCCAAATGTAAATATGCACCGTTATATTTTCTTTTGTTAGAACAATATGTTCTACCATGATTTTGTTAATCTGCTTCTCCATCATTTTTCTTAATAGTTTTATGTTATTTATTTATTTTTGTTCACAGTAATTTTCTCATTGGTGCGGCAAGGGTAATGCAAAGTTATAGAGAGTCATTTATGACCCAAGAAAGATTATGCAATTTTCTTTTAACATTACAGAATTTATCATAAAAGAATATGTGTCATGGACAAAGGACACATTATAGACGTGATAAACACAAAGAGAGCCATTAAACAAGAAATAATAAATATAACAGGGTCATAAATGACCTCACTTGGTCATTTTAGTTGCTATAATTGCTTGGGTGCTTGAGGGTTTAAACAATCTGGTTGATGAGGGAATGCAAAAAAAATTGAACACATAATCAAAGGAGGAACCCAGAAGGCCAAGAAATGAAAGTTACAAGAAATGAACTGGAGGAAAATGTCAGAGTAAAAGTAATGTGGAGAATAATTACATATGCAGAAACAGAATAACAAACAGCAAAACATGACCCCATGACAGTTTACATTTCTTTAACATCAGGTTTTAAAATAAGATTTCAAAGTAAAACCACCAGAGATGATTAAACATGGGATAGAATTAAGGAGATAACATGGAGAATAATTACATATGCAGAAACAGAATAACAAACGGGCGAAACATGACCCTGTGACAGTTTACATTTCTCTAATATCTGGTTTAGAACCACAATTTTACACCTTGCAGTAGTCTTCAGCAGCTGAGGTTCAGGTACTAGATAAGCAAAATAAATGAGAATGAAAAAATAAAGCAGAATATAACAAACAACGTGGAGCAGTTTCATCGTGATGGAAGTCGGAACGTTAAATCAACTTGACCTGAAGAGGAACTCAGAGTCCTGAACACTGGAGGACTTCCTTCATCTTGTGAACACATTCAACCTTCTGATGACCACGTCATGGTTCCATTTGTTTCCAATCAGCAGAACTGAGGAGGAGGAGGAGAGAGAGAAAGCAATGCGAGGATGATGATGGCAGAATGGAGCTCTGTGCAAAGCTCCGGGTTATCAAACTCATTAATCTACATGCCATAGTCCCAGGATGAATAATTGTGCGTAGAATTTATCTGCCAGTGTGATAGCTACAGCGTGGCTCTGTCTGTGCCACAGCCGACACCGCATTGTGTCTTGGTCTGGTAATTATTACACGCTTTGTCTTTGCTGCGGTTTTAAGGTGGGTGGTTGGGGTGGAAACAGAAACAGTTCTACTGCTTTAAAAACGATGGACTGTCAATGTAATCCTCTCAGGACTGAGAGGGTTTCTTTAAAAAAGTATTACTACTGGTTTGATAGAAAATGTGTAATCCCTAATCCATATACGCTTGGATTATTTTACAAACAGAATTTTTTTTTTATATGTAATGTGTTCAAATTTAATTTTAAACTGCATTCAAAATGATTTGCTATTTGAAACACAAGAAATTAAAGTCAAAAATTGTCACACAAAATTGAAAGAACATTAAGCAACAAGAACTTAAAATCTTAATACACAACTTTAATGACAGGCAACAGAAGGCTGATGCAAACGGTGCACACACGGCACACTGGAACACGTCTGTGTCCGACGCCTCACGGTATCAATCAATCTCAAATATTTGGCTGATTAATATAAACCTTGCATCATCTCTCTTGGCCTATTAGTTCTGGAGATATAGCAGAAAATACTTTTGTACCATGTTTTTGTTGACCTTTGATCATTTCCAAAAGTTAATCATCTTGGATAATTTTTTTAAATTATTAAATAATGATTGATGATGATTTTACACACACTCACTCTCTCTCTCTCTCACACACGATTACAACACCCTGCTTTGTCGCTTTGACAGGCGTGCAGGGTAACAAACACACTGTAAAGCAGAAGAAGCCCACTAAAATTAAACTGAGTTAAAACACAATCATCTGATTATAAAGAAGAAAAAAAAACCTTTTCATTCAACATTTAAAAACTGAAAGGGAATGTAGCTAATATCAGTCAGTAAACTACTCCTTAAAATTGAAATTTTGTACACACATTACTTGAAAGACAAAGTGTCTTGAAAGTAATCAGTTTCATGCGAATACATACAAATGACATAAAATGGTAAATGGACTGCATTTATATAGCACTTTTCCATCTACATCAGACGCTCAAAGCACTTTACAATAATGCCTCACATTCACCCCAATGTCAGGCTGCTGCCATACAAGGCGCTCACTACACACTGGGAACAAGTGAGGGATTAAGGACTTTGCCCAAGGGATGTTAGTGATTTTCCAGTCAGGCCGGGATTTGAACCAAAGATCCTCTGGTCTCAAACCCAACGCTTAACCACAAGACCATCACCTCCCAGTAGCCTTTTAAATAATAATAATGAAAACAACAATAACAGTAATAATAATTATTATTATTACTGTTATTGTGCAACAACAGCAATAATAATTATAACATAAGTAATAATAATAATAAATAATTATATTTTCAATTCAATTTTCAATGTATTTTCATTTATATAGCACCAAATCACAGTAGAGATGCCTCAAGGTGCTTCACACAAGTAAGTTCTAACCTTACTAACCCCCATAGCAACAGTGATAAGAAACAACTTCCTCTGAGGAAGAAACCTCAAGCAGACCAGACTCAAAGGGGTGACCCTCTGCTTGGGCCATGATACAGACAAATTACAGAACAATTCACAGAAACAATTCACAAAACGAATATACAGGAAATGCTGTTGGTGCACAGGACAGGAGGGTTTCCAGCACAAATACAATTCCCATGTCTGGATGGAGCTGCACCTTAAACAGAGAGAAAAAATAGAACCAAGCATCAGAAAGACAAGAAATACAGTATAATTTGTCAGCATTAAACAACAGAAAAAAAACAAGAAATACTAAGGTGATCGCCGGACACGAGCCGTAAGCTTCACTAAAAGACAGTATTTAGGTAAAATTGAGGCTGCAGCCCACTCAGTTTCCTAATAAAATGAATTACAAGAGTAAAAAGCGTAAAACAAAACTATACCAGTATGCTGCCATACGAAAGGGAAAATAAGTGTGTCTTAAGTCTGGACTTGAAAGTCTCCACAGAACCTGACTGTTTTATTGATGCAGGGAGATCATTCCACAGAACAGGGGCATGATAGAGTACTGTTAGAGTACTGACGGGGACTAGAAGGAGAGAGCATATTTCACCCATATTGGCCTCTCTTCACTGGCTTCCTGTTAATTCTAGAATAGTATTTAAAATTCTTCTTCTTACTTATAAGGTTTTGAATAATCAGGTCCCATCTTGTCTTAGGGACCTCATAGTACCATATCACCCCAATAGAGCGCTTCGCTCTCAGACTGCAGGCTTATTTGTAGTTCCTAGGGTTTTTAAGAGTAGAACGGCAGAGCCTTCAGCTTTCAGGCTCCTCTCCTGTGGAACCAGTTCCCAATTCAGATCAGGGAGACAGACACCCTCTCTACTTTTAAGATTAGGCTTAAAACTTTCCTTTTTGCTAAAGCTTGTAGTTAGGGCTGGATCAGGTGACCCTGAACCATCCCTTAGTTATGCTGCTATAGACTTAGACTGCTGGGGGGTTCCCATGATGCACTGAGTGTTTCTTTCTCTTTTTGCTCTGTATGCACCACTCTGCATTTAATCATTAGTGATTGATCTCTGCTGTCTTCCACAGCATGTCTTTTTCCTGATTCTCTCCCCTCAGCCCCAACCAGTCCCAGCAGAAGACTGCCCCTCGCTGAGCCTGGTTCTGCTGGAGGTTTCTTCCTGTTAAAAGGGAGTTTTTCCTTCCCACTGTTGCCAAGTGCTTGCTCACAGGGGGTCGTTTTGACCGTTGGGGTTTTTCTGTAATTATTGTATGGCTTTTTCCTTACAATATAAAGCGCCTTGGAGCAACTGTTTGTTGTGATTTGGCGCTATATAAATAAAATTGATTTGATTTGATTTGATAAGAGAAAGCTCTGTGACCCGCAGACTTCTTATTCCCCCTAGGGACACAAAGTAGTCCTGCACACTGAGAAAGCAAAGCCCGGGCCGGTACAACCAAAACTATGATACATACACTTTTCTTTCCTTTATATTTGACATCCTTGACCATGAAAACATACCACTAGAACTTGGAATCACTTTTATGTCTTTATTAGTTCAAACGTTATTGTATAAAAATGATTTTTCGGTAATGGCGGTTTTCTTCTGGATCTAGCTCCATAACATTTGAAGCAAATCTGATAACACCTTACTGAATCAGTACAGATTCAGCTACAATTTGGTGTTAGTTGTGCATCTCTAGCTTCATTTGTCACCTCACACTGACACATTTTCTATTTTCCCTATATTTTTGCATATTCTGGATCACCAGATCCAGAATCCGGATCTGATCATCACCAAACTTTGTTGTTTGATAGAACATTTGACTATGTTACACCCTAATTTTTTTCAAGCCTTTCTGCCTTGTTTTTGTGGCGTTAGAAACTAGAATGTCAAAATTCCCCCTATCCCGCAATGGTGAAGAATCCTTTAAAAAATTCCTGGATCCGGATCGTGATCCGGAGCACCACTAAAATTTAATCACTTGTTCCTCTTGTCATTTCCAACCACTCCACAAAATTTCATCAAAATCCGTTCAAAACATTTTGAGTTATCCTGCTGACAAACAGACAGACAGACAAACAAACAAACTCAACCGAAAACATAACCTCCTTAGCGGAGGTAAAAATGATTTTGAGGGTAGTGATCTTATGTTAATGAGACCCAGACTAAGGACCACAGTGAGGCTGACAGATGAACTGTTTGGGTTTAGGGGTGGTTCCAGTGTAGCATATATAAGATGCCTAGAAGTAGGTTTACGTTTGAGACATTCCACACATGTTGTAGGTATTAGACACAAAATCATTGCTATTGCTGGAACAACCATTGGGCCATCCTCAATTTCAGAATCATCCAATGTAGGAATGGGGATTAAGTTTGCAAAGCATATCCCTCTATGATTTTTATGGACATGTCTACGGAAGCAGGCCATAGTCTCAACTTGATGAATTTCCCTCCCTGGCAGATAAACTGCACTATCACCATAGTGGATTTTATGCGCTAATTTCCCCGCTAAGCTAATGGATTCCACATCCACATTTGTCATAAGCCTTGCAGGGCCTCTAATCACCTGCTCCGTGGCCTGCTGTAAATTCAGCTTTCCCCATATTTGGGTTTCTCGACCTAATTGTTGTTTTTTCTTGTAGCTGTTACATATTAAGCACTTAAGGTCCCTTCTCACTTTCACGGACATCGTGACACCTGGGTAATGGATCAAGTAGGGGATTGCATGCTGGGGTGAAAAATGGTGGGGACCTCGTTTGCACTGTGACCACTACGGTAACCATGAAGGTCCAGCAGGAACCCCGAACACAAGACAGCTAATGGAACTCAAACAAAAAGTCCTTAACAGCAGATCAGGCAGAGGAGGGGATGGCTTGTAAGCCTACAGCTGTGAAGATGGAGGAAGGCTGCAGCAGGTCCTCAGGTCCTACATCACACACAGGCGTCTCTGAATCAACTCTGGATTTCAAATTTTCTCCACCATCCTGTCTGGGATTTGATCAAGAGACAGTATTCCTTGCCACTAAGGGATTGCCATGGTGACAATGATGATAATCCCAGAAGGTCAAGATCTGATGCTTTGCCCATACCTTGGAAAATCTTAATTGGTCTAGGAGGGTGTGTGAGAGGAACCGGTGTCGCAGACCGAATGGTCCGCCACTACAAATTGGTCCACCTTTTGCATCTGCACATGCAACATTTAGGACAACAGCAGCTTGTCTGAGACGAAGTCTCTTCACCCAAAGCAATCAAATGGATTATTGGGATCATTAACCATCAGATGATAAAGGTAAAACCTCTTAAATCAATTTAAAGCCAGTTTTAAGCAGAAACAAGGCAGTTTTAAGCAGAAACAAGGCGAAATTCCATGGCGCTTTGAAATGTCCGATGCGCAGTGAATGCATCAGCTAGTAGCTTGTTTAGCCGTGGCAGTCTGATCACTTCCACTGCCTTTTATGATGAAATAATGCTGAATTTATGTGGAAATGATTATTGTACAAAAGCTTGAGATATCTGCCACTAAGATAGATGATGACTGGAGTGCAGTTTGAACCAGAAACAGGGGGGACCGATTTTTAGGGGGACCGTTCGGTCGGTGTCACTGGGGTTGTTCCCTATTTATTTTTAAATGTTTCTGCATTTCTAAGACATTCAAATGTTTACTTTTGATGTTGTGAACTTTGACCTACTTTGCTAAACCTTTGCACGTCAGTGGAGCCTGGAACGTTGTCGTACATGCTGTGACATCATTTGGAAGTTTACTGGACGCTTCAGTTTTAGTAAAGTTATACTATGAGTGTGCTATGGCATACTGTACAATGTTTTTGTTGTTTTTTTTTTTTTTTTGCAGGGTACCAGCCGCACATCACATTCATGGGCAAATGTGATCTCCATGACGGTTTGTCACAGAGTTAGATCTTGACTTTCCGTGATGTGTATCTGCCGATGTCAGATCAAGGCCTTAGACGTGCTACTGTTATTTCCCGTGTGTTCTCTTGTTGTTTTATTACCCTCTGGTGTTTTTTCCTGTGTTATTCATTCTTCACGCTCTGTAGTTGATGTTCCTCCCTGTTAGTTATTCCTCATGCTCTCTCTGTGATATTCTCATCCATGTTAGTTATTACCCTGCACGTGGACAATAGCAGGAAAAGATAAACATGGTTGGACAGATTTCTTTCAAAAGTGGTAGGAAGGTAACTTGGATAGGTATCTAGAAGTGAATAGATTTTGGAGTCATTTGGTCAAAGGTACATTTGGACAAGGAACATGCACATTCGCCTATTGGACTAATTTGCCATCTACCAAACTTCTGACCTGTTTGAGCCACCCATCTTCTTCTTCATGGACAATTGTTTGGTTAAGAGTTGCTACTGTGCACATTCAAAAAGCCTGCCACTATTGACTGTAATAAAACAGCTTTTTACCAAACGGACAGATAATCAGGTGCAGTGAGATGATTAGGCAGAGCAGTTAGCAGCTTTATTTCTGATTTCCCAGATGTCAGTCTAAGTCAGCAGTTCATTACACACAAGGCAATCAGTAAATGCAGTCCTTTCTGGCACACAGTGTCAAAAAACAAACAAACCAACAAAAAACTCGACAGCAGTCTTTCAGCAGACACACCAAATGGGTTTTCAATTAACAAGCAGTCAAATGTGAGTCAATCAAAAATTCAGTACTGGTATCCTGGATGAATGGTCAAGCTCAGAGGTGAAAACACAGTGAAACAAGAATGCTGAAATCACTTGCAAACACTGGAAAAGATGAGAAAGAGGGATGAACTACAACAATCTGGCAAAGAAAACAAACGACACAGTGCCGTTCAACTGGACCAGAAGAACTTTCACACGGGGTGATGCAGGGATCATAAAAATGATAAAAAGTGCAGGATCACAAGGAAACCCTAATAACCCATAATTACAAAAGATATACTGGAGGATAAAAAATGGAGACAAAAACACAAATGGGAGCAAAAACCAAGTATGACCACAGTGCATCAAACCCAAAGTGAGGGACAGTCTTGTTCACTGGTCTCTACGCCAGGAGGTACTGAATCATAGAGAAACCACCACTGCGTTCCAAAAAAAACAAAAATTAAAAGTCATGCAAAAAGGCAAAAAACAAAACAAAACAAAAAAACAAACAGCTAAACCCAGAGGATAATAACAGAGGTGGGTGAAACAGGAAAAAACCCACATGCAACAGCACACACACACGCCTCGCCCGTGATGCAACCATCGTTGTGGTTCACTGCGTTGAAGTCTTCTGCTGAACAGTAACACTTTTTAGCTATTTGCTGTATAACGTCAGTGTAATCATGCTAACAGTCAGGCAAACAAACTCACACGTCAGCAGCAGCAACAACATTAGCTCCTCTTTGGAGGTAACAACAAAAGATGGAAAGCAGCTTTAGAAGAATTTTGTTGTTGGTCACTGAGTCACGTGTGCTTGTGTGTGTGTGTGTGTGTCCGACTTGTCCTTGATAGATCCTCAGATTGCAGATCGGATTCAAAGACAGCGTTGTGTGTTTAATTTGTTTTTACCTGCTGGAAGGTCGTTAAGCTGCTGGAGATGGGAACGGGCGTTTCTTCTGAATATAAAAGCCAAAACTGATTCTGCCCAATGTCACATTTATCATTTTCAAACAGCTAATATCTTCAGATGAAACAGAAAAGCACGGTGACCCTGCTTTGAAAAAAAAAAACAGGTCAACCTTCAGATGCCCCGAGCAACATCCAAAGAGAGAGGGAGAGCTGGTGTATTTTAAAAAGCTCCTCTGACCTGCAGGTGGCCAGTCAAGGGATGGTTTAAATTGACAAGCTGGAGCTTTGGAATGTGCTTTGTGTAACAGCTTTTGCAAAAGCTCTAATACATTTATTACAAGGACACATGCACACTCTTTCTTCACACATGCATAAGTCCACACTGGTGCCTTCCTGAAGGTCTGGCAGGTAATTCCCATTCGCCTTGTGCAGACCCTGTGTGTGAGATGCTTCTTCTTCTGTCTGCATGTGATCTGACTTGTTTTTATCAGATGTAAGCGGGGAAAACAGGAGAAGGTTTGGAGGTCACGATCAAACTGATGCTTCCACATGTACTCCCGTCACTCCATGCACGTGTGTGACTGTGTTTGTTTGTGTGTGTACTCCAATATTGTGGAAAATTGAGGAGAGCGTGCTGTTGTGACTACACGTATTTGCAGAAACTGTCTATATGCAAATGATTAAAGGATGTGAATGTAATGACCCGACATTGAGATGGACCAAAGCTCTCGGGCTGTTTAGAATGAGGTGGAAGAAACGGGGTGGTGGTGGTGGTGTGTGTGTGTGTGTGTGTGTGTGGGGGGGGGGGGGGGGGGGGGGGGGGGGGTTATCCATCCAGCAGCAGTAGAGAGTGCTGGGGAGGTAATATGTGGTGAGTTTCAGGATACAAAAGGATGCAATATTGATGGAAACAGAATATATATTGTGATAGTTTGATTATTGCCTGTGATATTATAATAGTGAATTTGTGATAAAACATTCAATCCTTTACTTATCAATAGTATTTGGTCATGCTATTTTCACAATAAATTGTTACCGGTTTATCAGTTTTTGTGTTAATTTGTTGTTTATAGTTCATAGAAAGTATTTGTATTGTATTTAAAATACTCAAAATATAAAGTATTTGTATTTGTATTTGAAAAAGTACAAAGTATTTGTATTTGTATTTGGAATTCGAAAATCTAAAGTATTTGTATTTAAATACAATGCAAAGTATTTGACCCCATGTCTGTTTTGCATACAACAACAACACCAACTGTATGAACAGCTTCTTATGTTTGCAATTTCATGAGGTTCAAACACGGTTCAGCACAGTGCCTTAGTGGTCAGCACTGTTGCCTCACAAGAAGATTGCTTCCCACCTGGCGGCCTTTCTGTGAGGAGTTTGCATGTTCACGTGGGTTCCCTCCGGGTGCTCCGGTTTCCATCAAAAGACATGCAGGCTAATGGTCAATTGGAAACTTTAAATTGTCCGTAGGTGTGCATATGGGTGTGAAACTTTTCAGAGCTGGTTGTGTTACATTTTATGTTGCTCCAGCAGCTCTAAAATAAGGTATTTCCTGACCAAATGGGATCTGTAGTTCCTCAAGCGTGTTCTGGGTCCATCCTGCTGTCTTCTGACAGTTGGACATGTCTGAAAATTGGTATCTATGTTCTTATGCTTTGGGGCTGACCCCAAAGCTGGGTGTTTACTGCTACCCTAGGGTGGCAAAACTTCAATAATTCATTAATTAATTTTCTTTCCCCACTTACTCCAATTAAGGGTCACAAGAGGGTGGGTTGAAGCCTACCCCAGCAGTCACAGGGTGTGATGCAGGCTACACCCTGGACAGGATGCCAGTGTACTGCAGGGGACCGTCCATAATTTACTAGGTATATATCTCTAATCAATATTTATGTGTGATAGCCATTCCAGGGTAGTAGCTGTAGCCAGGTAGGTGTCAGTGAAGGATTACACAGGTTTCAACAGGAGTTCAACCATATTGAAAAGTACACCACATTATTTGTCTGATCAGAAATATTCCAAAAAGGACTGGAATACTTATAACTGAATGTGGTGACAAAGGTTCATTTCAATTTGTCCAGGGCCCAAAAGTGAAACTTGCTCCAATTTTGCTAAAGTGATGCACCTCTAAATTTCTACTCATGTAATATTCCTACCAAGTTTGAAGGACCCAGCCGTTTTTGATTCATCTTGTCCACAGACATACAGACACACACTGACACACAGGGTAACAAAAGGTATTTTGTAACTGGATTTTCTTGCTCCGTGCTTTCAGGCTTCCTGTGGTGTGTTTTCTACTCACTCATCAAGGCTCAGTACGAAGACGTGGTCAGGGTGGGGCAGGGTGAACGGGGATGCTTCCTTAAGTGTTAGTGATAGACGAGACAATGAAACGTGATGGAGGATTTAAAGAACTCCTCTCTCCACAGAGTCACAGACACTGATGGTCCAAGAAATTCCTTTCTGGTGATTGTAGAAGTTCCACTTGTGCCTTTTGTCCATTGTGTTTTTTACCCAAATGGGCTGAAATTCTAAAGCACATTTCCATCTGAATCAGAAGCTCAACGGACTTTACAATAATGCCTCACATTCTCCCATTCACACATACACTGAAAAAAGAGAATGTTTGAACCAACTTTTAAAAAATGCTACAATTTGTAAAAACCTGAATGAATTAAGTTGTCTGAATTTAAGTTTGAAAGTTAAATCAACTCTAACTTACAAACTTAAGTTCAAACAACTTAATTCATTCAGGTTTTTACAAATTGTAACACCTTTTTTAAGTTGGTTCCAACATTCTCTTTTTTCAGTGTACTTTTGTAGCCAAGCAGGTCTAAACCCAGAGATTAGCATTTTTGTAACTACAGAGTTGATGGTTTGGATCCTCGCTGTAACTTGGTCATTGGGTTGTGGCTCATATAAATGTCAGGTACAAACTGCAGCAGGTAATTTGTCAGTTTCTAGAACTTACTGACAAGAAGGGCCCTATGAGATGATAGCAGTGCAAACTTTTATGTTACTGGGAAGACACAACAACAACAACACTGGGCTTACATCTGTGGGCTTACATCTGTGCATTGAGTGACATGAGACAAAATCCATGTGATAAAAAAATTAAATGCCAGCCAGGAACAGGCTTCCATAACTCAACAATAAGAAGGTGTCACACAGTGAGAGAAGGAGACCCCCCTGATCGGGATGTAGCACACACCTGGGTTGAAATGATTTATTAATACAAAGGTTCTGCGAGGATTGGCCAGAGTTCAGCCACAGGTCTGTACACGGAAAGGCCGTCAGCAGGGTGGTGGTATCCAGGTTTGGTATTCTCAAAATCAAAGTCCAAAGGGCAAAGGTCTGAATACAGAGCAGTCAAAAACAAACAGGTGAAAGTACAAAATACAGCAGACAAAATCTGCAAAGTCTTAAAAATGAGCACTGGTCTAAAAGTTGGAAAAGTAGCGGAACAAGGACCGTGTGGAAAAAAAGAGCGAAGACTTAATATCTGGCAGCGAGTGAAGACGCACTACTTACTTTTACAATGGCATCAAAGAATAATTAGAATAAAGGAGAAACCAGGAGTGTGTGATTAACAGAATGCAGGAGAGGAGTATGAAATGGGAAGTAGATGCAAAAAAGGTGAAACGGGAGGGTAAATGAGACAAAACCAAAAAAAGAGAAATAAACATAGAAGCATAGTGTCTTAACAAAACTAGCAGTCCAAAAACCACCTCAGACAAGTTAGCAGTGAGAACCGAAAAGTTTCTCCTTTGGACACATGATGGGGAAGAGTGAACAGACGTAGAGGAGAAACCTTACTGCTGTTCTCACTGCTCCCATTAAAAACAGGCCACAATAAAGATTTAAAAATATATTCAGGGTTGTAAGAGAACCTTTGTGACAGACAACTCCTGGGAATTCATATCTGATGATAAAAACACCCCCATACCTTAAAAATTCACAGATTCTTCAGAAAGTGATAAACATCATGTTCATTTAGCTGTCTGATAAAAGGGTGTAAAGATAAATAAAACAATTGAAAATCAGTTTCTGTGGGAGCTGCAGACTGCACAAGCGATGTGAATATGTTAGTAATTAAAGGATGGGCCCCGGTGGTGCCGCCCGCCACCGTCACCATGTGTGCTCTGTGTGTGTGTACATGAGCTGGCGAGAAAAGACACGGGAAGATAGATGACTTGACCATTTGTAATATCGCCTGACCAGAGGGAGCTGTAACATCAAATATGGTCACGCGTAATTATTAATGCAGGACATATTAACGATCTAAAACATGCAGTCACATGCACCTTCTTCACCAAACATGCACACTCAGCCACCATGAAACATACAGTTTATGAACAAAACAAAGCAGCCTGCTGTTAAAATGTGATGCTTTGTCAAAGTGAAGCACAGGAAAGGGTTTTTCTACATCGCAGAAATAACGTATGATAAAAACCCGATATCCATACTGATAAGTCACAGCCGATAACAGCCATATACCACAATGTGAAGATCACAAATGTGATCCAACGTGCGGTTTGATGACATAAAGCTCTGATATTTGCATAAAAACAGGAGCGTGCTCAAAGGCAAACTTTAGTGCACTCTTTGGACCTCTGGAAAACCTCCCACTGATGTTATGGTACAGATGACATTGTTACCGGTCTCCATGGCATTGCAGAGGATTACCAAAATATGGAATCACTGTGACCAAAAATCCAAAACAAAACAGAATCTTGTGAACATGTTGATAATTCAGCCACGGTTAAAAAGAGACCATGGCTGAGTAACAGAACATCCTTGTTTACTACTGAGGGTCTGCAAGATTCTCAAAGGTTTTCCAAAGTAGAGCAAAGATTCCAAACGTGAGCTTCCCGGATTCAGATCCATGAAGATAAGAAGAGGCCTCCACGCTGACCTTCATCAGAACTGTCCGAGTGGCAATTGTAATTAAAAGAAAGCTGTAACATTACCTCAAGAAAATCTCCTCTTATTGAAGTAGACAAGAAATGAAAGACAAAAGTCATGTAAGGCGCTCTCAAAATTGTGGAAATTGAGCCTGATTTTTAAAATAGTAGACAAAAATTGTATTCCTTGCTACTTTCTATCTACTTACATTTACAGTTGCGTAATGATTATTGCTGAGTAGACCCGAGTACATGCAATTACCATTACAAGATTGATTCTCTGCATGTAACACCCTATTTCCACATTTTCTCCACTTCTCCAAAAAGCCAAAATGTCTGTGTTAAAAACATCTAAGCTATCTTCTACCGAACATCACATTTTTAAACATTGTCAAAACTTTCCCATTTTCTCACAATGTTCTACAATGCTACTGGTTACCACATACTACACCGGTTGTCAGGCCCTGATAGGTGATCCCATTTTTTTGTGCCAAAAATGTGGACAATCGGGTATTAAACACTGGCAAGTGTAGAATGGCCTAAACCAGTTTTGCTAAAGTGTGTAGGATTTTGGCCCTCAAGGAGGCTGCCATGTTGATACAGTAACCCTAAAGGGACACACTTAGTAGTCTGTCTTTTTGCATTTTGCAGATTGGCCAAAAAACCCATAAAAACAAAACAAACAAACAAACAAACAAACAAAAAAAAAATAGGAGTCAGTTGTTGCTTCCCTACATATTGTCTCCTGGTTGCTAGCGCAGGTTAACAAGTTTGAGAACCCTCATTTTTGTGAAATGGAGGACCATGCATATCAATTATCACACAAGGCATGGAAACATGAATCCTTGTCTCCGAAGAAGCAAAAACATGAAGGAAAACAAAATCATGATTACTGGCAGCACAATGGAATCTGAAACATCACTACTAGGTTTAAAGGTTTAAAGTGAAAATTTTGAATTTGTTCCAGCATCCTCTCCAGGCAAAGGGCAGCATCGCCAAATATTTTTAACCACTCAGACTTGATTTAAAGTATTTATTTAATATATGACAATGAGGAGAGACCAGAATTGTGATGGTGGCAAAACTTCTAATAAATGGTGGAGAGTGAAATAAAAACAATCAAACAAACAAGCAAAAAAACAAAACAAGAGGCACTTGAAATGCTTCATGTCCCAGAAATTTTCTTCACACTGGAGCTTTAATTAAAAATAAAAGCCTATGAAACAAACAAACAAGAAAAAATCATCAACAACAAAAACAAACAAACAAACAAAAAAAAAAAACAAGAGGCACTTGAAATGCTTCATGTCCCAGAAATTTTCTTCACACTGGAGCTTTTATTAAAAATAGAGTGGCTACAAATCAACAACCTAATTTACATGATCCATGTATGTCATGATAACCCCGTCAACTCAATATACAGGGTGATTCCATAATTTCTTCCTCAGAATTGAGTGATTCCATATTTTTTTCCCTCTGCTTGGTCTAAAAAAGTAACCGTTACTGACTGCCACAATCTTTTTTTCTTGATTTCTTATAGTGTTTCTTAAAGCCAGAAAGTTGCCATTTGAAATGACTTTAGTTTTGTGTCATGTCTGTGATCTGCTTTTTTTCTACAAAATTAAACAACTGAATGAACATCCTCCGAGGCCGGTGATTTCATAATTTTTGCCAGGGGTTGTATTAAGTCTGAGAATATGAAGTTTCTTATCAAGCTTTACAGAGTTGTGGCTGTTGGTGCCATCTATGCAAATTAGTACCATAATTAGCATATTTGCATCACCCTAATATAGATACAGGTCAAACCTGAATAAATGAGCAGAGAAATGCAGTGAATGGTCCCACCCAGAGATCACGAGGGGTCATGGCAGGCACTGATGAAGATTGAAATGATGTCAAAGTCACCAGATCTCAACCAAGCACAAGAATAATGGAGTCAGTTAGGCAGTGAATCCACAATTTTTTTGTAATCTACAGTATTTCTGCACATTCTGCTTTGAAATTTGGGGTTCTGATAGATCCAGCTGAGGACCAGTGATCCTCCTATTTTGGCCCATGTTGGCATCTTTTAATATACATGATGACATAGTATGGAAACCACCTGGACAACTGAGAGCCTACAAAGATACATGATGAAAGTAACATAAAATAAAGACAGACATTTCAAGTTGATTGTGAAGCCTTTTTGCTAATTGCAGTCCTGGTGGCCACTGTTGGTTATTACAAAACATTCTTAAAACAAAGAAACAGAAAAAAAAGCCAAAAATCTAATCAGGTATTTATCATTCTAAAATAATCAGGTCTATTAGGTATTTATATGTAAATAGGAAGTAACCATCATATCATATGCAGAGAAATTTACCAGTTGGTTTACACTCCAGGTTTGGGTACTGACCAAAAGAATAAGGACGCGGAATAAGCGTTGGAAATGAGATTCCTCTGTTGGGTATCTGTGCTTTCATTTTGCAGCTGGTTGAGAAGGTCCAGGATCCAGCTGAGACTTGAAGTAGAGCTGCTGCTTCTTCAGATCGAAAGGAGACAGATGAGGTGGTTCGGACATCTGGTGAGGATGGCCCCTGATCATCTCCAAGAGAGGTCTTCCAGGCACATCCAACTGGGAGGAGGTGCCATGGAAGACCCAGGACATGCTGGACGGATTATATTTCCCAGCTGGCCTGGAAACTTCCTGAGATCCCCCAGGAAGAGTTACAGGCCTTCCTGCGGATGGAGGAGTGTGGGATGAGCTGTTTGGCCTACTGCCGCCACACAGTTAAGTGGTAGAAAGTGAATGAATGCACCAAAAAACACCAACATATAATGAGCTCATCCACTGTTCAGGAGGTATCTAAGATATAAGTTTCAAGTGTATCTTGCATTTTTTTGTTCTCTTCAAACATTCAGCATGTTTAACATGGTGACTTAACGTTGTGCTTAACATGGTCATTGTGGCAATCCCTTGGTGGTGAGGAAGACCATCTCTTGATTGATTCCTGGACAGGATGGTGGACACGGAGAAAATCTACATCCAGGGTCGATCCAGAGACGCCCTGCATGATTTAACATGGGATTGTTGTTGCACGCCGACAAACACAAGGTCCTTGATAGAGCCTTAGCCTGGTCCAATGGCTGCGAAATCCCAGATGATTGGGGTCTGAGGACCTGCTGTAGCCCTCTTCCACATCCACAGCCGTTTGGTTACAAGCCATCAGCTCCTCCACCTGATCCCTTCTTGAGGACTTCTTGTTTCAACAGAGGCCCGTAAGCTATCTTGTGCTCAGAGTTCCTGTTGGGCTTTCATGGTTACCATAGTGGCAGTGGGGCACATGAGGTCCCCAACAGGCAGTCTCCTACTTGATCCTTGATCCTTTACCCAGATGTTACGACATGGACGAGGGGTTTGATTTTGACACCCTGTGCGTAACACATCAAATCAAATCAAATCAATTTTATTTATATAGCGCCAAATCACAACAAACAGTTTCCCCAAGGCGCTTTATATTGTAAGGCAAGGCCATACAATAATTACAGAAAAACCCCAACGGTCAAACCGACCCCATATGAGCAAGCACTTGGCGACAGTGGGAAGGAAAAACTCCCTTTTAACAGGAAGAAACCTCCTGCAGAACCAGGCTCAGGGAGGGGCAGTCTTCTGCTGGGACTGGTTGGGGCTGAGGGGAGAGAATCAGGAAAAAGACATGCTGTGGAAGAGAGCAGAGATCAATCACTAATGATTAAAAGCAGAGTGGTGCATACAGAGCAAAAAGAGGTGAATAAAAAGAAACACTGGGTGCATCATGGGAACCCCCCAGCAGTCTAAGTCTATAGGAGCATAACTAAGGGATGGTTCAGGGTCACCTGATCCAGCCCTAACTATAAGCTTTTTCAAAAAGGAAAGTTTTAAGCTTAATCTTAAAAGTAGAGAGGGTGTCTGTCTCTAGGGAGACAGACAAGATAAGATGGGACCTGATTATTCAAAACCTTATAAGTAAGAAGAAGAATTTTAAATTCTATTCTGGAATTAACAGAGAGCCGATGAAGAGAGAACAATATGAGTGAAATATGCTCTCTCCTAGTCTCCTAGTACTCTAGCTGCAGCATTTTGAATTAACTGAAGGCTTTTCAGGGAACTTTTAGGACAACCTGATAATAATGAATTACAGTAGTCCAGCCTAGAGGAAATAAATGCATGAATTAGTTTTTCAGCATCACTCTGAGACAAGACCGTTCTAATTTTAGAGATATTGCGCAAATGCAAAAAAGCAGTCCTACATATTTGCTTAATATGCGCACTGAATGACATATCCTGATCAAAAATGACTCCAAGATTTCTCACAGTATTACTAGAGGTCAGGGTAATGCCATCCAGAGTAAGGATCTGGTTAGACACCATGTTTCTAAGTTTTGTGGGGCCAAGTACAATAACTTCAGTTTTATCTGAATTTAAAAGCAGGAAATTAGAAGTCATCTATGTCTTTATGTCTGAAAGACATTCCTGCAGTTTAACTAATTGGTGTGTGTCCTCTGGCTTCATGGATAGATAAAGCTGGGTATCATCTGCGTAACAATGAAAATTTAAGCAATGCTTTCTAATAATACTGCCTAAGGGAAGCATGTATAAAGTGAATAAAACTGGTCCTAGCACAGAACCTTGTGGAGCTCCATAATTAACCTTAGTCCGTGAAGAAGACTCCCCATTTACATGAACAAATTGTAATCTATTAGATAAATATGATTCAAACCACTGCAGCGCAGTGCCTTTAATACCTATGGCATGCTCTAATCCCTGTAATAAAATTTTATGGTCAACAGTATCAAAAGCTGCACTGAGGTCTAACAGGACGAGCACAGAGATGAGTCCACTGTCTGAGGCCATAAGAAAATCATTTGTAACCTTCACTAATGCTGTTTCTGTACTATGATGAATTCTGAAACCTGACTGAAACTCTTCAAATAGACCATTCCTCTGCAAATGATCAGTTAGCTGGTTTACAACTACGCTTTCAAGAATTTTTGAGAGAAAAGGAAGGTTGGAGATTGGCCCATAATTAGCTAAGATAGCTGGGTCAAGTGATGGCTTTTTAAGTAATGGTTTAATTACTGCCACCTTAAAAGCCTGTGGTACATAGCCAACTAATAAAGATAGATTGATCATATTTAAGATCGAAGCATTAAATAATGGTAGGGCTTCCTTGAGCAGCCGGGTAGGAATGGGGTCTAATAGACATGTTGATGGTTTGGATGAAGTAACTAATGAAAACTCAGACAGAACAATCGGAGAAAAGAGTCTAACCAAATACCGGCATCACTGAAAGCAGCCAAAGATAACGATACGTCTTTGGGATGGTTATGAGTAATTTTTTCTCTAATAGTTAAAATTTTATTAGCAAAGAAAGCCATGAAGTCATTACTAGTTAAAGTTAAAGGAATACTTGGCTCAATAGAGCTCTGACTCTTTGTCAGCCTGGCTACAGTGCTGAAAAGAAACCTGGGGTTGTTCTTATTTTCTTCAGTTAGTGATGAATAGTAAGATGTCCTAGCTTTATGCAGGGCTTTTTTTTATAGAGCAACAGACTCTTTTTCCAGGCTAAATGAAGATCTTTCTTCTCCAGCTTACGGGTTATCTGCTTTAAGCTGCAAGTTTGTGGGTTATACCACGGAGTCAAGCATTTCTGATTTAAGGCTCTCATTTTCAGAGGAGTTACAGCATCCAAAGTTGTGCTCAATGAGGATGTAAAGCTACTGACGAGATAATCTATCTCACTCACAGAGTTTAGATAGCTACTCTGCACTGTGTTGGTATATGGCATTGAAGAACATAACAAAGAAGGAATCATATCCTTAAACCTAGTTACAGCGCTTTCAGAAAGACTTCTACTGCAATGAAACTTATTCCCCACTGCTGGGTAGTCCATCAGAGTAAATGTAAATGTTATTAAGAAATGATCAGACAACAGGGGGTTTTCAGGGAATACTGTTAAGTCTTTCATTTCTATGCCATATGTCAGAACAAGATGTAAAGTGCAGTTAAAATGGTGGGTGGACTCATTTACATTTTGAGCGAAGCCAACTGAGTCTAATAATAGATTAAATGCAGTGTTGAGGCTGTCATTGTCAGCATCCATGTGGATGTTAAAATCGCCCACTATAATTATGTTATCTGAGCTAAGCACTAAGTCAGACAAAAGGTCTGAAAATTCACAGAGAAACTCACAGTAACGACCAGGTGGACAATAGATAACAACAAATAAAACTGGTTTTTGAGACTTCCAATTTGGATGGACAAGACTAAGAGTCAAGCTTTCAAATGAATTAAAGCTCTGTCTGGGTCTTTGATTAATTAATAAGCTGGAGTGAAAGATTGCTGCTAATCCTCCGCCTCGGCCCGTGCTACGAGCGTTCTGGCAGTTAGTGTGACTCGGGGGTTTTGACTCATTTAAACTAACATATTCATCCTGCTGTAACCAGGTTTCTGTAAGGCAGAATAAATCAATATGTTGATCAATTATTATATCATTTACTAACAGGGACTTAGAAGAGAGAGGCCTAATGTTTAATAGACCACATTTAACTGTTTTAGTCTGTGGTGCAGTTGAAGGTGCTATATTATTTTTTCTTTTTGAATTTTTATGCTTAAATAGATGTTTACTGGTTATTGGTGATCTGGGAGCAGGCACCGTCTCTACGGGGATGGGGTAATGAGGGGATGGCAGGGGGAGAGAAGCTGCAGAGAGGTGTGTAAGACTACAACTCTACTTCCTGGTCCCAACCCTGGATAGTCACGATTTGGAGAGTTTAATAAAATTGGCCAGATTTCTAGAGATGAGAGCTGCTCCATCCAAAGTCGGATGGATGCCGTCTCTCCTAACAAGACCAGGTTTTCCCCAGAAACTTTTCCCCAGAAAATGATAGTAATCTCATCTGACTGGACAAATCCCGAGTCCCCCACCCCTACAACCTGATCCAGAAAAAAAAAAAGAAAAAAGAAAGAAACCATAAACCCAGCATTCTGTCAATTGAGCTTAAAATCATCCTTGGAGTAATGTTACGATCCTCCACTTAAAAATGACAAAGTAGCTTCAGTCCAGATTGAGGCTTTGGACCTTATTGGTCATGTTGGTCACCAGTGGTTGGCTGACTACAACAGCTGACCTTCACAAATGAGAAAAACATACAATTATTCCTTTATTGAAAAAGTCAAGAGATCTGGAACTGCTGAGAGACTCTCGTGTCGTCGTGTCTCCGCTAGTGAACAGACAAACTCGACACGCCTGCCTGTTAGATCCAAACAACACTTCCTGTGCCTTGATCCTCTCTGTGGAAGAAGGTGTTTCGCTTTATCCTCAGCCTGCAGGAGCTTCTCATTGAAAACGTGTCTGAGATTTTTGACACACGAACACTTAAATACCTTCCTATGTCTGTGTGGCTGCTCACAGTGGTGGCAGGGTTGGATTGTGACAGCCGAGTCTCAGGGGAGGTTGAGCAGATCCGGACTGAGCTGAGAAGTGGTGCCTGGATGTATTAGAGGGGGAATTACACGACAGCAGCCCCACGTGAGCGTCTTATCTGGTGGCTGCTGCGTCTTCTCAGAGCTCCTTCTCACTGGAGGCCTTCAGGGAGCATGTGCGTGTGACCGTGCTCCTCTGCAGGTAGCGCCACATACAGTACTGCAAATCGCAGAGTGGAAGACGTCCAGAAGAAGAAACCTGGAGTTTCATGTCTATTAATGTAGAATCTTTTTTTGGTGTGATTATTAATGTTTTCAATTTTCTTCACTGTAACACCGCGGTCTGTGCAGCAGAAACAAACACACCAACATGTCAAAAAAAAGTAATGTGCCACTAAAAACTACCTCCAACCTTCAAACATTGCAGTTCCTTGACTGGCCACTTGAGGCTAGCTCCAAAAGTGAACAGGCTTCCATAGATGCCCATGTTAAAGTGTTCCGAGCAGAAATACAGCAATGTTGTATACTTTTCAATATCAATGAAGCATTTTTCAATTTTGACCCTTGTGTACTCCTTCGTTGACCCTTACTTGGCTGCAGCTGCCACCCTGGGATGGCCACCATACATATTTTTGTGTAGGTGATGGTACACTGACGATGGATTGTCAGTGTCGTTTAAGGTGCGTTTACACATAACCAAGACACGTTACGAATGTCATTTTTCTGTCATTTGTGACACATTCCTGACATTCTTAATGTGACTTAACGAACTGAATAGGTTTCTTAATAGTGCGTGTTGGTGCGTGATATTCTTGATATTTGTGGAGCATGTTTTTGCCTGTCAAAAAATCTTCCATGAATGTCACACACCACCCTCATCTTGTCTCATGTCCTGGAGGTCGCAACTGAGCGTGTTGATCCGTCTTGATGAGTAGTGATCCTTAATAGAACGTGACAACGTTCGTAGTGGTTCCTGTGATGGTTCTTGGAGCCCAAACTGTCACGCGTTATTACGAAGTGACATGGAAACTGTCAAGTTTTGACGCGACTTGTAACGCGGTGTCACATTTCACTGCGCACCACGACAAATCAGTTTTCTGTCACGTGCGCACAATTAAACTCGGCTCCAAGTGTCGTTCCACAGTTCCTGCTGAAGCTCCTCAGGACGCTTCTGCAGGTGTTCCACCTGCTGTTGTAACTGATGAGCGGGAGAACGAGTCTGAGCCAGAGGAGTGAGAGGAGACTCACGTGCAGCCAGACATCTCTGCACCTCCTCCAGTCCGGCGGAGGAAGAAGCGTGCGCACAATTAAACCCTGCTGTACTGCATTCAGTTTGATTGCTGACACCAAGTCGGCTAAAAGTCTCATTTCAGTGCTCTTCAGCGTGCTCCTGCAGGTGTTCCCCCTGCTGCATGTGCCTGATGTTTGGGAAAATGCGCGAGACGAGAGCCGCATGAAGCCATACATCTGGCTCTGTCCTCCTCCTCTCTGCACCACTCCATGGCACAGAGCCCAACTACGCATGCAGTCACAAAGTTCTTCTGAAAAACTGGAGCGATCTGGATTCGGTTGGATGAATATGGATGTGTGTGTGGAGACAATTCACCTTGTTCACAACATGACAGAACTTAACGATGCACTGTTACGTGCAATAGCGCGCAACAACGCGGAACACTATTCTTGACCGTGCGTAATTGTTCCTGATAATTCTCCAGCAACACGTGCCATTAATCGTAACATGTGGTAACAGGTTGCAGCAGTTCCTGAGGACACCTGACGCCTCTGCCCCGAATCATCACATTCATGATCAGCGGCCAAGAATGTGTACTTTGTGACTTGTCGTCGCTATGTGTAAACGCAGCATTAGTAACCTTAAGTGGTAATGATAAGGTCAAAACTGACTGCTGGCTAATGGACTATAACACATTTTAAGCCTTAAAGTTATGCATAATTAGGGGTGTGGTCACTTTAAATGGCAGCTCATTTGTACGACTGAGCTGAGAGTTCAGACTCAGACCTCCACTACCAGAAACCATGAGCCGTGGCTCAGAGTCACTTTGGAGCATTTTATACAAATATCTGTAATATTTTTACTTGCTGTGTGGTTCATTATCTGAGCAGATGATCTAAGAAGTCTGAGCTCCAGTATTTCAGTCGTGTGAAAGTTTCACAGTTTAATTTTTCGCCCAGCTTTATGGTCACCTTCAGAATGTCGAGACAAAGCAGAAACAATTTCACTCCTTTATTTTCATTTAGTTCAGATCCTAAACCACTTCAGGTTCGTCCCTGTGGATAAATCCAGCTCACGCCTTCAGTCTTGATTGTGGTTTTCAGGTGTGACGGTCCATCAGCGCCTCCTCGTCTCGGTCGAAGCAGCAACAATGAGAATGAACTCTTCATGCCAGGCTTCACAATGACGGTGGGCACGTGTGAGCACGTGTGCACGGCCTCCGTGCACGTGCTCCCATCAGCCATTCATCCCACTAGAGTGCTTGGTGTTTCACCTCGTGCTCGGTGGCAGATGGCGATGCTATGGGCAATCACACTGCTTTATGAGAGAGAAAAAGAGAGATTTAATTTGCATTTCATACATTTACAAAAAAAAAAAAAAAAAGATTTGAAGGCCAACAGGAGAAATCAGTTGTAGGTTTTTGTCGTGTATTGATGCCCAGTCTGCTTCTTAATAGGTGAGTGTTTATTTAGAACGTCACAGAAGTTTCAAGTTATGATTTATTTATGGTGTCCAGATCCAGATAAATCATGACACTGAGATTTGTAGACAGAGGTCGGATGAAAGGAAAAGGAAAGAAAAAATGTTGTTCTACAACATGTTGAAGTTTCTATCAAGCAATCTGACAAAATGTGTCGATATGACATGTTTGGATCAAATAGGACTCCAGAAATATAGAATCCAGATCTGGTAGATTTCCAAAGAATACCTAAGACAAGGTGATACCATACCTGGTCTAAACCTAGTAAAACTTCAACTTAGTAAACGTCAACAGGTTTTCAGAGTTTTATTTTGTTTATTTATTTTTTTTACAGTTTTTCAAATCAGCATGTCACGTATTCACGACTCATCTTGACTGAACATCAATCCTTGATAAATCAGGTACTGCCATTGCTTCCCTGTGTGACGCACATGGAAATGATAAACCTACCCTTAATCTAAACCATAACCAAAACCAAAACGCGTCTCATCACCAGTCACTCAATGATGGAACAGGGGTCTGTAATTCAGCATTTCACATCTGGACCTTATCCAGTCCATGAAGAAGCACACTGGCCCCAGTGGTCAGGAAAATCTCAGTGCTACAGAAGAAACCTCAAGCAGGCCAGACTTAGTGGGGTGACCAGCTCCTGTGTTAATACCATTAAAAAAAAGCCTAAACTGCAAAAAAAAAAACAAAAAAAAAAACAACCTTAGGGATTATGTTTCTCTTAATTCTATTGACACAATCATCTGAAAGTCACACCTGAGATAAAAACATGCTTATGTTGACACACCAGAACACTGTTAATTTCAATTTCAATTTATTTTCATTTATATAGCACCAAATCACAACAAGGTTGCCTCACGGTGCTTCACGCAAGTAAGGTCTAACCTTACCAACCCCCAGAGCAACAGTGGTAAGAAAAACTCCCCCTGAGGAAGAAACCTCAAGCAGACCAGACTCAAAGGGGTGCACCTCTGCCTCATGGGCCATGCTACAGACATAAATTACAGAACACCTCACAAAACAAACATACAGGAATTGTTGCCGGTGCACAGGATGGTTCCTGGGACAGATACCACACCCATTTCTGGATGGAGCCACACCTCAAACAGAGAGAAAAGAAAAAAAAAGCAGAATCAAACTTCAGAAAGACAAATACAGTGTAATTTGTCAGCATTAAGCAACAAGAAAAACAAAAGAAATACTAAGGTGATCGCCGGCCACTAGCCCTAAGCTTTACTAAATGACCCAGAATTTAGATAAAGTTGAGGCTGTGGTCTGCTCTGTTTCCTAATAAAATGAATTAAAAGAGTAAAAAGCATAGAAACATACTATGCCAGTATGCTAGCCATACAAAATGGAAAATAAGTGTGTCTTAAGTCTGGACTTGAAAGTCTCTACAGAATCTTTTTATTGACGCAGGGAGATCATTCCACAGAACAGGGGCATGATAAGAGAAAGCTCTGTGACCCACAGACTTCTTATTCACCCTAGGGACACTAAGTAGTCCTGCAACGTGAGAACACAAAACCTGGGCTGGTACATAGGGTTTAATCAGGTCAGCTAAGTAGGGAGGTGCCAGTCCGTGAACAATTTTATAGGCTAGTAGCAGAACCTTAAAATCCAATCTCACTGGGACAGGAAGCCAATGAAGAGATGCCAGAATGGGTGTAATGTGGTCAAACTTTCTGTTTCGTGTCAAAACTCTGGCAGCAGCATTTTGAACTAATTGGAGACCCGTAATGCTGGACTCCAGTAAACCAGAAAAGCAGTAGTCCAATCTAGAAGAGACAAATGCATGAATCAGGGTCTCAGCATCAGCCATAGACAGGATGGGACGAATCTTCGCTATATTTCACAAGTGGAAGAAAGCAAAGGTTCCTCACTTTGTCAGTGTGATGTATGACACATGAGCCTAGGCCAAGCGTTAACTGGTCAAATTGTTGCAGATGTCTCACTGGACCAGGAATCATCATTTCAGTCTTATCAGAGTTTAAAAGTAGGAAGTTGCTAGACATCCAGCTTCTCACTGATGCAAGGCAATCTCCTAAGTATTTTATGTGGACGAGATAACCAGCAGTTATTGGCATGTATGCCTGAGTATCATCAGCCTAGCAATGAAAGGTAATCACAAAACGCAGCAATATGTGCCCAAGGGGTGCTATATAAAGGGTGAAAAGCAGGGGACCTAAGATGGACCCCTGTGGAGCCCAAAATTTCATGTCACTAAGGTTAGAGTTATTGTCTGTATAAAACACAGTGAAAACGACTGGTCAAGTATGATGTCAACCATGCAAGGGCACTCCCAATAATCCCAAAGTGATTTTCCAGTTTATCAAGTAAAATATGATGATCCACGGTATCAAATGCAGCACTGAGATCTAACAGCACCAGAACCTTAGTGGTGTCTAAATCCATTGCAAGCAGAAGATCATTCACCGCTTTAGTGAGAGCCGTCTCTGTGGAATATTTTCTAAAAGAAGACTGCAGTGGCTCAAAGAGATTATTCTCAGTAAGATAGTTCACCTGCTCACCTTGCCTGTTGTCCTGGTGCTGCTACCAACTCTTCCCCTGTGTTCCTGATCATTTGGACTGTTCCGCAGTTTTGGACTTACTGTGTGTCATGTTCTTGACTTATCTGGTGCTATGGTAAATAAACTATTCACTTTCTACTCCTGTTTGGCCCTTGTGTACAATGTTGGAGTCATTCCTTCTGAAATCATCACAGCAACAAGTTAAAAAGTTGCAATTGTACTTGTCAGGTGAATATGTCTTTTATTAAACCCACAGTGTGTTTTACACGTGTAGAAGGCTTCAGAAAAATTGGAGAAAACTCCATTTATGCAGGATTAATAAAAAAAAATGACTTCTCCCAACCTCCCCAAAGTCAATAAATTAAGCAATCAATCAATCAATCAATCAATACTGCTGCAAGCATCACTAGATTTTATGGACAAAGCAGATGATGGAGGATTTGATTGCTGACCACGATTCATGTTCATTAATAGCTTAAGAAACCAGAACCATTTTTAATCCAAGTGCTGTTAAATTAATTGAAGATTGCATTACCAAAGTAGTACTAATAATGATATTAGTAATAACTGTCAAATTGAACAGTCATGTTGACGTTGGTGCTCTAGGGGCCATGGTCCAGAGCACTCACACTAGTCAAACAAATTGGATTTTGGCAGTGTAACATGCTCAGGAGTGGTCCAGAGTGCCTAGTGTGAGTACACCCTCGGTATACAGGAGCAGCTTGTCACATGTGTTGTGGCCATCGATGATAATGCAGTAATTTTTTTCCATATACATCACTTTGAAATTTAAGTTGCAAGTCCTCCTATTCAAAACTATTGGTCAAAGCACCAGAACCCAGAGGGAACCAATGCAGACACGAGAAGACTTTCCACACAGGAAAGTTTGGTCGGGTGCCATAATCTAAAAATTTGTATTCTTTCCATGAACTCACTGAGGATATATGTTTTTGTGCACGTTGTTTTCTTCTGTTGCTTGGAGTGATGGATGACATCCATTGGTTCTGTGCTTCAGCAACTTTCTTGTTTCCTACCACAACATGACAATCCAGAGTCTTTTCCGCCTGGAAACAAGAGCTGGAAAATGGACCGGATTTAGACACATTCAAACCTAATTGGTCCAAAATTGGTCTGCTTTTATGTCTCGTTGGTGTCAGGCTTAACATAATCAGAGTAACATAACATAGAAAATAAATGCATTTTGGGCTGTTATTGCGCTGTGCTGTTCAGTTTTAATAACACACTTGTAGAAAGATAAGAATTTTTCAGTCTTTTTCCTTCTTTCAGCAGCTTCCTACTTCTTTCAGCAGATCAATCATTTCCATCTCACCCTGTCCTCTGCATCTTCCTGTGTTACACCAACCACCTGCATGTCCTCAGCACATCCATAAACTTCTTCCCCTCCATGCATCCTCAGTATCCTTCTCCCTATGTACCCTGTGTCGCTCCTCTGCACATGTCAAAACCATCTCAATCTCACCTCTTTGACTGTGTCTAAACCATCCTACCTGTGCTGTCCCTGTGATATGTTCATTCCTAATCGTGTCTATCCTCCTCACTACCAAAGAGAATCACAAACTCTTCACCTCTGTCATCTGTCCTTTTGTTCATGCCACTGTTTCTAAGACACACAACATAGCTGGTCTTACTACTGTCTTCTAGACTTTCCCCTTCACTCTTGCAGATATTCTTCAGTCACAAATCACTCCTGCCACCTTTTTGCACCCACTCCACCCTGCCTGCATTCTGTTCTTCACCTCTCTGCCACACTCTTCATTACTTTGGACAGTTGACCCCAAGTATTTAAACTCATCTACTTTCACCACTTTTACTCCTTGTAACTGCACTATTACACCAGGCTCCCTCTCATTCACACGCATGTACTCAGTCTTGCTCCTACTGACTTTCATTCCCCTGCTCTCCAAAGCATATCTCCAGGCTTGTCTCAACCTGTTCGCTATTCTCACTACAGAACACAATGTCATCTGCAAACATCATAGTCCATGGAGACTACTGTCTGATCTGGTTCGTCAACCTGTCCGTCACTATTGTGAACAAGAAAGGACTCAGAGCTGATCCTTGGCTTAACCCCAACTCCACCTTGAATGAATCTGTCATTCCTACCATGCATCTCACTACTGTCATGCTATCCTTGTACATGTCCTGCACCACACTCACATACTTCTCTGCCACTCAAGCCTTCCTCACACAATACCATGACTATTCTCTTGGCACCCTTTAATAAGCTTTCTCTAAATCCACAAACAGACAATGTAGCTCCCTTTGGCTTTCTCTGTACTTCTCCATTAGCTCTCTCAGAGCAAACATTTCATCTTTAGTGCTCTTTCAACATGAAATTTTTTAATTTCTCTATAATATTTTTATTTGAAGATTAAAACAACTGATTTAAAATGTATTTGGAGGAGATTATTAATGCTGCCAGCCTACACACGAGGGTTGAGGTTATGCAATCATCTGTTGAAATTCAGCAACGATCAACGTACGAGGTTGGACACATAAGAAATTATTAATAGTGACTGACCAGTATTTCACAGTTCCTCTGATCACACATCTTCGTCCTGACGCCGCTGCACTGTCGCCTCTTTTTCCACTGACTCACACCTCACTGCAGGTGTCTTTTTCCGAGTGTAGAACACAGTTATGGGTAGTTGTTGGTGCTCTTTTTTCTTCTGGGCGAGAAGATTCTTATAAACAGACACGCAGAACACAATGCACGTGCTCTCCCTTTGTGGTGTCATGACCGGCTGCTTGATGAGGCCGCGGAACACAATGCACTGTAAAAAAAAGCATGCAAAATTGGACTAAAAAAAATCCACGAAACAGCGAGGCCGCGACAGGTGAACCGCGTTATAGCGAGGAACCACTGTAAATCACAAAGTATGCATTTAAATTGGAATGTGCCTTCTGGATGCCCTGTTTTGTAGCTGCGCCCTGGTCATTTAAGTCTACTTGCACGTGTGTCTGTACCCATGGAGGCTGTTGGTCTTAGTATCAAGTGCAATGCAGGGGGATGGATGTCATGTGGAAGCGGAAGTGATAGCGACAGGACCAGCAAGTGTGTATGGTAAAGCTCAATGTTTGTGTAGCATTTAAAAACAAAGAAACTTCATGACTTGATTGCTTCATTCAGAGAGCTTTGGTGGCTGTTGCACTCTAGTGTAGCTCTGTTAATTTGCCAGAAAACCTCTCCCTTGAATCAGGTATCTAAAGAACAGTGTGTGTATGGCATGTACCATAGGAACATTCTGGCTCTTCACAGGGATAACAGATGGCACTCTAATTGGTTAATTTTATGAAATGCCTAAAACACTCCCATGATTAATTAAGAAATTCAAAAGTCTGGACAAGTTACACTTTATTTTGTACTGTTTAATTGAAAAAAAAGAGTTGGATGCCCCAAATGGTTAGAAATTAAAGTCTCTCAGCACAGAGTATACATTAGGTTTGTTGTTTTACATATAAAATGTTGCATGGTGTAATTTTTACCCAAGGCCAAAATGTGGCCATTGGGTACTATGAAGGCTTTGCATCCATCTGTCTGTTTTCAGCCTAAGTCCAGTCCTATTACTGCCAGGGTCTTCAAATTCATAGGTAACATTCTTGGGACACAGACCCTGGACAAGTTCAAAGATGGCTAACCTTGACCTACTTTAAGAGGTCAACAGGTCACATTCTGTCTCCTATTATGGGTTTAGCATTGCATTATATTTAAGTTTACAGCATTAATGAGAAACGAGATCCACTGCTAAATCTATGTTTGGGTGGAACAGAATTAACTTGGTAATGTGCTGAACTTAAAAGCAGGCCAAATTAACTAAAACCAATACCGACAAAGAAAATGTGCAGAAGTGCAACTGTCATGGGTTTGAAAGCCGTCCAAGTGCCGATTTTCCGTATGTCTCTTTTTCTTGGGCCGAGGACGCCGTTCAGCATTATTCAGCAGGTGGTTTGGATATCAACGGTGTCGTCTGGCTCAGGGTCAGGTGTGATATGAGGCGTCTGTGACATGATAAATGTGTTTTTCTCGCCTTGCTCACACCGTCTCAAACACAAACATAATAACAAAAGTTTTCTTCACAATACGGAAAGAAAAACTTTTCTTTTGTGCCTCTTACTGGTGCTTCCCTTCAATGAAGCCTCCCTCAGCTCCTGTCTTCCTTCTCAAGACAGAAAGAGGGGAGAATGGTTGATTTGGGAGGTGTCTGATTGCTATGCATTGTTTAGTTTCTTTCATTAATGCTGGATGCCAGTTGAGGGCTGCAGATGAACAATAGCAGGGGCCCCAGGCGCCGATCAATAGCAGATTGCTGATAGTGCCCCGTCCATTCTCTCCACCAGATTACATGATAAATGGCTCGGTCCATAAACACTGACAAGCCCAGGACTAGCTGGCCCAGGTAAGGCCTCATACCTTCTGGATATCAAATCCTCCATGTTGTGTGTGTGTGTGTAGAAGCCCAAGTGTGTACATTCACTTGTTTTGTGTTAAAGCAAAACTTTACCATTTTACAAGCTCAGACATACTGTGTGAAAACACTGTCAGGAACCACAACTCTGGTTGTTCTGCTTATTTTTTGACAAATGCATCATGTCCAGAAATGTATGCATGTCAAAACTGAATCTGCAGTCAGGCTCCAAATAAACTTTGATTTCCCGAACTTTAAAATATTGGTGTAGTTCTTGCATTTGAGGATTACCTTTCACTGGTAATATCACATTTCTTTAGACTGTGTTCTTTGTATGGTTAACATAAAGCATTATAACTCACTGAAAAAGTAGTGTTTTTTTTCCTATAGTATAAATTGCACCAGACAAAAAATGCTTTGGGAAGAGTAAAAAGACTTTAGTATAAGTCACAGCTTTTGTTTGTACAACTGCAATTCCAGTGAAGTTGGGACGTTGTGTAAAATGTAAATAAAAACAGAATATAATGATTTGCAAATCCTCTTCAACCTGTATTCAATTGAATACACCACGAAGACAAGATATTTAATGTTCAAACTGATACGAAGTCTATTAGAAAAGTATCCGACCTTATTATTTTTTTCAAAAACCATATGGATTTGAATCACGTGTAATTACATCAGACATGCTTGAACCCTCGTGGGCATGCGAGAGTTTTTTCATGCCTGTCGGTTACGTCATTTGCCTGTGGGCAGTCTTTGAGTGAGGAGCGGCCCACCCTCTCGTCGTTTTTTCATTGTTTAGAAATGGCTCAGAGACTGCTGCTTTGTTTGATCAAAATTTTTTCAAAAACTGTAAGGCACAACTGAGTGGACACCATTTGATAAATTCAGCTGGTTTTCGGTAAAAATTTTAACGGCTGATGAGAGATTTTGGTCTGTAAGTGTCGCTTTAAGGACGGCCCACGGCGCCTGACGGCGATCTGCGCTCCGAGGCGGCAGCGTCTCGCTGTTTCAAGCTGAAAACTTCCACATTTCAGGCTCTGTTCACCCAGGTCGTCGTCAGAGAACAGAGAAGTTTCAGAAGAGGTCAGCATGAGGAGTTTATGCGGACATTCCACTGTTAAAGGAGATTTTGTAATGAAAGAACATGCGGGCAGATTCGCATGTCGGCCAGGACCCGACTGCGGGGGGTCGCCACAGGAAAAACACCTCCATTGGAAACCTTTACGGACAAGCTGGAACATGAACAGCTGTTAAACAATTTCTCAGATACTCACTTGTTGAAAGCCATCAAAAGCCGCCTGAATTTTACAAATGGTTTTCAACACTGAGGTGTTTTTCCTGTTGCGGCGCAGACGGATTTGCAGCGTCGTCACGGAACTGACTCGGCGAATTTGCCCGCACGTTCTTTCATTACAAAATCTCCTTTAACAGTGGAATGTCTGCATAAACTCCTCATGCCGACTTCTTCTGAAACTTCTCTGTTCTCTGATGATGACCTGGGTGAACAGAGCCTTAAATTAGGATGTTTTCAGCTCGAAACAGCCAGACGGATGCCACCTCCGACTGCGCCGCGCCGATCCGCTTTGTGAGCTGTCCTTAAAGCGAAAGAAACTCCACAATCTCTCATCAGTCGTTAAACTTTTCACAGAGAACCAGCTGAATTTCTTGAATAGTGTCCACTCGGATATCCCTCACATGTCCTGAAAAAATTTTGATAAAAGCAACGCGCGCTGTCTCCAGCAGCGTTTCAGACAAAGGATTTCAGCCAAGAGGGCTGGACCAGTGCTCACTCAAAGCCTGCCCACAGGCGGATGACGTCACCGACACGCGTGAAAAAACTCACGCATGCGCACGAGGGTTCAAGCATGTCTGGTGTAATCGCACGTGATTCAAATCCATATAGTTTTTTTTTTTTTTATAAAACTGCCGGTTAGTTTTCTAATAAACCTCGTAAACTTTGTTGATTTTGTGCAAATATTTGCTCATTTTGAAATGGATGCCTGCAACACGTTTAAAAAAAAAATTTGGACGGGGCAACAAAAGACTGGGAAAGTTGATGAATGCTCAAAGAGCACCTAATTGGAAACAGGTGAGTGTCATGATTGGGTATAAAAGGAGCATCCCCAAAAGGCTCAGCCGTTCACAAGCAAAGATGGGGCGAGGATCACCACTTTGTGAACAACTGCATGAAAAAACAATCCAACAGTTTAAGAACAATGTTTCTCAATTTTCAATTGCAAGGAATTTAGGGATTCCATCATCTACAGTCCATAACATAATCAGAAGATTCAGAGAATCTGGAGAACTTTCTACACGTAAGCGACAAGGCCAAAAAACAACAGTGAATGCCCGTTTTTATTTACATTTTACAAAACGTCCCAACTTCATTGGAATTGTGGTTGTATGTGAAACTCACTTTAACACAACGTTTCCTTGTGGGCAACTGTAACAATGAACAGGAAGTCAGTGAAGCACATGTGCTCACCACAACAAATAATCCTTATTTAAGAATAAGGATTCTTAAATAAGATGGGTAAATACATATGCTTTGGACAACACAATGAATGCTATTCAGTGTGGTTTGGACAGATGAAATCATCGCATGGAGAGCAGTTCTATAACAGTCAAGGTAACAGGTTAAGGACCCAAAATGCAAAAGGGCTGCAGTAGAAGGTAACAGGTTTATTGAAGAATAATTGTATTCTGTTCAGTACTTTGATTCCTGGGAAAGAGCTGTGCAAATTATTATTATTAACAAACACATGATTTTCCAGTATATATACCACAGAACCTCCCAAACTAGATAAAAATGACGACTTATACTTACAGAAAATACAATAAGCCTGCTAGCATATTACAAGTAAATTTAGCTGACTAGTGCCGTGCCCATAGGAAGTTTGTATTTCTATAGATAATGTGTAAGAGTGTAAGAGTTGTCATGGATGGTTGTATGAGGCTGTGTTTGAAAGTGGTATGTAGAAAGAGGTGTACTTATTTATATATTAGTATTTCATATTGTTTTAAAAAATAATTTTTATTATAAATTATATGAAAATAAAATGATTCCTATTAAATAGGTTATTGGAAGAGACTCAGACAAGATTAAACAGAACATTTAGAACATTTGAAACAGCAAATCCCACCACCTCTTGAACACAGTTGATTTAAACTTGAACTCAAAGGAAATATAAGATTTTATTCAGCTTGCATAATTACTGAGACATTGTACAAATAGTGGGAAAATTTGTTGGTGTTAGCAGAAAATAGATTTTAGCTAATGTCTCCTCAGTGTTTTCAAGTTAAACTCAGTCATAAGGAACACTGACAGCATATGTTTCACAGTAAAAGTATTTGCTGGGAAGCTGGCATTAAACATTTTATTGTGAAATGGAGCAAGCAACATGAATTATCTGATGTTGTTTAACTTTGCTACCAGGAACATCAGTGAGCCACGCCATCTTTGAAGTACAAATGTTACAATGTTAATCAAATTAAAGGTTTCAAAATAAAGGTTTTGAAAATTAATTCCCAAAACATTCATAATAAAAGATGCACATCATCGTGCCATGCAACAAGCTATATCCGAAAGCTGAGGTCAATCTGGCAAATACAGTAGATATACAAGCCACATACTTGCACTCACACGCATCTTGCTTTATAGATAGATGTCTTAAAATAAGGTAAGTCAATATAGCATAGAAAATCTTGAAATAAGGTCCAACAGTGCTTCTACAACATTCATATGGATGTTTTAAATACATGATCTTGTGCTAGAAGCACAAGATACTGAATAAAGTTAAAGGATCATAATTCATACTATAAACATGACTTTCAGTTTTTATGTGTCAGCTGGTTATATTCCTTCAGACATCTCTGTTCCCACATTATGACAAATTGTAAGGATTCTGGGTGGACTGTGTATTTTTAGTGACTGCTTTGGAGAGGTGGGGTTGGACCAGTTATCTACCGTGGTGGTTAAAATTCAGGACATAAAACACCTCCATAGTGTGGTGAATGTAGTGACGCTCTGCAGCCGTGCATGCTCCTGGACCCAAGCTGGGGATTTTTACTTCTCTGTATGATTTCCTCATTAACTGTCATGGATCCATCCATGTTCTTTACCTGTTTACTCCAATCAAGGGTCACAGGGGTGGAGACAATCCCAGCAGTCATAGGGCGAGAGGAGGGGTACACCCTGGACAGGACGTCAGTCCATTGCCAGGCAACAGTTATGGATTCCTTCTTGAACTTCTTAAGGATTTGTTGAAAATGATGTAGTTGTCAAAGTTCAATCGAGCACCGTCAGGCTTGACACTCCGTCAGTCATGCGTGGGCTGATCCAAAATTAGAAAATTGAATCTGTAATTATGTAATACATATTTACCGTGATTAACACAGACACATCTGTTTGACTGGAGAGTGGAGTAGATAACACCAATTTTACAGTAAAATCACACATTTGATGGTTGAAGCACCAAATCTGGCATGATGGTAGTCATTTTCCAACACGACCTCCAAATTGACCCCAAAATCAATCAATCAATCAATTTTTTTTTATATAGCGCCAAATCACAACAAACAGTTGCCCCAAGGCGCTTTATAAAAGGCAAGGCCATACAATAATTATGTAAAACCCCAACGGTCAAAACGACCCCCTGTGAGCAAGCACTTGGCTACAGTGGGAAGGAAAAACTCCCTTTTAACAGGAAGAAACCTCCAGCAGAACCAGGCTCAGGGAGGGGCAGTCTTCTGCTGGGACTGGTTGGGGCTGAGGGAGAGAACCAGGAAAAAGACATGCTGTGGAGGGGAGCAGAGATCAATCACTAATGATTAAATGCAGAGTGGTGCATACAGAGCAAAAAGAGAAAGAAACAGTGCATCATGGGAACCCCCAAGCAGTCTAAGTCTATAGCAGCATAACTAAGGGATGGTTCAGGGTCACCTGATCCAGCCCTAACTATAAGCTTTAGCAAAAAGGAAGGTTTTAAGCCTAATCTTAAAAGTAGAGAGGGTGTCTGTCTCCCTGATCTGAATTGGGAGCTGGTTCCACAGGAGAGGAGCCTGAAAGCTGAAGGCTCTGCCTCCCATTCTACTCTTACAAACCCTAGGAACTACAAGTAAGCCTGCAGTCTGAGAGCGAAGCGCTCTATTGGGGTGATATGGTACTACGAGGTCCCTAAGATAAGATGGGACCTGATTATTCAAACCCTTATAAGTAAGAAGAAGAATTTTAAATTCTATTCTAGAATTAACAGGAAGCCAATGAAGAGAGACCAATATGGGTGAGATATGCTCTCTCCTTCTAGTCCCCGTTAGTACTCTAGCTGCAGCATTTTGAATTAACTGAAGGCTTTTTAGGGAACTTTTAGGACAACCTGATAATAATGAATTACAATAGTCCAGCCTAGAGGAAATAAATGCATGAATTAGTTTTTCAGCATCACTCTGAGACAAGACAAAAAAATATTTTTTTTCCCCTCACAAAAATGGTGTAACTTATTTGAGTTATGTGATCTTGGTGTCAAATTGTAGGTTTTCAAGTATGCCGTATGATTTGATTTTTCATGTTCCAACAACAACATGAGACTCTTAGTAGCATCAACTGGCATTTGACCATATTAATTGCCAATATTAAAAACAATAACACAATATGTTCAACTTTAAACACCTTTTAATAGGCCAACATGCAGTACACTGTAAAAAAAAATCTTGTCAAATTTACAGATCAGTCAAATTTAAAAAATACAGTGATATTGTATATGGCTTCATGGTAAGGTATATTAACACAAAAACAACAGTTTGAAAATGTTCCAATAAAGATGAGTTACTGTTAAAATAACGATGAAATTGGATATAGGCTCATGGTAAAAAAGTAAAGTCCCTTCGGCTGCTCCCTTGTTTGCACTCGGGGTCGCCACAGCAAATCCAAGGTGGATCTGCATGTTGATTTGGCACAGGTTTTACACCGGATGACCTTCCTGACGCAATTTCTGTTAAAACAACAGCACAATTATTTATGCCTTGACGGTATGACTGTTCAATTCACAGTATAAACCCTTTGCTTTTAAGGTGAATTTCTATCCATTCCACATAATTTATTACCCTATTTTATGGTTTATTCCTGCTAAAATCAACAGCACAAAAATGTATCGGAAGTTACAGATAATCGATAAATTTCCAGTGTTTCTTTTTTTCTGGTACATTTGCAATTACTAAGAAGCTGAAATTGACTTTTAACATGATCACTTTTGAAAGCATCAAAGCGACAAAAGACCCAAAGAATGAGCTAGTATTTCCATGTTTGACCATACTGCCCCCTGTAGGAAGCTGCACAGACAAATCCTGAGAGCACCCACAAAATCAGCTCTCTACTAATCATAATGCTCCGGTCAGGCGGAGGTCTTGAAAAATAAAGTCATACTAACTTATGGTTTTGTGAAAATACTGATAGAATAACTCCATTAATGTCAATTCTGTCATTTGTACAAAGTTAAAATATAACATATATCTTTTAATGTTGAATAATGCACTAATTCTGAGCTTTTGTAACAAACACAGACCGGAGAGCATTCTGGGTAAAAGTGCCTCTGCTAAACACTGATTGGTTCTTAAAAATTAGCACATTACTTTAAAACGAAAACATATATCTGATATTTTCACTTTATAAAACTTCAGACATTCTTCACTTCAGACAGTAATTTTAAATAACTTGTCCAAAATGAGTAGGTTAAAATTTGAACCATAAGTTAAAAATGTATGCCTCTGGATGACTTGGGTGATATTCCGTGAATAATACAGTAATGTGCTATTTTTAATATGACTGTACAATGCTGTCATCATTTCAGCTTTTCACCATATATTTCACATGTTAAAACAATTAAAAATAACATTTTTGACAGTTTTTAAATTTATGGTAATTCAATGTTTATTCTACAACAATAAGCTTCTTCTTGCTTTACGGTTTATTCCTGTTGCCATTTCACAGTTTTTCACTGTAATTTTCACGGACATTTTTTACAGCGTAGGTTCAAGAAATGAACAAAAAGTGCTTTCTTTTGTCTTTATTGATATTTATGGTTCGAGTTGTGGTTGGTTGAGTTTGAGTTGGTCATGAGTGGACCCGTGCATCACTGCACAGTATGTGTGTGAACATCACTTCAAACCTCATGAGGGCATGACACCTGTTCCTGTTTTTTTTGGCATTGATTGTGTGCACTGTTTTTGGGTGTGCATGTAGGTCAGTGGGATAGGCATTGGACTATCAACATGCAAACCTGGGTTCATTTTCTGGCCGTTCTATCAGCATTGTCTCAGTCCACCCAGCTGTAAATACCGTGTTTGCTGGAGAAGTAACCTGTGTTAGGCCAATTGTCCTGTTCCAAGGATGGGATGTAGATTCTGATGTGCTTCATATTACAGAATCCTGGCATAAGCACCAGCACCGACTGACCTCAGGGCCTCTATAGGACTTCTTCTTACCGTATGTAACCTGATTAAGTGTGTGCACCTTGACCCACTGAGAGAGACGGGGCACTGAATCAGTGACCTCCTTTAATAGGCACAAACAGGTTTGGGACTCATACAGGGTCCCCAATTGCCAATTTCGTGTTGCTACAGTGGGGCATGATGACAGCCAGGCTTCAGTCTAATAGTGGTTTAAAACATTACATGACTTAAAAGGAAACATACTGATTGATCTTATGCTCTGCAAAACACTATTTCCAATTATTTGGTCTCTTTCTGGCAAAAACACGTCATCACAAAAGTGCCATTTCTTTGTTGCAGGTGCAAAACAAATGCTCGGGTGTTTCTGCCTGAAGCCACACATCCGTCGTGCTGTTTGTGATTTGTGTGATATTTTCCATAAGCGATACGGTTGTGAAACAAAGTGAAAGTTGTTATAATTCAAGGTCCTTTAGTAAAGCCGGGGAACACCGGTCGCTAGTTAATCTACTCATTGACACGTCGTCCTCTGGTGCAGATGAAGGACGCTCTTTAGACTAATGACCACACATATGGCGCATCGCCCATTTAAAAGAGAAACAAACACCTCCTGGCCATGGAAATGTGTGGGGAGTGTGCACGGTGCAATGATGTGTGCAGACATGCAACTCACACGTGCACACAAGTATACTTGTCCGTCTCTCACTTTATCCCGGACACACAAAACACCACACGTAAGGCTGCTGCAAACACAGAAACAGGAGGACGGACGGTTGCTTGTTGAAATGTAAATTTACACAAACCACCTTGAAAATTCTTAATTAACTGAGACACAGTGAAAAACACTGCCGGCAAACATCAACTTAGTGCCCCCTACATTTTTGCTTTCACCCTAAAGAAGATTTGAAAATATTCCAAGTTCCTCTTAGTCTTATTAGTCCATGAGCCAGTAGATAATTTTGGCCTAATCAGTACCAGTTAAGGGAATAAACAACACATAGAATCCAGTGTATGTGAACTGTGGACACCACAGAAATGTATGGTGGCCATCCCAGAGAGGTAGCTGTAGCCAGGTAGGGGTCAAAATTGAAATACGCTCCAATTACGCTGAAAAGCATACCACATGATTTGTCTGATTATAAAGATTCCAAAATGGTATAATTTGGACATCATGTGACTGAATGTTATGATGTGAAAACAGCAAAATGGTGATAAAGGTTTATTTCAATTTGTATAGGGGTTAAAAATTAAAGTTGCCCCAATTTTGATAAAAAGTGATGAATTATTGACAAGGTCCGAAGAGGTGTGGCCCAGAAAGTGGATGGACACAAATGCAAAACTCAAGGACACAGGCGTGAGAGCAAAAACGGCTTTATCTCCAAAAATAGGTGGTCATTCAGTACACAGGTGGACAGTCAGAGAGGTGGCAGTACAGGCAGGTGTCAGGCAGAGGCGAGGTCAAAAAACAAGCACGGGTAAATACACAAGGAGACAATGGTCATGGGCTGAGGCAAGAGCAAGGTCAAACACAGACACAGAACATGGTCAAAACAAGGCAGTGCAAAATAGAGCAAGAACAAAACGGTTGTAACGTGGACAACAAATCACAATGAACTGGCAAAGACATGGGGGACAGTGAGGCTTAAATACAAGGCAGGGCAATCAGGGTGTGAATGAGAAACAGGTGCGGGGAAAGTTCAGGGGGGCGTGGTCAAACGAGACAGAGGTGAGACAGGAGAAAAGTGACCGGCGGGCGTGACTAACAGAAGCAGAGTGAACAAAGGGGCTGAAAATCAAACCCAAACCAACTGTGACAAAAAATGAAATGTCTAACGCAAAGAAGAAGCCAATATCAGAGACGGGAAAAAATACAGACATGTAAAGAACATAAAGTGATCAACAAGAAAATAAAGGCAGAGACCAAACTAGAACGGGACTTAACAAGTGGCAAAAGTATAACAGATAATACAACTAATGACTACACAAAAAATAAATGATAAACAGTGCATAAAACCAGTAACAAGAGTAATATGCACAGAAAAGCGATAATAAGAGCAAAACCAAGCTGAGACTTAACACGTGACTAAAATATAATGACCAGATGACTACAAGCAGTGACTGAAATCATGATAAACAGAAAATCAAAGACAAATGGCTCACAGATAGAAAAGACAAAACAGAACATGAGCCCAAAACCTGGGTAAATCAGGACAATTATTGTCTGAGCTAATAGGATTAATAAATGGAATCATGTATATGACATATGTTACCTAATAATGTGATAGCTAAGTATAAAAGATGAGTCAGACTGTAAGTACTGGCATGTAAGTAAAATGTACAAATCAGCAAATATAAGAAACAAGATAATAATAATAAAAACATACAAATGAATTAGAAAAAGTAAAAAATCAATAAGTTTTATGATTTGCTTTTAAAGATTCAGCTGAGTGGACTTTCTAATTTCAGCTGGCAAGCTTTTAAATCAGTTTAATTTTCAAAAAACTATTTGGGTGAAAACTACACTTTTTTAAAATTTTATGATTGTGTGCAAAACAGCATTTAGTGTAAGAAAACTAAAAACAAGACTAACAAGAACAGAATCAGAGCAAACTGGAATCCATGATTATTAGTGTGGCAGATAACTGAAACATGGTGATACAAGCAACAAAAACTCTGTAGACACTATACTTTTGAAAACGCAGATGGGTTTTTCTAAATGGTGGCCATTTTCCAACATGGCCACCATCCAGATTTATATAAATAGGATATTTTACTACAGAGTTATAGATTTGGATTCTAGGTGGTCACAAATGTGTATTTTGATGCCAGAATCATCCACATTGGACACGTCACAATTGTTAGTTGCATTGTGTCACAGTGGTGGGCACAGCTAACCAAAAAGTTAGCTTCGATAACCATTAATCCGTTAACTGAAAAGTTATCTTTTGTGATGCTAAACCAATAAACTGCTAAAATTTTTTTTATCTTTATTACAAATAACGATGACTTTTAGTATTGATTCGGCCATGGCCACATCAGATTACACTGTCGGCTTCTGATAAACCAGTTTCATTTTCACTTTTCGCTGCTGGGTAAATTCAAGGATAACAAACACATAAGAATGCACAAAAAAGAATGAATAAAAAATTTAATCCCAAAACACTGTCATCATCTTTAAAAAGCAGTAAAACACAGTATTAGAAGTCACAATTTATCTCAGTATTAGATACACAAAATAAAAACCTGCTGCTTTTTTCACACATTTTGAACCCTGTGGCTTAAACAACCGATATACGTTGATTGGCAGAGTAAAATACAGGTTAGTAAATATAAATTCTTACCTGTTAGTTTCAGTGGGATTCATCTGAAGAAATAAAGCCTCCTTTTTTTTAATCCAAAACAGTGTAAATGGTGAAGAAAAGTCCCTACACAGCTGCGCTGTGAGAGCTCCTCTCCCCCACCGAGTCTTGGCAATTAAATTATCCCATCAGCCACAAAGAAATAAAATAAAATAAAATAATGTTAAAATTAGTCCGTGTTGTTTGTGTCAAGCAGACGGTAAGAGTGTAACGTCCAAAGTGAACCTGAACTACACTACCCACAATGCTCCCTGCTTCGACTGGCCATTCAGGTCTTGTGGTTAATGATGACATCATCAGCTAGTGACAGGTAGCCAGATGGATTAAAATATTTGATTTTAGGGTTTCCAAAGATTTTTGACTGTTAAACTTTGCTCACTTTACCAGCAAAAAAATGTTATCGGACTGAAAGTTATCTGAACTAAATTTATCGGAAGATAATTGGTCCGATGATGGTTTTAAAACTTATCTGAACAGCTAATCTGCTCCCAAAAACATTAGCTTTGATAATGATCTTTTATCGGATTAGCTGAACTGTGCCCACCACGGTTGTGTCATAATGCAACTAACAATCGGAGGCCTTCACTGGTGTCAAAAATAGTGAAATGGACTGGATGAGACTTCATCACAGATGGGCACATGTGGACTGTTGGCAAGGTTAGACCATACCGTGTGAAACGCCTTGATGCAGCATTGTTGTGACTTCGTGCTATATAAATAAACTGAATTGAAACTGAGCTTGTCTACACATTATGTGACACAACCACATGGCCTGTGTGAAAGCAGCAGCTCCTTGGAAATTTAATGTAACAACCACAAATGCAAGTCTTTTTTACCAGAAGTACTCAGAAGGCAAGTTAAAGTTGATCATTTTAATGCACAGAAAGTTGTAATCTGTGGTGTAATAAATTTGGTGCTTGTCCCCATCATGTCGCCTCAACGAGAGTACACTTGAGATGAACACAAATCCTGCCATTGGAAATAGCAGTGGTGGAGCCTGCCCACAGGCAGAGGGCACTGGCCAATTTTTGGTGGTGGGGTGGAGGAGGCTGCATGTTGTCGGTGATCTGTAAACAGTGAGAGGTGAGTCAGAACATTCATGTTTTAAGGAACATGCATGGTTCCTTTTGGTTGATAGCTGATGACTGATGATTAAAGCTGATGTTAATGAACCAACTGTGAGTGGCTACTTAAAGATCGGAGTCCTCTGGTAGAACTTATGCTGCATTTCTTAGAGACCTAAAATGTAATTATTATTTTCTTTAAAGATGCATCACCTCTGTGTGTACAGATACTTATGGGTTGTGAATTTTAATATCTGTTTTAAAACTCCAGGTGATGTGAACAGTATGACGCCTTTAATGCCTGTTGCCATGCGTCATTCTTCATCTGCCTCACTGTAATTTACCCTGAAGGTGTATCTGTTTGCTTTGAGGTAATCTGGATTTGGCGGGGGTCTGTGAGCACTCCCTGGGGTATGTGTGCTGGTGGGATCACTGTCATACTGTTGACAGTGTCTCTATACAGCTTCAATACGATTTGAGAAACCCTCCACCACGGCTGTTTAACCGACACGCTATTAATGACAGAACAGATGTGATGGACCAACCTGTGAGTGCAAATGAATTAAATCATTCTCAAAGTCCATGGTAGAGTTTGTTGTCAATGGCAAAGTCTCTGGGTAGGGTTTTTGTTGCAGATTGTTTGCACCCTTGGAAATTATAAACCCCAGTTAATGGTGGCCTGGTTCTGGGTCCACCCAGTTCAAACAGAACTCCTGATCCCTGCAGCGATCAGGGAGGCAACAAAAGTATGTTTGAAGAAAGTTGACAGTTTGACTCCAGCAGCGAACAGTTTAACAAACGGCTGCACGGTTTAGTGTTGGTAGAAGTCTGGTGTCGTGCACAGCAGAAACAAAGATCAGTGACTCTGCAGGTGAACACTTTGATCACGACTCCTGACAAAAAAATGTAGTACCCGCCTTCCCATAACCTGAAGAATGACAGAGCGAGGATGGAAATTAGCAAGAATCAGGGAATGATGATGAGAGAAGGTGAAAGACTGCAGGCCACAAGACTAATCCTCTAGTCTTTAATTAAAACTTCCTAATGATCACAGGGAAACGACACAGAGAGAACGAGAAAGAGAGAGCAAGTGAAATGGAAAGTCTTTTTTCTTCTCATTTTTCTCCACATCCACTTCTGTTATTTGTTCCCCCGACATCAAACCTCGTATCTATCCCCATTAGGCCCATTCTTGTCTTCTGCCGTATGAGACTCACAATGTTTCTGCAACATTTGTCACTCATGTAATTGTGAGTGGACGAAAAGACGTGTTTGTCCAAGGTGGCTTGTCCTGATGAGGTATAGTTCTGTTTAAGGCCAAAGTGCACTTGGGGCATTTGCAGTGCACGTAATCTGTGCAGAGGGGTGTTTATTCAGTTAAACATGGATGGGAGTTGGGCATCATGAGACCAGAAACTGTCACTGGAAATTACATTTTTGTTTGGTGGTGATCGTTCCAAAAATACACTTTTTTGGAGTGTAAAGTTGCACGTTAATTGCATATCAATCAAAAGAGAATTAGCTCCTTATGAGTAGGGGGAAAATAAACTGTCAAACCAAAAGTTTCTTCAACACCTTTCATGCTGAACAATTTAGACAATTTTTCAAGTACTAATTTTTTTGTGTTACTATTCTCCCACCTAAATCCAAATTTGAGCAATGAGCATGCAAGTATATTTGCTATATAAAAGTATAGGGCCACTAAGCTTTTTAAGATTTAAGGCATAAAAATAATTGAAGATATACCTTAGTATACTAGCATAGTTCCACCTTAGAATTGGAATATAATATATAAGATATACCTTACTGAATTTTCATACATACATAAATACATCTTCAACTGCTTATCTGGGATGGGGTCTCCGGGGGGAGCGATAGCTCCAGCAGGGGACCCAATAGGAGGCCAGGGGGCATCCTTACCAGATGCCCAAACTACCTCAGCTGGCTCCTCTCAACGTGAAGGAGCTGCGGCTCTACTCTGAGCTTCTCACGAATGGCCGAGCTTCTCACCTTATCTCTTAAGGGAGATACCAGACATCCTCCTGAGGAAATCCATTTTGATCACTTATACCTGCAATCTATTTCTTTCGGTCATGACCTAACCCTTATGACCATAGATGTGAGTCAGAATGAAGACTGACCAGTAGGTCGAGAGCTTCACCTTTTGGCTCAGCATTTTCATCACAACGGTACGGTAGAGCAAATGCAACACCATCCCTGTTCCACTGATTCTCCAGCCAGCCATTCTCACGCTCCATTGTCTCCTTACTTGTGAGCAAGACCCCAAGGTACTTGAACTCCTTCACTTGGAGCAAGACCTCATTCCCTACCTGAAGTAGGCAATCCATAGGTTTCCTGCTGAGAGCCACGGCCTCAGATTTAGAGGTGCTGATCCTCATCCCGGGCAGCACGGTGGATTAGTGGTTAGCACTGTTGCCTCAGAGCGAGAAGGTTGTGGGTTCAATTCCCGTGGTCTTTCTGTGTGGAGTTTGCATGTTCTCCCCATGTTTGCATGGGTTTCCTCCGGGTGTTCCGGTTTCCTCCCACTTCCAAAGACATGCAGGTTAGCTGGATTGGAATCTTTAAATTGTCCGTAGGTGTGTGTGGGTGTGTCTGTGTTTGTCTGTTTGTGGCCCTGGGTGTCCTGTCCTGGGTGTACCCCGCCTTGCGCTCTATGGCTGCTGGGATAGGCTCCAGCCCCCCGCGACCCTTAATTGGACTAAGCGGTAGAAGATGGATGGATGGATGATCCTCATCCCAGCCGCTTCACACTCAGTTACAAACCAACCCAGTGAGTGCTGGAGGTCATAGGCGGATGATGCTTACAGGACCTCATCACTGCTTTTTGCAGATGATGTGGTCCTGAGCCCCCCGACTACACCTCAGTATCCTGTCCATGATTATCTCAAATAAGATGCCTCACAGTCCGCCAAAAGCACCTTGGTGCTGAATTGGTCTGGCTCCTGTTTTTTTTTCTCTTCTTTCCTGTTTCCCTGCCAGAGGAGCCGATCATCGCCTGCACCTGTGTCTGCAGCACACCTGCATCAAATTAGTGGCATCTATTTCAGTTCAATTTATTTATTTTATGCACCAAATCACAACAATGCTGCCTCAAGGGATTTCACACAAGCAAGGTCTAACCTTACCAACCCCCCCGAGCAAGCACACAGGCGACAGTGGTAAGGAAAAACTCCCTCGGATGATAATGAGGAAGAAACCTCAAGCAGACCAGACTCAGAGGGGTGACTGACTGCTTAGGCCATTCTAACAGTTACAAGGTTTTTACAGATTTTACAAGAATTTCTTAAACAGAAAAAATGGAAAACAGAAAAAAAACATTAGATGAATAAAAACAGTCCTTAATTGAAATTTAAAAAGCTGCTCATTTTGGGTCTTAAATCTTAGTGCGTCCAGTTGCACAACACGCATGGCTTCCAACACAGGCAGGACCTCCAGTCATTGGAGCAACAGGCAGGGCATGCTGAGATCAGTCCGGCACCTGGGGTGCCAGGCCAGCATCTAATGAAGGTCTCTGCAGTACCATCAGTGGGCCTGTTCCTGCGGTAGAATCCATTCCAAATGCAGACTGCAGTGTGCTGCACCAGCTTCAGGCGTGGTACCTCTCATTCAGTCTGGCACCTTGTGGTCTGTAGCCATCAATGCTATCTTCTTAAGCCTCAGTTGAACAGAAGGATGCTGCTAGAATATGACTTTCCCTAGAGTGGTAATACTGGCCTCCAGTGACATTCCTTGTCTTGGAAGAGTGCTTGACTTGTAGTTTGTCTAGTTATGTATGGATTTTAAGTTTGTGGTTGTTTTTGTGCAGTCCGCAGAAACCACCAGTTCCACTGATCCTTGTGGTTTCCTGCACCTGCCGCCTGTCCTCCAGTGTCTGCATCGCGTGGTCTCCGTCACTTGCAATATTAATTATATTTTTGTCCAGCATTATTATAATAAACCTTTTGTTCCTTAAACTCCTTCCTTCCAGCATTTTGAGTCCATTTCCAATTCCCGGTGGTATCACAACACTGAATGGGAAAATAAATTGTACTGGACTGGCGTCCTGTTCAGGGGGACTACTGAATCAGGGGATAAACACGGTACCAACGGGCCTCTATAGAGGGCTTAGTTCTTCCTCCGTTTCTCTCAGTTTACTTCAATCAACCCAGACCAGTGTGGTTAAAGTGTCTAGCGGTCCAACTAGGTTGCAAAGTTTTATGATTAAAAGGTTGAACTTTGCAGATCAGACCAACATCAGAGTTGATGATGGGAGGTGGACTGGAAACACAAAGCTCATACCCCACAGGAAAATGTATTGGAAAACCTGGGTTCTTGTTTATCTTGTGAAGGTTTTTCCACAGGCAAACATTATATTCAATCTCTTGCCAGTGTGGGCACCTCATGAGAGCCAAAGTTCACATCTTCAATATTCTGCCTGCAGATGAGTTCAGGTTTATTCCCAGATTAAACAGGGAGGACTCCCAGGTCACTTACAAATTGCACACACATGCACACACACACTTCAATCCCTTGACGGAACTGTTTATAAATATCAAAACGGGGCAGTCGAGTTTCTTGCTATCAAATCCATGATAGCGTGTGACGGTAATTTGTTTTCAAATGGCACATGAGAAATGTACTTATGACAATGATGCAACAAGATAGCAGCGATGATGGAAACGCCGTTTCCCTCGTGTGGTTTGTCTCATTGCGTTGTAATCTCACTCAGCCTAAAGCGTGCGCTGATATCAGAAAAGTCCAAACTCAGAATTGAGCGACGCCATGTGGCTCCTCCCACTCTTTATTACCAGCTTATTTTTGTGCTGCTGACACATTTTTAAAATCTGATATGCACATGTTCACAAAATAACTGGAACACGTTTATATTTGAGTGCCACAAAATATACACATAAAAATAGAACTGTCAATAGAGTGCATATGTCTGCCAAGGCCAACCAGTCCCCATAATCCACTTAAGTCCACAAACAGATAGGCCACAAAGAAACATATGAATAGACAATTATTATAATGTTCACTTTATTCCTAATCGTGACCTTGAGCCTAATCTTTGTTCCTGATAGCAGAGCTGATCACTCATCCCAGTTCGTGTCCTGGAGACATGATCTTTGATCGAGATCCATGTCAAGATTTATTGGATTCTTCTTTGTTCCAACCTTCACACCTCCACCAAGTTGAACTAAAATGGATTAAACTGTTAAACTCTGCTGAGAAACAGACATGAGTGAAAACCTATTGTCCTTGTTGGTGGAGGTAATGTCAGGCTCATAGTTATTTGGACACATATAATCTTTATAATGTCGCCTTTGTACCCTACAACAATGGAGTTAAAATTCAACAATCAATCATCACTATTACATTCAGTATTCTTGAGATAAATCAGTGGATGGATACATGAATGGTTTTGTGGACTCTATTTCCATCAACCATTAAGAAATAGCATGGTACACTGTGCAGTATTTGTCTGGTGTGAGCAGTTCTCAAAAACCAAGTGACTGTGTGACAAGGAGACACATGAGAGAAGCCATCAACATCCAGCCAACTCTGAAGGAGTTACAGGCTTCTGTGGCTGCTGCCCTGAATTTTAGACCAGGTTTTTGATCTTCTGTGGTGTAAATGCTTTTTGGTGCTAGACAATACAAATGCATTCAACAATTGCGCTAGACTTGGTTGTTGGTTAATCTGTCATAGCGTTAGCTCCAATGGACACTCCATTGATTATTTTGTAGATTTAGATGTTGATTTTTGGCTTTTGGCAGCCGGTCTGCTCTGTGTCAGCCTGATCCCATCAGATCTCAGAAGCTAAGCGGGGCAGGATCTGGTTAGTACTTGGATGGGAGACGTCTTTGGAACACCAGCGGCTGTGTGTGTTTCTCCAGGTGAAACTGGAGTTGCGTCAGGAAGGGCATCCATTGGTAATTGTGCCAATTACCAATACGGATCTGGCTGTATCTGCTGCGGTGACTCCGAACTAAACCGGGAGCAGCCGAATGAACAACAACAAATGTTGATTTTTGGCTTGTCAAATGCATATAGATGACACCAATCACTGCTGTTTTATTTTTGTATTTGGGAAACAATCTGCTCAGGTTTCCCACCCTGTCCCTGAGGATCAATCAATCAATCAATTTTTTTATATAGCGCCAAATCACAACAAACAGTTGCCCCAAGGCGCTTTATATTGTAAGGCAAGGCCATACAATAATTATGTAAAACCCCAACGGTCAAAACGACCCCCTGTGAGCAAGCACTTGGCTACAGTGGGAAGGAAGCCCAGATACCCGATGGAGAAACATCTTTTCTGCCGCGAGTGTCCGCTGCCTTGTTCTGTCCATCACTACCCAAAGCTCATGATCATAGGTGAGTTAGTTTTCAATTGATGTTATGTTATGTTGACTTTTTGCACATTAGGTGGCTTTCCTCCTCAAAGCTATGGTAATTTTTGTTTTTAAGTAACTGGTGTTTTTCCCAATCTGCTTCAGCTATGATGGACAGATTTTAGCGATGCTAAGCTCACTGACTATGTGACATAAGTGTGGGTTTCATTTTGGATCTCATACATGCCGGACATGAATTCTGAGCAGGTTGGGGTCTTTTCAGACCCTGGCTTTATCCTGATGATTGCCAATGAGAAGGTCATGAAGCACTTGTCTGTTACATGTCTGTAACCGTGCACGTTTTAGTGAAGAGGCTTTGTGTCATTCTGTACTGACCCCTCACTTTTCTGTCGCTCTAATCGTCTTGGTTGACAACTGGCATTTATGCCAGACTGTTTTTTTGTTTACTTCCCCCCGACATATTGGCCTATTTCGGTTGGTGTGTCTTTGTGTGACAGATTTGCTGTATTTGCAGTGGCGCGGGTCACTCAGAGTATTACATGTGGCCTGCAGGTGCAATGGGCAGAGGAAATGAAGGGCTATTAAAGAAGAGAGAGAGAGAAAGACTGAGAGAAGTGATAGACAGCGAGAAAGACCAAGACATTTAAGCTGCAGGCGATGTGACAGCGTGGAGTGTCCAATAATGATGATGTGTTCCGATCCATCTGACCACAGCTGCGTCGTAGCACCACCGCCGCTGCCCTCAGCAAGGCCTTGCCAAGCTCAATATCATATTAAATATTGTCTTCTACCCAAAACAAATAATAATAACAGTCACAGTGACTGTAAAGGGCGAGTTTACATTCACAGATAAAGACGAGAATCGTCTGCTTACGAAGAATCTTTCTTTGTAATGCTGCAAAAACACATTCTCCCCTGAGAAGCGTGAGTGTTTTTTTTCCTTCTTCTTTCTGTGCAGCCACATTTGCATGATGAGAAAACGCCGCTCATATTCATCTTAGTAAAGTCACAGTAAATGACTCCAACAGCATTATCATCTGTTTTACGCAGGTGTGCAGTCGGGGAAAATCACTCACTTCAATCAAAGAGGCTGCAGCTCGCTGCGGAAGGAGCCTTTTTTTCCATTGCACTGGAGGACACAGAAATCAGGAGAGTCGGGGAGAAATAGAAGATGAGATCTCACTGGAGGACTTGGAGCTTTTGCACAGCAAACCATGTGACAGTTGTCACCATGTCAAAAGAAGTCTGCTATAGGGGTGCACCAACATCCGGGCTAGTTGGTGGTGGCGGCACATCATCACTATTTCTGTGGTTGGATGTGCATTGGTTACATCATCTTCTGCTATCAATCTGCAAATTGTACCATCATGACGCACACTGTTGATGACCTTTAGGTCATTTCCCAGTAATGTACCATTTTGTGTCCTACTTGATAGAACCCTCAAGAGATACAGGTTTTTTTTTTTTTTTTTTTTTTTTTGGGGGGGGGGGGTCCCTTTATTGGGAGAGTAGCAACATGATGAGTTGGAAAAACATGACTCATGGTGCCATCTTGGAGCCAAAATAGTGTTCGCTGTTAATCTATCTGCATGTAAATGCAGCTATTTCATTTATTTATTTGCTGAAAATGCCGGGTTGTTGTGCATTTGGATGCACAAAAAGACACAACTGACAGGCAGGTTTGTCAAAGATGTTTGGACATAAATACGAGGCTCACACAAACAGCTCTGGTTGTAGAAAGACTTTAGTGATAAGTATAGCAGTGGTCGGTACATAAGAAGGCAGTCCAAAAAACACAGCAGTAGTCCAACAATCATTAGGCTTTGGAGAGGACAGAAAAATGGGCAGGAGGTTGAGAAACACAATGAGGCAGGCAGGACTATGGAACACGAGATCAAGAGCTGGAGAGAAGGCACAAGGTGCATCAATCTGGCGAGGAACAAACACACTCAGTGAGCTTATATAACCCCAGGTGACAATCAGGCAAATCAGGAACAGGTGTGCATGGGAAGCACCATAACCAGAGGGAAACACCCATCACCAAAAAGCAAGAGACAAATGAGAGAGACAGCGACAGACAGACCCAAGCAGAAAAAACCCAGCAAGAAAATGAACACACAGAAAAGCAATGAAACAGCAAAAAAGAAAGTAACAAAACAGACCAAAAAACAAAACAGAAAACGAGAAAAAAAAACATCAAACCCTGACAACAACAAGGGCTTCAAGGTGTACAGATTCCCTTCAGATCCAAACAGAAGAAAAATTTGGGAAACCAAAGTCAGCCGTGTGGGGTGGAAGCCGACATCATCATCAAAGCTTTGAGAGGTAAATTTATTGTTCAGTCCCATGTACAGTAAAACTCACCTAAACTGAACTGAGGACATCCCCAAAGAACAACGTGAAGCAGCAGTAGGCTGTATCATCTTCTTAGTAATGGTTTAAAAAAAAGTATGGCAGTTAAAAGTTTAAAACTGTTTTCCCCCACCTTCTTTGTTTGGTTGAGTTGCTGCTGGGTTTCAACACCACAGAAATATCTGGTGTTAGTTCAGTACAGATTGTGTCACATAGTGAATGAACAGACTGTATAAAACTGACCACTTTATTTTTAGAGGGCATTATTGTAAAGCACTTTGAGCGTCTGATGAAGATGGAAAAGTGCTATATAAATGCAGTCCATTTACTCTCAATGAATGAGTTCAATGAGTAAGTTTGATCCGCATCTGATCCGTATTGTAGATTGTAGATTTAGTGGATATTTGATTTTAACATTGAAAAGCCCTTTTGATCTATATTTTGTATTATATTTTAGCTTATGTAGAAGCACGTCTAGCAGGAGTTTGACCTTTAAGTTTTTACAAGGTAAACATTTGTGGAACTGGAAACTAGTGTTGGTGGAGGTTTGGTGCTCTACGAGCGCAGTGCTTTAATTGGAGAAAGTGGTTAAAGATGAGTGAGTGAGTGGTAATAGTGATAAATACTGGGCTCATATAAAATAAGTTCTGTCATAATATAGCGCAGAGTTGTCACAACATTTTTACAAACTTCCACTGCTTTTCCAAATGACAGTTGTGTGTTTTGAAGACCATATCCAAGCGCAATGTGTGTACTGTTTTCATCCTTGTGTACCATGGTGGTGGATTAAACAAACAATGAACTGACACTGAGAAGTTTTATAACTACCTCAGTCACTTCCACTAGGGAGACGGCACCAAATCCGAGTGTTGTATGAATAAATGAAGATCTGTTCTTGATCTCCAATGGCATTTTACTGTTTGGTTTTTTGAGACTGTTCATGTTATGTTTCGGACGCGGTCGGAGCACCAACCCAGCGTTTGAAAGGAGCCAGCATAAAATAAGCAGAGCACGGTTCAAAAGATAACAGAATTTAATAAACATAACAGTGAGTGCAGTGATAAACAACTAAAAAGTCCGCGGTCTGGTGAGGTGGAAACACGGCGCGCTCTCAACAGCGCAAACGGTCCGGAGCCACAGCAGTTCGGACCCAGGGACCCCGCCGACACCCCCCGGGTGGCCGCGACAAACCAAATCTGTGAAGAAAGAAAACATGAGGTGAGTCCAACTCCACACAGAGAGACACAGCTCAAAGGTGCACGCAATCAGCAAACACTTCCTGGCTTAAATCTATACATCAGCTTCTTACCCTGCAGGCACGGAACAACTCAGTTCAAATCTCCACTGCAGCAGAAGCTGATTAGACAATTAGCATAACGTGACAGCTCACTAACACAAGGTGTGAGGGACACCAAATCCACTGTCATTACTTCATAAAAGTCACCAAAACCAAATTACCTCAGGAAATGTGCTGAAGAGCGTGAGACCTCACCCAATCCTCCTTCACAGACTGTGGTGTCAAACCTGGAGCGGTCTCTGCGTCCGTGATGGTGAGATTGTTCTCCTGATGTCGATCTCACACGTCTGCTCACAAGGTCGAGTCTCTGGCAATCACACACTGTGCATTCAAGGTTTAAATGCAGCAATCTCTGATTAGGACAAAATACACCACAGCTGTGAGTCCTGATGACCTGCATGTGAAAACAAGCCTCAGGTGTTCAGGGTGAGGTCCTGATGCTCAGCCACTCAGTCCTGAATGCATACCACCTGGTGGGAGAAACAGAAAACAAAAACCAAGCCAGCCAAACACCCCAGCCCACAACAGTTCATCCCATAAAGACTCATCAGTTATAGTTTGGGTATTCAGTCATTCATTTTCTACTGCTTCTCTGGGTCTGAGTTGAGGTGGCAGTACCAAGCAGCTCATTATACACTTCCCAAGTACTCAAAGTCTTTCTGGGGCATCCTCTGACATTTCCAAGCCAGCTGGGAAATAAAATCCCTCCAGCATGTCCTGGATCTTCCCCGGGTCTCCTTTCAGTTGGACATGCCTGGAAGACCTCCCTATGGAGATGACAGGGGGCATCCTCACTAGATGGCTGAATCACTTTAGCTGCCTCCTCTCGATGCAGTGAAGCAGTGGCTCTACTCAGAGTCCCTCCCAGATATTCAAACTTGTCACGCTGTCACGGAGTGTAGGCACAGACACCCGACGGATCTTGTTCTTTCATTCATTACCCAGAGTTCAAGAACACAGGTGATAGCTCAAATGAACTGGTACTGAGACTCAAAAAAGAATGTTGTTAAGAATCATTGGTTAATCAGAGGTCACTTCAGTTCAGGTGTGATTTGCTATTGTTATTGAAGATCTATGTGTTATGTGTCGGACGCAGCCCGGAGAACCGACCAGCGTTTGAAGGACCCAGTATGAAATAAGCAGAGCACGGTACAAAGGATAACTAAATTTAATTACATAACAGTGATGTGGAAAAATATAACAAAGGAGTGCGCGGACTGGCGAGGTGGTGAAACCGTGCGCTCCCAGCAGCACAAACGGTCCGGAGCCAGAAACTGTTCGGACCCAAGGACCCCGCCGACACCCCCCAGGTGGCCGCGCCAAACCGAGTCTGTGAAAGAAGAAATCATCATCTGAGTCCACACTCCACATACAGAGAGACCACTCAAAGGTGTTCACAAACAGCAAACACTTCCTGGCTTAATTACCAATCAGCTTCCCACCCTGCAGGCATGGAACACCCTGTTCACAAACTCAACTGCAGTGGAAGCTGATTAAACAACTAACATAACAGCTCAATATAATAAGGTGTGAGGGACACCACATTTACTGACTGTACAAATGTTAGTCACAAAACCTAACGTACCTCAGGAAGTGTGCTGACGAGCGTGAGACCTCACCCCCTCCTCTTTCACAGACCATGCATCAAACCTGGACATTCTCTGCATCCACTGATGATGAGATGGCTCTCAAGACGACGATCTCACCCGTCTGGTCACAAGGTCGAGTCTCTGGCAAATACACACTGTGTACTCCAGACTTAAATGCCACCATGCTCCAATCCGTGTAGATGCACCACAGCTGTGAGTCCTGACGAGCTGCACATGATCAGCCTCAGGTGATCAGGGTGAGGTCCTGGTAACTCAGCCACACAGCCACTCAGTCCTAAACACAAGCCACCTGGAAGGAAAAACAAAAGACAGGACAGAAGACAGAAACAAAAGGCAGCCAGGCCCCCCCAGCCATACAACACTATGAGCCTCTGTGGTATCTAAAAAAGGATAGATTTATAGGTGGAAGGGAGATAGTACCTAAGCCCCTCACTCCTGTTTTGAGAAAGTTTCATAACTTTAACAAAGATATCATCCTTGACACTGCTTTCAAACCAACCATCTTCCCTGTCTCAAATACATGAGCACTGGTGTCTTCAAAGGTTTTCCTTCAGGTGCTTGTTGACGGTTGAGTCCTGACCGGAGGAATCAACCCTCCTGCCTTGAGCTGTTTGCTTTCGAGCGGCTGTTTGGTTTTCCCATGTAGAGGTCATTGCACTCGCGGCACTGAACTGCAGACACTAGATTGCTTTTGTGGGTGTGCAGACCCAGACGTTCAGAAGTTATCTGGATCAGTTGCGGGTGCTCTCCGCCCGGATGGTGCGCGTTGGAGAACCCATTACTGAATACTGATTTGAGCGCTCGTGCAGCCGTGTTCCTGTGTTTGTGCCTTATCCGTGGGTCGTGGTGGAGTGTGACTGGCGATGGCTTCGCGTCACGCTCCGACCGGATAAGAGGTTTAAATGGGAGCTGCAAGAGTGTGTCTGTAATGGGTGCACGCGCACGGCGGAGCTCTGTGGCACGGGTCGCTGTGCTTCCCGTGTGACAGTTGTAGCCCCGTTTCCCCGGATGAAGATTACTACTGCGTCTGTTGTGTCAGCTCCGGTGTTATTTAGTTGAATCACATTTTTGGTTGTGTGCTGCTCACAGGAAAAGCAGCATGAGTTTGTTTTCTCAGTTACCAAAGGGGTTTTTTATTTTTAGCACTTTGGCTCCCTCTTTTGGTGACTGAGTCACATTACCGTCAAGCTCTTAAGTTGGAACAGGTGTGTTCCATTTGTTTGAGCTTGACGGTATAAATCACTTATTAGTTTTGTGTGTGTTCATTTTGTGTGGGTGTTTTTTGAGTTGTTTTTTGTGTGGGGTTTTTATTTGTACACTATTTAGTGTCTGGGGTCGTGACCCTGCAGTTCTGTCAAAAAAAAAAGAAAAAAAAAAAAGGACCCAAGCAACCTTATGTTAGTCTGTTAGTCTTTCTTTTTATTTCTTTCAGTTTCACCTCCCAGGGTTTGATGGGACGGTCCCCTGGGGGGTCATGGGGGGGTAATTGGGTTGTTTTTTCTTTTTTTTTTGTTTTGTTTTTTGTTATGCCCTCTCTTCTCCTCTGACTCCAGCCGGGTGAGTCGTAGAGTCGGCGTTGCTGGAGTGGTGCAGTTTGGTTATGCTGGGCGTTTCCCAGGTAACCTCTGCACCCGGGAGGGGAGGGGGGGGGGTTGGGGTGTTTTCTTTTGTTCCCTCTCTTCTCCTCTGGCTCCAGCCGTGTGAGCCGTAGTGTCGGCGTTGCTGGAGTGGTGCAGTTTGGTTATGCTGGGCGTTTCCCGGGTAACCTCTGCACCTGGGGGGGGGGGATGTTTTTGTTTGTTGTTTCCCTGTTCCACCTCCGGCTTCAGCACGCCTTTGAGCCGTCTGCCATCGGCGTGGCTGAGGTTTGGGGCAGTGGGATATACCCGCAGCTGGTGGCTGGTTTAGAAGTCGGAGGAGTGGCGCCGTTTTGTGCCGTCTGCTATAACCGCTGTTCCACTCCTCCCGGTTGGCTTCTGGGGTATAGTCACGGTTGGTGACACTGGACGTGCTTCCAGTTTCCACTGCGCCAAGGGGGTGGGGTTGGGGTTGTTTTGTTTGTATGTTTTTTTTTTTCTCCTTTTGTTTTCCCCCCAGTTTCCACCCTCAGGGTTTGACTGTGGTGTCCTCTGGGGGGGAAAGGGCTGTGGGTCCATCTAGCCATAGACGGCCGGGGCTGGGTCCATTGGTCATGAGGGGAGGCGTCTCCTGGGGTTGATGGAATGGTCCTCTGGGAGGCGTTGGGAGTCCCCGTGGGTGACGTTGGATCCCAGAGGGACCTCGGCTGTGGTTATTACTCTTGGAGCTGGCGGGATGTCCTCTGGGGGGTGTTGGTCCCTACATGTTGTTGGGGGGGGGGGGGTGTTAGCAGTTTTATTTGCAAGCTTAAGTTTGGGTTGTTTTTCTTTTCTCCCCTTCCCGGGGTTTGATGGAACGGGCCTCTGGGGAGGGGGGGGGTGTTTTGGTTGTTTGTGTTTGTCTTTTTTGTTTTATGACTAATCAGACTGTGAACATGGTTGGACAAAGGCTGACCGCACAGGTTCAAGAACTCCTGGCCACACCTGTGCTAATTGACTGATAGAAACAAGGGCAAAGATGCAGCCAGAGGAGAAGACATCTACCGTTCTGTAGATGAAGATTCTGTTGGAAGATGAATGCGGATATGGTTTCCAGCCATGGTCCCTGGAGGGGGGTGTTTCTCCTGGGCCAGGTTTGTGTGGTCGCCGGGAGGCTTCCCGTGAGGGTGGGGTACTGTTGTATGGCTGGGGGGCCTGGCTGCCTTTTTGTTTCTGTCTTTTGTTTTTCCTTCCAGGTGGCTTGCATTTGAGACTGAGTGGCTGTGTAGCTGAGTTTATCAGGACCTCACCCTGATCACCTGCGGCTCGTCAGGACTCACAGCTGTGGTGCATCTACATGGATTGGAAGATGGTGGCATTTAAGACTGGGGTACACAGTGTGTATTTGCCAGAGACTCGACCTTGTGACCAGACGGGTGAGATCGTCGTCTCGGGAGCCATCTCATCATCAGTGGATGCAGAGAACGTCCAGGTTTGATGCACGGTCTGTGAAAGAGGAGAGGGTGAGGTCTCACGCTCGTCAGCACACTTCCTGAGGTACGTTAGATTTTGTGACTAACATTTATACAGTCAGTAAATGTGGTGTCCCTCACACCTTATTATATTGAGCTGTATGTTGGTCATTTAAATCAGCTTTCACTGCAGTGGAGTTTTGTGAACTGGGTGTTCCATGCCTGCAGGGTGGGAAGCTGATTAGTAATTAAGCCAGGAAGTGTTTGCTGTTTGTGCACCTTTGAGCGTTCTCTCTGTGTGTTGAGTGTGGACTCACATAATGATTCCTTCTTTTCACAGACTTTTTGTCGCGGCCACCTGGGGGGTGTCGGCGGGGTCCTTGGGTCCGAACCAGTTCTGGCTCCGGACCGTTAGCGCTGCTGGGAGCGCACCGCAATCCACCACGCCAGACCGCGCACTTTTATATTTTTCACAGCACTGTTATGTTCATTAAACTCTGTTATCCTTTGTACCGTGCTCTGCTTATTTTATACTGGGTCCTTCAAACGCTGGTCGGTTCTCCGGGCTGCGTCCGACACATAACACCTTGCCTTTTTTGTACTGTGATGTTAACATAAAGTACAGCAACCTCCATACTAGAACTACCCTCAACCTAGACTAGATTTGCCAACTCTTGGACCTTTATAAGAACCCCACCTATTTCCAGTATGATTGGGGAGGTCTACAGATAGAAACATGGGCTCACCATTATCCCCCATCATGGCCAATCTCTATATGGAAGAGGCCCTGTGCTCCTTCAGAGGAACTACACCAAGCCACTGATTCAAATATGCCGATCCTTCCAACGGCAGGATCTGAGATCTGTTACCCCTGTGATGTGTTCACAGAGGGGGATTTCTCCCACACACTGTTCTTCTTCTCATAGACATCATCATTACAATGGATGTTCATCTTTTCAGGATTACAATCCTGAACTTTATTTTTTCCTGCTGAGTCTTTCTGGTAGAACTAAATTCAAAAATCACATTTTCTATTTTTATGGGCACCTGGTACCTGGTCCTTTGAAGTTTATTCAAATTTGGAAGCAAATTTTGTTTCCCAGCACCTCTGAAGCATAAATGAAAAAAAGGGTAAACTTTTTGAAAATAACCAATTGTCTTAGAAGTTTCCCCCAAAAAACTACTTTAATTGTGCTTCTGATATCTGACACATTGATGCTGTTTTCTTCAAAACCAAATCCAATGATTGTCATTTCATGTCAAATATCAAGGGCAGTAACTGAATCGATGGAAGATCTTCTTTAATTGTGGCTTCACTTTGCTCCAGCTTTTCTTTTTGCTGTTTTTTTTTTTTTTTTTTTTTTTTTTGGGTGGGGGTTGGGGGGAGGATGAGCAAATAGGCTGAAATGTACCGAAGCAAAGAAGAGCGAGCAGCCGCTTGCACGCTCATGGAGCAGTCGTCCTGATGAAACATAATTGGGTTTTAACGTGATAGAACAATATCCCTGCCCGTAACTTCCTTTAAGTCTTACTTCTGACGTGGTGCTGAAAACGTATTACAGCACAAGAGGCGAGACGGCATCAATTCTGCCGCTTTTTTTTTTCTTTTTGCAATAAAACAGTTGAATCTCCGACCCTCTTTCGATCTTCGTGCTCTCCTCATACCTCCCTCCTCCTTTATTCTCTTCTCTTCTGTGGTGGAGGGGAAAGAAGGAGAAGTGGTAACATGTAGCATGTCTTCATTAAAGTGTCACTCCCCATTATTTTCGTGCTATCTCAATTAGCAGCAGGTTTAATAAAGGGCCTCCTCTCTTTCTCTCTCTCTCTCTCTCTCCATCTCTAACTCCTGCCTTTAAACTCTCCAATCAGACTGAATGATGGAGTCGATGTTGAAAATGTGCCGAGTAGAACACAAGGAACCAGAAAGAAGGGGGACGAAGTGGATGAAGGAAAAAAGCAACAAAATGATGAGCAAGTGGGGAGGAAGAACTGCACCAATGTTCTTCTGAGCATCTCTTTCTCCTCTGAGAGCAATTAGACATTGCCGGCAGTGGCGAGTCCATTGACTGATGTGCAGTTTCTGATGTGTGTGTGTGTGTGTGTGTGTGTGTGTGTGTGTGCGCACACCAGAAAATGTATGGTTTCCCTTTTAATCACCACAGTATCTAAAATGGCTCTCTGTGATTTCAGTAGAAATAAAGTACTGTATCAGTGGAAGTTATGTTTTCATCACCGTTTCTCAGTTTGTCTGCTAGCAGGTTTATGCTAAAACTACCAGGCTGGTTTTCAGAAAGTCTGGTGCCAAGGAGGGGCATATTCAAATTTAAATTTGGTATCAACTTAAATGATCATTTACATGGCCTCAAGCATAAACTCCAGAGTCAATATGACAAGTACTGCACCTCGCGTGGCGCAGTGGTATTCAGGACTATGAGCATGTACTATTGGCTAGAAAACAGGCCTATTACTCTGATTTAATCAACAAAACAAGTTTAATTCAAAGTTCTTTTTCAACATGTTGGCAACATTATTCAAGGACAGCCACCTGTAAGTCACTCTCCATTTACTGCTCAAGATTTTTTAGATTACTTTGAAAAGAAAATATATGACATTAGGTCTAATATATCCCAGCATGCCTTAGGCTCCCTTCACACATAGTACAAATGTGGTTGAATTGCACATGAACTGTGCATGAAGCAGGAATCGTATGCAATACATGTAAAATCGAAGCCGCCTCCAATGCCTCTGACACCTGTTGCTACAACTATTTTTGCACACCAGCGGCTGAAAGACAGAGAGTGCGCTGTGAGAGCTCATTCGATCCCTCTTGCGGTAGGTGTTGCCAAATGCCAGGTGATGCACACGAACATCCAACACCACTCGCTTGGCACTTAGAAAATGTGTTGCCTTTTGCGCTATTAGCACGAAAACAGTCAGCAGATGATCACTTCACTTTTGAGCTGCATGTGAAATTTGTCTAAGTGCCCCCCGACTGTGGAGTTGCACAAAGCAACACATCTCGCACATATGCACATGATATGGGCATGTTTCTCCTACTATGGTGTTGGGCCTATATATCGCATACCAGGTATCATGGATCAGTTTGGATATGTCAAAATACTTGAAGAGGTCATGTTACCTTATGCTGAAGAGGACATGCCCTTGAAATAGATGTTTCAACAAGACAATGACCCCAAGCACACTAGTAAACAAGCAAAATCTTGGTTCCAAACCAACAAAATTAATGCCTTGCAGATGTAAAGAAATCATGAAAAACTGTGGTTATACAACTAAATACTAGTTTAGTGTTTCACAGGATTGCTAAAAAAAGTACTTTGAACATAACAGTTTTGAGTTTGTAGCATCAACAGCAGATGCTACTATTATTGTGAACACCCCCTTTTCTACTTTTTTTTTTTTTACTAATAGCCCAATTTCATAGCCTTAAGAGTGTGCATATCATGAATGCTTGGTCTTGTTGGATTTGTGAGAATCTGCTGAATCTACTGGTGCCTTGTTTCCCATGTAACAATAAGAAATATACTCAAAACCTGGATTAATCTTTTTAGTCACATAGCACTTTATTCTGAACACTACTGTATAAACCACATAAAAGACTAATTTAAGACATTCAAATACAAATTAATAACCATCATTGATTACAGACAGCCGAGAACAGAAAAGATAAAAATTTTTAAAAACCTCAATTCAACTCGACTGCCGAACTCCAGCCGGTAAACGATTCCTGCACGCACAAACAGAAAACATTCTTTGACCTGCTGTCATATACACGTCTTGAATATATTCACTTATTTATTTATTTATTTATTTATTTTTATTATCTTTAGGAAGCAGTGAGTTGTTATACTGATGAGTAGAAATACATGTTTTGTACTGGCTCAGGATGAGTTGATGCTGGGAAACAAATTCAAACAATCATATTTTATGATGCGCAGCGACTTCTTGTATAAAGACTCTGTGCCAAATTTCAAAAACACACATCCTAAAAGACTGAAGTAGCACTCTGAAAATCAACTCATTATTTTACTGATTAATCCATTGATTCACTTTATGGTTAACTGGTAAACCATTTCATGTGTAAAATGTATGAATATTCAAAGTAGTTTCAAGGTGAAGTCAATCTACGAAACAATGGAAATTTGTTTTCTTCTTAGAATTCTAAAAAGATCTTGGAACTACAACAGTCCAAAATCCAAAAAATTGGCTATAAATGCCAATTAATTGCAAAAATGAGACATTTCAAATTCAGCACAACTGTTTATGCTTTTTTTCTAAAGGTAAAAACAGTAAATAAATTCCAAACACCATATTAGAATGGAGAAAAAATATCTTATCATCATTTGTTTAATAACCCCAGATTAGCTACACAATAACCATATTAAATAAAAATGTAAATATTGTTAAAACACTAAACATATGTTATCTGATTTAATCCAGTTTGGAAAGTGTTGAGAAACATTTCATTGCATGTTTTTCTAAAAACACACAAAAAATAATTGTGCTTGTTTTGTTGATAATTTATGTCACATTAGTTATGAATATATATATATATATATATATATATTTAAATCATTTGATGAATTGGTGAATTCTTTTGTAGACAGTTGTTTTAAAATAATGTTTCAGAATAAACCATTGAAGAACATTTGCTGTTGCTGTTTTTGTAAAATCAGACATCTGGTTTAAAAATGGTGATGATCAAGCTTCTTCCTCTTTAATGAGAACAACAGCGGTGAGCAGCAGAACAAGGTGATCTCCGCTGGGCCCCCGAGAGCCCGCTGCTCATTTTTCCGGGGGCCACGGGCCCATTAGCATCGGGAAGTTGACGCCGTAGCTTTAGGCTACGTTTTATACTCTGATGACCGGCGCACTCTTACTCTGAATCAAGGGTATTACTTCTGTCTCTGATAAAAGATGGTCGGCACGACTTCGCCGACTTCCAGTGTTGGACGCTGAGGTTCTTTTTTATTACACTGTTTTGTGGAGAAAGAAAAATGTGATTTATCTTTTGACTACTGGTGAGTGTCAACATCTTTTCCCATCTTGCCTCCTCTCTCACCTCTCCTGTCTCCTTCTTTCTCTTTTTCCCCTTCTGCTCACACTTTTATTAAAAACACATTTACGACATAAATCAAAGGAATCTATGGAATAATTACAGCGAGAATGCATCTTTTTGTGTGTGAGATCTGCAGCTTTTATTAAAAGCTGCAGACGCTGCAGCGTCCTTTGCTGCAGAATCACACAGCTGAGTTCAGAAGCACAAAGTACCAAAATTTACCGGCAAATCTGTCTTGACGGGATGGATCATCATGTTCATTTTCTAAAATTAAAATGAAAACCTTGAGGTTGGAAGCTTAAAAAACATAATAATCAAATATTTTTGCAATTATTCAACTATAAACATTAAAATACATTACACATGATCATTTTATTGCATGTTTATGATGTTTTACTTTAACACTGACAAGTTTGCGACATTTGATGGAAATGTCTTCGACATGATTTCACTTGAAAATGATGAAAATATGTGAAATATGTAATATGACCACGTCGGGCTTGGCCGGCCCCAGGACCAGTAGGTTGACACTCGCTGTTTCTTTTCATTGTCTGCGTTGTGAGTTAACTGTGTTCAGAATCAATCGGTTAAGTATCAACAGAAATGTTTTCAATGTGATATTTTGTCCCTTTTCTGTTTTAACCAAAGATAAATTGATTTTGACAGTTTTTCTAACTTGAAGTCCAGTGGATGAATTTAAGAGTGCCAAAATGTGCTTTATACTGGTTTCCACAACTTAATGGGTTGTTTCATGGTAGTTATAAAGAGGTCCAAAGCAACAGTTAAATATCAATATTTTACAAATCAGAATAAATTAGGATTTAATTTGTTTGTCTGTTGCCTTTCCAAGTGGGGGTGGTGGTCAAGTGGTTAGTGCTTAGTTCTCCACGTAATGTGGAGTTGCATCAGGCAGGGCATCTGGTGTAAAACATGTGCCAAATACCTGCAGATCCACCTTGGATCTGCTGTGGCGACCCTGAATGAAAAACAAGGGAACAGCCAAAGGGTCTTACTTTTAACGATTGTCTTTCCAATTAATGGTGTCAAACTGGCAGACAGAGGGCTGGATGAGGCCATCATGGCTGATTAATTTTTGTGGCCTTTGTTATGCTTCATCATGCACTGTGAAATAATAAACATCAATTATTCCATTGGTATCTCAAACTGGGAAAACATGCACTCATAGATTAGATTCATCAATAAAGGTCAACAAAGTTATTTGAAGTTCATGGAGTAAATGGACTGCATTTATATAGCACTTTTCCATCTTCATCAGAAGTTCAAAGTGCTTTACAATTATGCCTCACATTCAAACATTGACACAGACACACGCTGATTTTAATTTCAATGTTTGTTTTTAAAGCTATTTATGGCCTTGCACCTCCCTACTTGTCTGAAATTTTAACTTTGCGCACCTGCAGTAGGACATTAAGGGCATCTGGCCAGCTTTACCATGCTTTCACGGTAGCTGGCCCCAGACTGTGGAACGAGCTACCTCTTGAGTTACGTACTATTCCTGAACTAGCACTTTTTAAATCTAAGTTAAAGACTTATTTATTTAAACTGGCTTTTAACACTTAGTGGGGAGGTGACATGTTCTGTTTTTTAAGCACTTTGGACACCAGTCGGTGCTGTAAAGCGCTTTATAAATAAATGTTGATTGATTGATTGATTTGATTGATGTCAGGGTGCTACCATGCAAGACACTCACTAAACACTGGGAGCAGCTAGGGGGTTAAGGCTCGTGCCTGAGGGCCCTTAGTGATTTTCCTATCTGGCTTGGTTTTGAACCAAGGACCCTCTTATTGGAAGCCCAATGCTTAGCCACGAGACCATCAACTCCCTGCTTCTGTTGTCCCTGTGGTGGCTGTCAGTAGTCCCTTCAGTACCCATTCAATGGTCAGTATGTGGCAGAGGTGGGACGAAGTCACCGTCAAGTCATTCTCAAGTCATCAGTCTGCAAGTCCCAAGTCAAGTCTCAAGTCAGCTTGCAAACAATTGGTGGTCATTATGACTTGAGACTTGCGGATTGATGACTTAAGAGTGACTTGATGGTGCCTTTGTCCCACCTTTGGTATATGGAGACTTCATGACAATAAAATAAAAAAGTAAAATTCATATAATGTGTTTTAACAGGTTTTAACCTGCTGTAACTGGTTTTAAACCAGACAAACTGGTTTCTACCAACAAAGTCACACATTGTTGGCAGAAGAAATGTAATAAGGATACATTCTTTGAATAACAACAAAACAACAAAAACACAAAACAAGAACCAAACAAACAAATAACCTTAATATACTGAGTCAACTAATGGTAAAAATTATCCAGTGAATAATTAATAATGAAAATCATCTGTCATTGTCTTGCAGGATAGTTTCTGTCTGCATGAGGAAATGTTTATTACGGTACAAAGAGGAAACTTGTTCCAAAATGATATTTAATTCAGTAAAGTTGAGATATGCTCTTATTTTCAGAAAAATATGAAGACAAATCTAAATGTGTCTTTACCTTAGCGAGTATTTTCGAGATGAAGCAGCTACTGTTTGCTGTCAAGCAGATTCATTTTGGATTCTTGCACTTTGACAGTTCCACATAATAAACTTCCACCCAGTGTTACATCGACATATTTCACATGCCAACGACATAAAGACTTTGATGTCACTCAAGCCACACATTATTTAGAAATTTCATTTTATTTCATGCAAATAATGGACGTAGACAGAGAGGATCAAAAATTTATGTGGGGCTTTGGGAAGCATAATAAATTATTGAGTGTGAGCTTGATTAATTCTTAATAGCCATTGTCAAAAATCACCGTCTTCTAGTGCCGTTAATTCTCATCAAACCTACTTTAGAGGAGCAGGTTTTTTTCCTTCTTCTAAAGTCCTCCTGCAGATGGGAGCTGCAACTCCTTTCCCACATTTACCAAAAAAACAGAGATTCATTTGTTATTTTGTGTTCACATTTTTTGTTCTTTGATTGAGCGCACAAAAAGAAATAAAGATTCTGAAGTGTAAATGTTTCTAAATGTCGTTGTATTTTGTGCTTTTTTCTCCCCATGGACAGAAACAGGAACAGCATAGAAGCAAAAAGCCGTCGAAGCCTCAGCGGTGCTGCGCAAACACTTTGGCATCATTATCCACTCTCCACTCCAGCGGCAACATTTTTCCTCTACAGAATTCATAGGCTTTAATTTGGAGGAGCAAAGGCACACTCTGGTGTCGCCTCTCGACCTGATAGAAAATTTTCCCTTGCTTGCAGAAGGACCCTGGAAGCGACACGTTCATGAGACAGACAAAAGAGTATTTCTGAATATCACGTTTTTTCCCACTGCAGGGGAACAAATTATCAGTGTTTTTCCTCTTTATATATATATAAACAGTTTTTTTCAAGGCATCAAAATATGCAGCAGAATCCATGTGGTTAAGCATCTAATTTGACATTTGACCTATTCAAGTCAAATGTTGAATGTGGATGAGCTAAAAGAGCGTGCTGATTTTAGCAGTTTAATATAGCAGGGAAACACAAATGTGGAAAAAAGGAGGCGGCACTGGGAAGTGGAAGTATTAAGAAGTAATGCTGCTCTTCCTGAGTGTCGGCACAGCCCTGCAGAGTCAAAATACACCGTCTTATTTTGAATATTAATCTCCAAACATGTCCTCATGAATTATAGATAACAGATATCAATATGTTAATGAGTACACAACATATGGTTAGCGTCAACGATTATGGAATTACACCAGCAGGGGGAAGAATGTGCACAGGAACAGATTCTGCTCCTGTGAAAGCTGCAGCCGTGTTGGGCTGAAGTTACATGTTCGTGCTCATATTCACTGACATTTACCGGCAGACGCAGTACGTGCAGAACAGAGGTGCAGCGTGCACGCTCCTCTGCAAGCCTCCTCTGCAGTTACACACATTTATGTCTCTCCAATTAACAGATTTTTTTTTTTAAATTTGGTTTAAAAAAAAAGGTGGATGCAAGTGAAGGGGAAAAGTGAAAAGCAACTAAATGCACACAGCAACGACAGCAGCAACGACTGACTGATGACAAAGATAGTTTAATCTTAATGATCCTCTTAATGACAGCTTCTGTGCAGGTTCTATGATGAAGTGGTTAATAATTAGAACAAAAGGTTTAAAAAAAAACAGATACAATTTATTTTGCAGTGACACAAAAATGTTATTTCACCTTTACTGTTTGTTTGTTTTTCAGTAAGACAACCTAAATGTTGTGGACATGAAGTTTGGATTAAAAAAAAAAAAAAAAACAATGTTAATGTTACTTTGAGAACCACGTTGAATTTTTTTTTTTAATTTCACTTCGATAAATTATAAATTTTGAACATTTTATAGCAAAACAGTCAGAGTATGTTAATATTTTAAATCATAAAATGTGATCTTGATATTTTTGTGCCAATTTCTTGATGCCTTTTCTACATGTATTTACACATTTTTTAAAATGTGATCAAATTGATAAGTAATATGTGAAATGTCAGTTTAATCACAATTATCTCCATACATGCATGTGTGCATTTTTAAAATGCATTTAAAAATGCGGCAAATAACGGCAATAAAATATCTGAAGTTTTGTTGATGATTGGAGTTCTTTTCTGTTTTTTTTTTTTTTATATCTCACAGTCTCTTTGGAGTGATGTTTGGCATGTTTATCATCAGCTTTAAAGGTCGTGGCAGTGACGCCTCCCCAGCCTGGTCACATGGCCATGCGAGGTGTGCGCTGGCTGGTGACTGGCACATTGCGTCTTGCTGAATATTCAGCAGCTGTTTTGAATATGGGAGCTTGGTGATGAGGCTGTGATTATTCCCTCTCTGGCCTCTGGACTCCATTACCAGCCTGAACACCATCGCCAGCCTCGCCTGACACCGTTCCTTTTATGGGTTCAACCGCTTGCTGTCGTACAGCAGAGTAATTAGTACTGCATGCTCATATTAATTAACAAGAGCGTTATCACTTTATTATCCATATTAGTGAGGTGGAGGAGGAGGAAGCGCGGCACTGTGGATGTAAGAAGTCTCTCTGTGGGAGTGACGCCCGGGTGTCCTGTTGTCCATGATCCTCTGCGCCTTCAGAATATCCCACCGGCTTACGGGCTGCGATGTTCATTAAAGCTCTTAATGCAAATAACGTCTGTGGGGTAAGCAAACGGCAGTGGCAGGAGTGGGGAAAACAGGTGCGGCAGTGTGAAAGCAAGCTAAACGATGTGATAGTGGGGGAATTAATTACTACCACAGTGCTAATTGGAAGCAATAATTTGTGTGATTAGCGAACTGCTTAAGAAGTGAGACGCCCCCGCTGCATGTATACACGAGCGGAGACGTGACGGCTGATTCACGTCAGCGCACACATCCACACATCGGTCTTTAGGGAAGTGCAGTACCACTATTCTTATTGAAATCACACTTACAGATACTACAAAAATTAAAACATTGCATCTTCTAGCAGCTGAAGAACAGAAACTCTTAAATTAATTTAAATAACTTATTTTAAAATTTGAACAGCATCCAAGCTAATAGCTTCACAAATTTCACAGTTGACATCTTGTAAAAATGTAATCTCTTAAAATTACTCTGAATTGTGTCATGTTTTGTTCATTCAAAAGCTGATAATATCTAAAATGTAAATATAAATTACATTTTTGATAGTAAAATATTTCTTTATTTTGCAAAAACTATAATTTCATGTAGCGTTAAAACCACATGAAATTATAATATTATTGATGTTGATTACAACAGCTATCTTTGTGTTTTTGAGTACAACACAACACATGCATAAGTTATGTATGTATTTATTTATTTATTTACAGTGCATCTGGAAAGTATTCACAGTGCTTCACTTTTTATACGTTCTGTTATGTTACAGTGTTATTCCAAAATGGAGGAAATTCATTTTTCCCCTCAAAATTCTACTCACCCCACAATGACAACATGATTTTTTAATGCAAATTTATTAAATAAAAAAAAAAAAAACTATGAACTCGCATGTACGTAAGTATTCACAGGCCTTTTGCTCAATACTTTGTTGATGCACGTTTGGCAGCAATTTCAGCCTCAAGTCTTCTTGAATATGCTGCCACAGTTTGTGTGCCCTTTGGACACTTTGGCCCATTCCTCTTTGCAAGCACCTCTCAAGCTCCATCAGGTTGTATGTGAATGTCAGTCATTTTCAGATCTCTCCAGAGAGTTTCAATTGGATTCAGGTCTGGACTCTGGCCTGGGCCACTCAAGGACATTCACTGAGTTGCTCCTGAAGACACTCCTCTGATATCTTGGCCGTGTGCTTAGGGTCATTGTCCGCTGAAAGATGAACCATCGGCCGCAGTCTGAGGTCAGAGCGCTCTGGAGCAGGTTTTTCATCCAGGATGTCTCTGTCGCTGCATTCATCTTTCCCTCAATCCTGATAGTCTCCCCGTTCCTGCTGCTGAAAAACATCCCCACAGCATGATGCTGCCACCACCATGCTTCACTGAAAGGATGGTTCTGACAAAGTGACCATCGGGTTCTTCGTTAACTCCCTGACTAAGCTCCTTCCCCTCCATTCGTTCAGTTACACGGTGGTGGACCTTGAACTTCTTCCATTTATGGATGATGGAGGCCACTGTGCTCATTGGGACCTTCAAAGCAACATAAATGTTTCTGAACCCTTCCCCAGATTTGTGCCTCAAGACAATCCTGTCTTGGAGGTCTATAGGACAGTTCCTTTGACTTCATGCTTGGTTGGTGCTCTGTCAACTTTGGGACCTCATATGTAGACAGGTGTATGTCTTTCCAATCATGCCCAATCAACGACTTTACCCACAGGTGGACTCCAATTAAGCTGTAGAAAAATCTCAAGGATGATTAGTGGAACAGGAGTCACTTGATCTCAAATTTGAGCTTCACGACAAAGTCTGAGAAAATACTTAGGTACATGTGATTTTTTATTTTAAGTTTTTAATAGATTAAAAAATCACATTGTCATTATACGTTATTGTTTGTCGAATTTGACGAAAATATATTTTAGCAGTTTTGGAATCAGGCAGCACAGTAAAATCACCAGTGTAAAAGTAACACTGACAGTGTACATATGTTCACTTTCAGTGTTAATTTAACATTGGTGATTTTTCTGTGTGTAACATCAAATGTGGAAAAGTGCAACACCGTGAATACTTTCTGGATGCACTGTACTTATTTATGTTTTAAGTCATGTTTTAATAAGTGCATTATAAATTAAAGTTTATAATATAAAAACTGTCTAAATTATTTTGAAAAAAACCTCACATTTTATTTGTTGAAATTGAAATATGTTCAGATCTGTTTTTCTGTTGACCCACTAACAATTAAAAAAAAAAAAAATCCAACATTTTTATCCAAATTCTAGAACGCCTAAACTTTTGCACAGTAGGTAACTCGAACCATAACTTTAACACGTGACCTGTTTGAATTTTGTCAAGAAAACAGACATGATTAATATTCCTTCAGTTTTAAATAGGTGAAATTCTTTCCTAATTTTGGTTTTAATTCTGAATTTTTAATTGTCAAAATCCCCATGTGGGCGGCGACAGTGAGACCCTGGAGGGGGGTGATCGGGAAGCACGGCCTCCCTGATCTGAACCCGAGTGGTGTTCAGTTGTTGGACTTCTGTGCTAGTCACAGTTTGTCCATCACGAACACCATGTTCGAGCACAAGGGTGTCCATAAGTGCACGTGGCACCAGGACACCCTGAGCCGGAGGTCAATGATTGACTTTGTAGTCGTATCATCTGACTTTGGCCACGTGTCTCGGACACTCGAGTGAAGAGAGGGGCAGAGCTGTCGACTGATCACCACCTGGTTGTGAGTTGGATCTGCTGGGAGGGTAGGAAGCCGGTCAGGACCTGGCAGGCCCAAATGTATCGTGAGGGTCTGCTGGGAATGACTGGCGGAACCCTCTGTCAGGGAGGTCTTCAACGTCCACCTCCGGGAGAGGCTTCTCCCAGATCCCGGGGGGAGGTTGGAGACATGGAGTCCGAGTGGACCATGTTCTCCACCTCATTGTCGATGCTGCTGCTCGTAGCTGTGGTCGCAAGGTCTCTGGTGCCTGTCGCGGCGGCAATCCCGGATCCGGTGGTGGACACCGGAAGTAAGGGACCACTGTCAAGCTGAAGAAGGAGTCCTACTTATCTTTGTTGGTAGGGTGGGACCCCAGAGGCAGCTGACAGGTACCGGCAGGCCAAGCGTGCCGCAGCCCGTGTGGTCGCAGAGGCAAAAACTCGGGTCTGGGAGGAGGTTGGGGAGGCTATGTAGGAGGACTATCGGTCGGGGTCTTGAAGAGATTCTGGCAAACCGTCCGACGCCTCAGGAGGCGGAAGCAGCTCCTCCACTAGCACTGTTTACGGTGAGGGTGGGGAGCTGTTGACCCTGACTGGGGATGTTGTCCGGGCGGTGGAAGGAGTACTTTCGAGGATCTCCTCAATCCATCGTCACGTCTTCCGAAGAGGAAGCAGAGACTGGGGACTCAAGGCGGACTCATCCATTACCCAATTGTCAAAATCACTGTTTTCCTTTTTGTTTATTTTATTTATTTTTTTGGTCAACTGTATTTCACTTTATCATTGGATAGAATTTGCCCTTGGAGCAGCCAATAGGTTTGGACCCTGGAGACGTTGAAGGGGGTTTGCGTGCACATGTGCAGATATTATTACATTTTTCTGAATGACATGTGATAACGTAATGGAATATGCAATAAAAATTCTTTGCACAGTAAAAGGCGTGTTTTCATGTAAAATTGAATTTACAAAGGTACACATCAGGATTAGAATATCAATATTTGGTGTTGATCCCTACTGGTCACAATGAATCTGCTGACCTCAGTGAACACACACGCATACACACACGCGCACACACACAAAGTCAGATCCATAGATTGTGGAATCCCCGATTACAGATTTCATGGGTACGTTTTTTTCTGTCCTCACTGGTGATGAGGTGACTCCAAAAGGTTCATTAGAAAACGCTGATGCAGCACGCGCTAATTACAAAGCGGGCCTTTGGAGGAGGTGGAGGAGGCGTTTGCAGGAGGCTTCCCCCGCTTTCTTGGCTTTCGCCTCTCTCCTCGCGCTCTGAGATACTGCAAAGCTCGGAGCAGCGCGCTTTCCTCACCACAGGCACTTCTAAATGTAGACCGTGCTTGAAACAAAGTCCTCATATTCGATTCAACCTCATTATTTTCCATTCACTTCCTATTGGCTGCGTTGATCAAAGTGCATCCTTAATTTCTGCTTATTCGTATATAATCTTACTTCTTCTGTTTAGTGGAAAATATTGTGTGAAGTTGTTCTGCGGCTGTTGGGAGTTTGTGATACGATGATAACGGCGCAAAGAAAGGATAGTCCGCCATCAACACATATTGTCCAGGATGACCGTTGTTCAAGTCTTCATCTCTTTGATGACACCGTCACTGATCATGTGTTCACATAAAGCAGCAAAGTGCAAATGAAACATGAAATTGTCCCACTTTCACCCCGTAGCCATATAATTGTCCTGACTTTATTACAACCACGATGCACTTTACTCCAACAATAACAATATGTTTTGTCACGTTGGTCCAGTGCTGCAGCACTCTGCACCTTCATTTAAGGTTCTGCAGGAATCAAATCGTCGCATACAGACGGCGAGGTCAATTCAGGGCCACAGCGGGCATCAACCTAGCCCTGTTAAAAAACAGCTCTCCATATTAAAAATTATTATTTTTTATTTCAATTACTCACAATTTAAAGTATATGATTCATTTAAATAGTCTCATTTCAAAAGTATAGTACTGTGCAAAAGTCTTCATATTTGTGTTTAAGTGCATTTTTTAATGTTTTTCTTCAATATTTTATCAGGATGACCAACCATAGGCATGTACACATCTCATTTAAAAAACAAATACAATTTTCTTTGATTAAATACGAGCTGATTACTCACCCTAGGGCAGGTTTGAAACAGAGACAGAAATGAAAACTTCATCTTCACCAACAAAGCTATCACCTCCCACCTATCCTGGATTCCAGAGAACTGTTAGGGTGAAACTAATGCTGCCTCAAGTTGAGCCAACTGCTACTGCTACTAAAACTTTAAAACTTTTCTTTTACCCGATGTTTTAATTGATTTTGGAATTTTGCTTCCCCTATTTAATGAGAGTTTTAATAATCTGCCTACTTTGGTTTCTGTTTTTTTTATTTTTATTAATCTTTCCTTTTAATTGCTGTAGCACTTTGAGATTTATTGTAAATGTAAAGTGCTTATAAATTAAAATGATTATTATTATTAGATTACTACTACTGGACTACTACTACTGCGACTACTGTTGCTTGCAAAATGAAGATGCAAAAAGGTTAAATGAAAAGAAAAGGATATAAAAGTATAACACCAACCTTTTGGATGTGTGCCAGTCTGGCTCAATTCTGAGTGCTGTTTGGATAGGAAGAGGGACACACACACAACACGTTTGCACACACAGTGTCTCATTATAGAGAGTGGCCAACTTTTCCAATGATAAAAATCTGGTTACTTTTCTGTTTGTGGCTGAATGCACGATTCCACAAACACCAGAAATCATGAGATAATGTTAATAATTAATAAACTGATTACCATTCAGGTGAACTTGCACCTTTGTTTGAGTCACACCTGGTTTTGCAGATGATACGATATTCACATGTAGCCCTTACGGTTCCCTTTGTGGGGAGTAAGGAAATAATGTTTGGGGCCTCCCTAATGATGTCACAGGGAAATCCCAATACAAATAAACAACAAACCAACAAACATGGGTGACTGCTGGTGATGACTCTTGAAAACGTGTCCATTTATAGCACAAAACTGTTGCATGCTGTCGCAAGCTGATATCTCAGTAAATCTACTTTGGGTTGATAATAGTGAAATTCTGCACAAACCAATCAGCTGTCATGGTCTTATTTGGATGCATACTGCTCTGAAAAACACAGTTTTGAGAAACAGCTTAACTTATTGCAGAGATTTAGAAGATGATTACTTTGGAAGCAAGGTTTTGAGCAGAATCTGTTGGTAAGGTGTCGTAACACGGACCCACAACAGGGGGCGCAAGTGAACGGACAATGGATAAGAAAAAGGAGTAACAATTTAATGTTGCGAAAGTACACAACGGAATACAACAGAAATAACAGGTGCCAATTGTATACAAGAGGACAGTGGGCAGGCTCGAAGATAGAGACCTCTGATGAACGAGGAGCCGGGGCCCACACCGCTTCCACCACCAACGGCCTGAAGAACACCGGAGCCGCCAAGTCCTGAATCCCCAGGTGGTCTCTGTCCTCCGTTGTCGGGCCCTGGTACTGCTGGCAAAGAAGAACAGAAGGAGGGTGAGTGTGGTCCTCACACCCAGCAACCTTTACACTCAAAGTCTCTGGGAGGGAAAACCTCCACCTCCAGATACGTTTCTCTCGTGCAGCTCCTGTTGGTCCTCTTCTGGATCACCACAGGAATGCGGCTGCACACAGAACAAAGTTTAGACAATCGATAAGTCAGCAGAGAAATTACCTTTGTGGTAGATGATTTCTCGGCGAGGAGGTGGAGTTGTGATCCGCTTCTTGTAAGGAGGTTAATGAGAGACAGCTGGTGAGGTTGACAGGTGACAGCTGTCACTTCCAATAGCTCTGGCGCCCTCTCATGCTTGAAGCCCGCACTCCAAGCAGGGCGCCGCTGGTGGTGGTGGCCAGCAGTACCTCCTCTTCAGCGGCCCACATAACAGGACCCCCCCCTCAACGGGCGCCTCCTGGCGCCCGACCAGGCTTGTCCGGGTGTTGGCGGTAGAAATCGACCAGAAGGGCCGAGTCCAGGATGAAGCTCCGTTTCACCCAGGAGCGTTCTTCGGGTCCATAACCCTCCCAGTCCACCAAGTACTGAAAACCCCGGCCCATCCGACGGACGTCCATGGAGCCGACGAACAGTCCATGCCGGCTCCCCGTCGATGATTCGGGCAGGGGGTGGCTCGGGTCCAGGGGTGCAGAGTGGTGAGGTGTGGCATGGTTTAAGCCTAGAGACATGAAAAATGGGATGGATCCGCAGTGAAGCCGGGAGTGTCAGCGGCCGGACTGAGGATCTTGGCGATAGGGAACGGCCCAATGAAACGGTCCTTCAGTTTCTGAGATGTCACCTGAAGCGGGATGTCTTTGGTGGATACCACACCTCCTTCCCAGGTTGGTATGCAGGGGCCGGGGAACGCCGGCGGTCTGCATGGGTCTTGGCCCTCGTCCGGGCCCGCAACAGGGCAGAACGGGCGGTTCGCCACACCCGGCGGCACCTCCGTAGGTGGGCCTGGACCGAGGGTACCCCGACCTCTCCCTCCACAAGTGGGAATAATGGGGGCTGGTAGCCCAGACACGCCTCGAAAGGGGAGAGGCCGGTGGCGGAAGACACTTGGCTGTTGTGCGCGTACTCGATCCAGGCCAGATGGTTGCTCCAGGCCGCCGGATGCGCGGCGGTGACACAGCGAAGGGGCCTGTTCTAGGGTCCTGGTTCGCCCGCTCTGCCTGGGCCGTTTGTCTGTGGTGATACCCGGACGAGAGACGTACGGTGGCCCCATGCTCCTTACAAAAACTCCTCCAGACCTGCGAGGAGAACTGGGGACCACGATCCGAGACGATGTCCGATGGTATCCCATGCAGACGCACGACGTGGTGGACCAGGAGGTCTGCTGTCTCCTGGGCCGTCGGGAGCTTCGGGAGGGCCACGAAGTGGGCCGCCTTGGAGAACCGGTCTACTATCGTCAGTATGGCGGTGTTGCCCTGGGACGGCGGGAGGCCCGTGACGAAGTCCAGGCCAATGTGGGACCAGGGGCGATGAGGCACAGGCAGGGGTTGGAGGAGACCCCTGGTCTTGTGATGGTCCGCCTTGCCCCTGGCACAGGTGGTGCAGGCCTGGACGTAGTCCCGGACGTTGGCTTCCAGTGACGCCCACCAGAAGCGCTGCTGGACTACTGCCACGGTCCTACGCACTCCAGGATGACAGGAGAGCTTGGAGCCGTGACAGAAGTCCAAGACGGCAGCCCTGGCCTCTGGTGGGACGTAAAGCTTGTTCTTTGGACCGTCTCCCGGATCTGGGTTCCTTGCCTGGGCCTCCCGGACGGTCTCCTCTACGTCCCAGGTGAGGGTGGCCACGACAGTGGACTCGGGAAGGATGGTATCGATGGGGTCCGACAACTCAGCCTTGGCCTCCTCTTCGTGCACCCGGGACAGTGCATCGGATCGTTGATTCCTAGTCCCGGGGCGGTAGGTGATCCGGAAGTCGAAGCGAGCGAAGAACAGGGACCAGCGGGCTTGCCTGGGGTTCAGCCGCTTGGCGGTCCGGATGTACTCCAGGTTCCGGTGGTCTGTGAAAACCGTGAAAGGCCCCGTAGCTCCCTCCAACAAGTGTCTCCACTCCTCCAGAGCCTCCTTCACCGCGAGGAGTTCTCGATTGCCCATGTCATAATTCCGCTCTGCGGGGGTCAACCTGCGGGAAAAGTAGGCACAAGGATGGAGAACCTTACCGGACTCCCCGCTCTGGGACAGGACGGCTCCTATTCCTGAGTCTGAGGCGTCCACCTCCACTACAAACTGGCGAGTAGGATCAGGCTGCACCAGAACTGGCGCCGACGAAAACCGGCGTTTCAACTCCTGAAATGCGGCCTCGCACCGGTCCGACCAGGTGAAGGGGACTTTAGTGGAGGTCAGGGCGGTCAGGGGGCTAACAACCTGACTGTAGCCCTTAATGAACCTCCTGTAGAAGTTTGCAAAGCCGAGGAACTGTTGCAGCTTCCTACGGCTCTTTGGTTGGGGCCAATCCCTCACCGCCGCAACCTTGGCCGGATCCGGGGCGACGGAGTTGGAGAGATGATAAACCCCAGGAAGGACAAAGAAGTGCGATGGAACTCACACTTCTCGCCCTTCACAAACAACCGGTTTTCCAACAACCGCTGAAGGACCTGACGTACATGCCGGACATGGGTCTCAGGGTCCGGGGAAAAGATGAGTATATCATCCAGATATACGAAGACAAACCGATGCAGGAAGTCCCGCAAGACGTCGTTAACCAATGCTTGGAACGTCGCGGGCGCGTTGGTGAGACCAAACGGCATGACCAGGTACTCAAAATGACCTAAAGGGGTGTTAAATGCCGTCTTCCATTCGTCTCCCTTCCGGATCCGAACTAGGTGATACGCATTCCTAAGATCAAGTTTGGTGAATATTCGGGCTCCATGCAGGGGTGTGAACACCGAATCCAAGAGGGGCAATGGGTATCAGATTGCGAACCGTGATCTCGTTCAACTCCCTGTAATCAATGCATGGACGGAGTCCGCCGTCCTTCTTGCCCACAAAAAAGAAACCAGCACCCATCGGGGAGGTGGAGTTCCGGATCAACCCGGCAGCCAAGGAGTCCCGGATGTAGGTCTCCATTGATTCGCGTTCCGGGCGTGAGAGGTTGTACAGTCTACTGGACGGGTACTCAACGTCCGGGATCAAATCAATGGCACAATCGTACGGTCGGTGCGGTGGAAGAGTGAGTGCCAGATCTTTGCTGAAGACGTCAGCTAGATCATGGTACACCCCTGGCACCGCCGTCAGATTGGGGGGGCTCTTAACCCTCCTCCTTAGCCGTGAACCCGGGAGGAACCGAGGATCCTAAACACTCCCGGTGGCAGGTTTCGCTCCACTGCACCACTGCCCCAGACGGCCAATCGATCCGGGGATTGTGCTTAACCATCCAAGGAAAACCCAAAATCACTCGGGAGGTAGAAGGGGTCACGTAAAACACGATCTCCTCCCTGTGATTCCCAGACACAACCAGAGTCACGGGCTGGGTCCGGTGTGTAATCAACGGGAGTAGGGTGCCATCTAGTGCCCGTACCTTCAAAGGCGAAGGCAGAGCCACTAGAGGGAGCCCCACTTCCTTTGCCCATCTGCTATCCAACAGATTCCCTTCGGACCCCGTGTCCACCAGTGCTGGGGCGTGAAGGGTTAAATCCCCACTTAGGATTATCACTGGAATTCGTGCTGATTTGCAGGGTTTCCCCGTGTACATGTTATGGCCCACCCTTAGCCCAGTTTCTAAGGGCGGGCGTTGGTGTTTGACCGTTTGGGGCAGTCTTTTAACAAATGCTCACATGAGCCACAGTAAAAACACTCCCCGCGGGCCAGCCCTCCTTTGTCTGACATCAGATCTTACTTTGGCGCTGCTCGTGTCCATAGCTTCGTCAGCAGGGGGAGCTGTTGCCACACGGAGCCCACTGGCAACGGAGCGTGGGGACGACGTCACCCTTTCTGACCCGGAAGAGAGAGGGACGGCTTGTGCCCGGCCACGCCCTCTGGCCTGCTCCCGACGGTGTTCATTTAAGCGGTTGTCTAATCGTATAACCAGATTAACAAGCCCGTCGAAATCCTGCGGTTCATCTTTAGCCAGTAAATGCTCCTTCAGTACTGGAGACAGTCTGCTTATGAAGGCAGCGCGGAGCGCAACGTCGTTCCAGCCAGACCTTGCAGCCGCGATGCGGAAGTCGACAGCGTACTCAGCTGCGCTCCGACGCCCCTGTCTCAGTGACAGCAGCACGGTCGAGGCAGTCTCGCCTCTGTTGGGATGATCAAACACTTGTTTGAATTCCCGTATAAACCCAGCGTATGATGACAGAAGCCATGAATCCTGTTCCCAGAGCGCTGTAGCCCAAGCGCGTGCCTCACCTCGAAGCAGATTAATTACATAAGCCACCCGGGTGGCGTCTGATGCGTACATAACTGGACGCTGTGCAAAAACGAGCGAACACTGCATTAGGAAGTCTGCGCACGTTTCTACACAGCCTCCGTACGGTTCGGGAGGACTTATGTAAGCTTCAGGGGACGGTGGGGAGGGGGTAGTTGAACGGCCAGTGGAACATCTCTATCAGGCACCGGGCCAGCAGGAGGAGACACTGCAGTGACGCTTGACTCGCGTGCTTCCACTCTGGCGGTGAGAGCCTCCATCCTCCGATTGAGGACTGCATTTTGCTCGGTTACCAGCTGTAACTGAGCAGTGAAAGCAGTAAGGATGTGCTGCAGATCACTTACCACGCCTCCTGCTGCCGCCTGCGCTCCTTGTTCTCCCATTGGCTGTTCAAGCTGTGGTTGACGCCCCTCGGGATCCATGACGAATGGCCGAGAAATGTTGGGAAGGTGTCGTAACACGGACCCACAACAGGGGGCGCAAGTGAACGGACAATGGATAAGAAAAAGGAGTAACAATTTAATGTTGCGAAAGTACACAACGGAATACAAACAGAAATAACAGGTGCCAATTGTATACAAGAGGACAGTGGGCAGGCTCGAAGATAGGAGACCTCTGATGAACGAGGAGCCGGGGGCCCACACCGCTTCCACCACCAACGACCTGAAGAACACCGGAGCCGCCAAGTCCTGAATCCCCAGGTGGTCTCTGTCCTCCGTTGTCGGCCCTGGTACTGCTGGCAAAGAAGAAACAGAAGGAGGTGAGTGTGAGTCCTCACACCCAGCAACCTTTACACTCAAAGTCTCTGGGAGGGAAAACCTCCACCTCCAGATACGTTTCTCTCGTGCAGCTCCTGTTGGTCCCTCTTCTGGATCACCACAGGAATGCGGCTGCACACAGAACAAAGTTTAGACAATCGATAAGTCAGCAGAGAAATTACCTTTGTGGTAGATGATTTCTCGGCGAGGAGGTGGAGTTGTGATCCGCTTCTTGTAAGGAGGTTAATGAGAGACAGCTGGTGAGGTTGACAGGTGACAGCTGTCGCTTCCAATAGCTCTGGCGCCCTCTCATGCTTGAAGCCCGCACTCCAAGCAGGGCGCCGACTGGTGGTGGTGGGCCAGCAGTACCTCCTCTTCAGCGGCCCACATAACAGAATCCGTGTCTTTACATCTGACACCACGTTGCATTCGCTCAAATTGTCAGTAGCATCACTCAGTGTTTGCGTAAAACAGACTTCTTGTCTATTTTGGATCCGGCTGGTGGCAGAGAGACCACTCATCTTTTGTCACCGTAAAATGTTCACTCTATTTGAAAATGAATAGCAGCTTGTTGCTTTGCCTCTGCAGAGTGTTTTTACTGGACAGATTTCCTTCAAACGTGGTGAGAATATTTTAATAAAAATCTAGAAGTGATTAGATTTTGGAATAGTTTGGGCAAAGACCAATGGGCAAGGTAAACATGGTGTCCAGAACACCTTTTGTATATCTCATCAACAGACACCAATTAGGTGTTGCCACGTGTCTGTCTGAAGGCCTCCATTCTACCTGGTAGGCCTACAGGTCTTGATGTTTTCCAATGATGACCTTCTAACATTAATAGCATCTCTGATGATGTCCATCCACCTCTTCCTTGGTCTCCCTCTGAGTCCCTTTGTGATAGGTCACCACCCAAGGCACCTTGCTGGGGTCCTGATGGAATTCATTCTCTTGACATAACCATGCCATCATAGCTGGCTCTGGACCTTCAGCTGCTCCCTGATGTCATTGTTCCTCCATCGATCATGCCTGGTTACTCCTCTGATAAATCCCAATGCTTTACCTGTGCAGCCTGGACTGAACTCTTCATATTAGCGGTTAGTGAGCACACCTCACAGCTGTAGAGTAGAATGAGCCACAAAACGGAGGTGTACATGAACATCTTCACACCCATTGGTATATCTTTGATGTTAAAGAGAGGGTGGAGCATTCCAGTGTTCTTGACATACTCTCTTATCCTCTGGTCTCCACAACAGTGGTGTTGTTGAACTCTATTCCCAGGTACTTGAAGCACGTCACTGGCCGTCAGACACAATGTTCATGTCTTTCACCCGGCAGGATACCACCATTACCTTGGACTAGTTGTGTCGAGCTTTCGTCTATGATGGTGAAGTGCATCACACCAAAGATCTAACATGGTCTGTCACTCACTCTCCTCAAACATCACCAATTCAACATATCATCACCATCATATGCAGAAGAGCTGCTGTTGCTCACAATGTGATCCCCAAAAGACTTTTCTTTTTAGATATCTTAATCACCAAAAAAGTGTGGCTGGATAATTTAAAGGCTATATTGATCAGTAAGATACAGTATTTGTGATGGATTGGTATGAATGACTTCATAATAAGTCATGTGATGGAGCAATGCGCCGTCAAACCGTCATTACAGACATATTTACTTGTACATTTATCTTGTGAGTGTTGGGTATGAACCTGCCCTTTGATGCCTTTCATTATTGGAACTGTTTGGGTTCATAAAGTCACCACATAACCATTATTATTAATGTCTGTGACATATTTCATAATGCATCACTATAAGAAATTGCACTTCTACGATTTTTTTTTTAAGTTATGTCATCAGCGCCCTCTGTTGTTTGGCACCCTAAGTGGACCAACTATACCACCAGTGTCATGGGCCGCCTCTGCAGCTGGTGTACGTGTTGTGTCTGTGACTTCGTACCATCAGTCATGACACCTTCACACACAGCCGGAGTTCGATGGCGTGTCTGGCTTTGTGTTGGCAACGCGCTCAGATTCTAAATGTGACTCCAGAGATGGTAATTGTTCTGTCACGAGAAGATCAAACTCTAAAGATCTACAGTCATCTGTCTGCACCGATGGAGGAAAAGAGAGACTTTGTTTGATTTGATTGATTCTGTCATGATATTTTTTTGAAACACGTTCCCTGATGAAACATTGAGCACGCGGCAGATGTTTTAAAAGCGCGATATCACAGAGCTGTTATCTGATTCCTTCTGATGAATTACAGCTGGGTCCCAAGTGCTCAAAGGGAGTCCACTCCCCATGAATTATTACCAAATATAATTCCAGCTATTAGTTCTTCTTCCTGAATACATGAACAAGGAATATGTGGAATTAGAAATGAACATCTCTGAATCTCATGGCAGGGTGTTTTATTTCCATCTCTTTCTCTTTTGTGTGTGTGTGTGTGTGTGTGTGTGTGTTTTTCAGATCAGCTTGTGACACATTTATGTGTTAAGTTGGGCTCAAGCAGTTCTATTACCATACAGATTATCATCCATTGTGAGCGTCACAGAAGAATTAGCATTCAGTCTGAAAACACAAGGGTGTGTGTGTGTGTGTGTGTGTGTGTGTGTGTGTGTGTGTGTGTGTGTGTGAAGGAATAAAAAGAGCATTAGAAATATCCTACTTTATTCATGTTTGTGTCTGGAATGTTTGGGGTCTGTGTTCGATCCAAATGATGTATTTATCAATGTGTTTCCTCTAAGGAGTTGGACTGCCAATATATAGACCTGGGTTTGATTCCCAGGCACACTACCTGTCTCTGTCCTTGAGCAAGACACTTACTTCACTGGCATTAGTTGGGCTTCCATTCCTCTTCAAAATGTGCAACATGAAGTAGCAAATTGAAAATATGCTTAATGGAGACACGTGCATTATAAAAATTGTGTATTTTGCAGAGCGTGTAGGTGAGTGGATAACGAGACTCTCATCTGCTTGACATTATGAAATTCGGAGATGAGCAAGGGCACATATGGGCCTCAGGGACTGTATAGGACTTACTATGTTGGTACTGGATCTCAGAGGCAGATCCTTAGGTAGCAGCCATGAAAGTGGTAAACACCCATTGGGGGGGAGGTCATAGACTCTTATCCACTTCATGCTACAGAATCTAGAAACAAGCACTGGCACAAAGGGGCCTCATGACCTACACAAGATTTATTTCTTCTCGCAATTACTGAGAAAAAAAAAACAAAAAAAACAACTTGTGGTGGATTTTCAAGTGATTCAGTAAAAGTCTTATTTTGAGAAACTGGAAGGAAACATTTTTTTTTTCTGCTAATACAATCCACATGACGTGTATTTTAGAATGTCAATGTGACATTTTCTGGACAACGTGACGATGAAGTAAGACAGTGAGAGGTTGTTATATATTTTAAAATATGACAATATGGCAATATTGGATTTAAAACAATGGAATAGCAATATTTAGCAGGACTTGTTCTTAAATCGTCATTATTATCGGAATTGCAGTTCTTGTAAAAGCCTCGCTAGAATGCCATTTCTCACGGCCAAACTCCAGCAGTGGGATATTTTTAATTGATTTTCTAAAATTATTGCTAAACTTTTACAGAAATCAGTCACGGAATCCCGGCTACAGCTAATGGACAGTAAACAAGCTTTTGACCTCCTGATGCTGTGGTTCTCTGCTTTGAGGTCTCCAGACCTCAATGCAGAGAACCACAGTGAGCAATTATTAGCCAGTAACGGATTAAGCGCTCAGCCCGCTGACGCTGAACAATGTGTCACATTCTCTTTTCGGCTGCTGCATTAACTTTGGTACCAGCTGTACTGGAGCCTCCTTTCTTGTTCCACTCTCTCTCCACCTCAGTCCCAGTCTGACCTGACTGAGGGAGGATCCCACCTGAAAGTTCAGCCAAATGTTAGTCACAGAGGGAGGGATATTCCTCGCTCGCTTTCTCAGGCTGCGTTTGTCAAACCGCCTCCTCCTTGCCTTCAGTTTTCCGTGTCCCTATTCCCAGCGTTCTGTCTGGCTTCTGGCGGCTAATAACGCTGGAGCAGTCTGTTGCCATCGGCTGCCGGAGGGAGTCGTATCGGCTGAAAAGATGTCTGGCAAACCCAAACACCTGTATCCTGTCACTCATTTGATTGTTATTCCTCTGCGCTCCATCCTTTTTTTCTCCCCCTCGCTCTCCATCAGTCACCTCGCTCTGATCTGTCTGTCAAAAAGGATCTGCTCAGATTTCTGCAGCCTAGAGAGGTGTGTGCACATCGTGCAGAGCAGTGTGTGTGTGCTGCACAACTTGTGATTGAGCGAATGGGGAGGCGATTTATAAGCTGAGGAAGAAAGGCCGTTTCTTCAGATGTTTGGCAGCGTTTGAAAGAGGAAAGCGCTGAAGGTCTGCACAGAGCATGTCATCGTGGCCTCTTTTACTTCCTTCAAATCTTTCTCCTTTCTTCTCTTCTCTATCTCAGCTGTTTTTTTGTTTTTTTTACTTTTTGTTATCTGGTGATACAGAGGAACACCTGGATGGACTATATAAAAAAAGCAATGATAAAAGTTCAAGAAGAAAAATCAAATCAAATCAAATCAAATCAATTTTATTTATATAGCGCCAAATCACAACAAACATATATAGGCCATATAATAATTACGTAAAAACCCCAACGGTCAAAACGACCCCCCGTGAGCAAGCACTTGGCGACAGTGGGAAGGAAAAAAACTCCCTTTTAACAGGAAGAAACCTCCAGCAGAACCAGGCTCAGGGAGGGGCAGTCCTCTGCTGGGACTGGTTGGGGCTGAGGGAGAGAACCAGGAAAAAGACATGCTGTGGAGGGGAGCAGAGATCAATCACTAATGATTAAATGCAGAGTGGTGCATACAGAGCAAAGAGAGAACGAAACAGTGCATCATGGAAACCCCCCAGCAGTCTAAGTCTATAGCAGCATAACTAAGGATGGTTCAGGGTCACCTGATCCAGCCCTAACTATAAACTTTAGCAAAAAGGAAAGTTTTAAGCCTAAATTTAAAAGTAGAGAGGGTATCTGTCTCCCTGATCTGAATTGGGAGCTGGTTCCACAGGAGAGGAGCCTGAAAGCTGAAGGCTCTGCCTCCCATTCTACTCTACAAACCCTAGGAACTACAAGTAAGCCTGCAGTCTGAGAGCGAAGCACTCTATTGGGGTGATATGGTACTATGAGGTCCCTAGATAAGATGGACCTGATTATTCAAAACCTTATAAGTAAGAAGAAGAATTTTAAATTCTATTCTAGAATTAACAGGAAGCCAATGAAGAGAGGCCCAATATGGGTGAGATATGCTCTCTCCTTCTAGTCCCTGTTAGTACTCTAGCTGCAGCATTTTGAATTAACTGAAGGCTTTTCAGGGAACTTTTAGGACAACCTGATAATAATGAATTTACAATAGTCCAGCCTAGAGGAAATAAATGCATTAATTAGTTTTTCAGCATCACTCTGAGACAAGACCTTTCTAATTTTAGAGATATTGCGTAAGTCCTACATATTTGTTTAATATGCACATTGAATGACATATCCTGATCAAAAATGACTCCAAGATTTCTCACAGTATTACTAGAGGTCAGGGTATGCCAATCCAGAGTAAGGATCTGGTTAGACACCATGTTTCTAAGATTTGTGGGGCCAAGTACAATAACTTCAGTTTTATCTGAGTTTAAAAGCAGGAAATAGAGGCATCCATGTCTTTATGTCTGTAGACAATCCTGCAGTTTAGCTAATTGGTGTGGTGTCCTCTGGCTTCATGGATAGATAAAGCTGGGTATCATCTGCGTAACAATGAAAATTTAAGCAATACCGTCTAATAATACTACCTAAGGGAAGCATGTATAAAGTGAATAAAATTGGTCCTAGCACAGAACCTTGTGGAACTCCATAATTAACCTTAGTCTGTGAAGAAGATTCCCCATTTACATGAACAAATTGTAATCTATTAGATAAATATGATTCAAACCACCGCAGCGCAGTGCCTTTAATACCTATGGCATGCTCTAATCTCTGTAATAAAATTTTATGGTCAACAGTATCAAAAGCAGCAGTGAGGTCTAACAGAACAAGCACAGAGATGAGTCCACTGTCTGAGGCCATAAGAAGATCATTTGTAACCTTCACTAATGCTGTTTCTGTACTATGATGAATTCTAAAACCTGACTGAAACTCTTCAAATAGACAATGCCTATGCAGATGATCAGTTTGCTGTTTTACAACTACCCTTTCAAGAATTTTTGAGAGAAAAGGAAGGTTGAAGATTGGCCTATAATTAGCTAAGATAGCTGGGTCAAGTGATGGCTTTTTAAGTAATGGTTTAATTACTGCCACCTTAAAAGCCTGTGGTACATAGCCAACTAATAAAGATAGATTGATCATATTTAAGATCAAAGCATTAAATAATGGTAGGGCTTCCTTGAGCAGCCTGGTAGGAATGGGGTCTAATAGACATGTTGATGGTTTGGAGGAAGTAACTAATGAAAATAACTCAGACAGAACAATCAGACAGAAAGAGTCTAACCAAATACCGGCATCACTGAAAGCAGACAAAGATAACGATACGTCTTTGGGATTGTTATGAGTAATTTTTTCCTCTAATAGTTAAAATTTTATTAGCAAAGAAAGTCATGAAGTCATTACTAGTTAAAGTTAAAGGAATACGCGGCTCAATAGAGCTCTGACTCTTTGTCAGCCTGGATACAGTGCTGAAAAGAAACCTGGGGTTGTTCTTATTTTCTTCAATTAGTGATGAGTAGTAAGATGTCCTAGCTTTATGGAGGGCTTTTTTATAGAGCAACAGACTCTTTTTCCAGGCTAAGTGAAGATCTAAATTAGTGAGACGCCATTTCCTCTCCAACTTACAGGTTATCTGCATTAAGCTGTGAGTTTGTGAGTTATACCATGGAGTCAGGCACTTCTGATTTAAAGCTCTCCTTTTCAGAGGAGCTACAGCATCCAAAGTTGTCTTCAATGAGGATGTAAAACTATTGACGAGATAATCTATCTCACTCACAGAGTTTAGGTAGCTACTCTGCCCTGTGTTGGTATATGGCATTAGAGAACATAAAGAAGGAATCATATCCTTAAACCTAGTTACAGCGCTTTCTGAAAGACCTCTAGTGTAATGAAACTTATTCCCCACTGCTGGGTAGTCCATCAGAGTAAATGTAAATGTTATTAAGAAATGATCAGACAGAAGGGAGTTTTCAGGGAATACTGTTAAGTCTTCAATTTCCATACCATAATTCAGAACAAGATCTAAGATATGATTAAAGTGGTGGGTGGACTCATTTACATTTTGAGCAAAGCCAACTGAGTCTAATAATAGATTAAATGCAGTGTTGAGGCTGTCATTCTCAGCATCTGTGTGGATGTTAAAATTGCCCACTATAATTATCTTATCTGAGCTAAGCACTAAGTCAGACAAAAGGTCTGAAAATTCACAGAGAAACTCACAGTAACGACCAGGTTGACGATAGATAATAAAAAATAAAACTGGTTTTGGGACTTCCAATTTGGATGGACAAGACTAAGAGTCAAGCTTTCAAATGAATTAAAGCTCTGTCTGGGTTTTTGATTAATTAATAAACTGGAATGGAAGATTGCTGCTAATCCTCCGCCTCGGCCCGTGCTACGAGCGTTCTGGCAGTTAATGCGACTCGGCGGTGTTGACTCATTGAAACTAACATATTCATCCTGCTGTAACCAGGTTTCTGTAAGGCAGAATAAATCAATATGTTGATCAATTATTATATCATTTACTAACAGGGACTTAGAAGAGAGAGACCTAATGTTAATAGACCACATTTAACTGTTTTAGTCTGTGGTGCAGTTGAAGGTGCTATATTATTTTTTCTTTTTGAATTTTTATGCTTAAATAGATTTTTGCTGGTTATTGGTGGTCTGGGAGCAGGCACCGTCTCTACGGGGATGGGTTAATGAGGGGATGGCAGTTGGAGAGAAGCTGCAGAGAAGTGTGTAAGACTACAACTCTGCTTCCTGGTCCCAACCCTGGATAGTCACGGTTTGGAGGATTTAAGAAAATTGGCCAGATTTCTAGAAATGAGAGCTGCTCCATCCAAAGTGGGATGGATGCCGTCTCTCCTAACAAGACCAGGTTTTCCCCAGAAGCTTTGCCAATTATCTGTGAAGCCCACCTCACTTTTTGGACACCAGTCAGACAGCCAGCAATTCAAGGAGAACATGCGGCTAAACATGTCACTCCCGGCCCGATTGGGGAGGGGCCCAGAGAAACTACAGAGTCCGACATTGTTTTTGCAAAGTTACACACCGATTCAATGTTAATTTAGTGACCTCCGATTGGCGTAACCGGGTGTCATTACTGCCGACGTGAATTACAATCTTACCAAATTTACGCTTAGCCTTAGCCAGCAGTTTCAAATTTCCTTCAATGTCGCCTGCTCTGGCCCACGGAAGACAATTGACTATGGTTGCTGGTGTCGCTAACTTCACATTTCTCAAAACAGAGTCGCCAATAACCAGAGTTTGATCCTCGGCGGGTGTGTCGCCGAGTGGGGAAAAAACGGTTAGAAATGTGAACGGGTTGGCGGTGTACACAGGGCTTCTGTTTAGGGCTACGCTTCCTCCTCACAGTCACCCAGTCGGCCTGCTTTCCCGGCTGCTCGGGATCTGCCAGAGGGAAACTAACGGCGGCTAAGCTACCTTGGTCCACACCGACTACAGGGGCCTGGCTAGCTGTAGAATTTTCCACGGTGCGGAGACGAGTCTCCAATTCGCCCAGCCTGGCCTCCAAAGCTACGAATAAGCTACACTTATTACAAGTGCCATTACTGCTAAAGGAGGCCGAGGAATAACTAAACATTTCACACCCAGAGCAGAAAAGTGCAGGAGAGACAGGAGAAGCCACCATGCTAAATTGGCTAAGAGCTAGTAGCTGCACTAAGCTAGCGGATTCCTAAAAATACACAAAGTGAATAATGTGTAAATAATTTAGAGGTGATTCAGCAGAGGGAGTGCTTTAGTTAAGGCACGTGAAGATTGAAGAAAAAGGGTGTGAAGGGCACAAAGATGCTGGAAATATTTCTCGATTCAGTTGCTATCAGGCTGCAGGATTTGGGTTTGGTGTCAGGATGAAAAAAAATGAGTCTTTAGGGTGGAACTACACAGGTTTCTCTGTGTACAACTGGAGCTGTGTCAGAACGGGCATCTGGTGAAAACTTGTGCCAAATCCACAGCTGTGGCAACCACGAAAACAACGGGAGAAGTTGAAATAACATACTTTTCTTGCAGCGTGTACATGTAACACGGCTCACTTCAGGAAGGTGTTTGGGCGTATTATCGTATGACGGAAGACATCAATCATCATCTTTGGGCTGCTAAATATAAAAATGCACTGGATGCACATTTGTTGAGTTTCCTTTCTTCATTTTCTAACTGACCATCGTGCTAAAATTAAACAAGAGAAAACTTCAAAAGTGCACCTTCTGTATTTTCAAACTTAACAACAAATGAGGGATGAGTTCCATTTCATTAGAAAGCTCAGGAACTGGAGTATAAAATATGAAATGTCACCCACATTCAGCATGAACAGACAGAACTGAGTTAAATTTAAACTGAGGCAAAATCAGTTTTCTAACCCACCTATTAGCTTTGAGGTTTTATAGACAGGGATTTTTAGACTAATTAAGGCAAGAACCTTTTCACTGTAGTCGTTGATGCTAGAAGAAAGTCAAGGAGGACATCCCTAATCATCAGCAGTATGGAGCGAGTGAGTATAAAAACTGTGCGACTGTGTGTCAGTGTGGTGGTTTGGCTTCTTTTTGCAGCTTGTACACCAGGAACATTAAAGGACCACATCTTTACACCCAGCATATAGAATTCTCACACTGCAGTGCTCATGTTTCCCCAAGCAGAAATGGAGATGCACCAGGAAGAGCATCAGGAGTACAATGTGTCAAATCCCAAAATGGATTTGAGCTGGAGCCACTGTGGTGACCCTGATCAAGCAGGGACCAAACAGGGACCAAACGGGGACCAAGCAGGGACAGCCAAAAGTCAAACAACACATAGTGCTGGTAATGATTTTTAATCCAACCTCTGAGGGCTGACATTAACTTCAGTTCATCTTTTTGCTGAATGAAATCTATATGGACTCCATCATAGTGAATAACATTTTTTTTTTTTGAACAGATGTGGTTTTAATGTTTTTTTAATGGAAACTGGTGAGAAGCTTGAATATCCTTGAGGTACTCGGATCAGAGCTGCCGCTTCTTCACATAGAAAGGAGCCAGCTGAGGTGGTTGGGTATATGGTGAGGATGACTCCTGGTTGTCTCGCCAGGGAGGTCTTCCAGGAATGTCAAACTGGGAGGAGATCCCGGGGACAATGCAATGCATCCAACGCAAGGGGAGGCATCAAAATATGCAGATTATGCGTGCAGTGTGAGAGACTCATTATCTGAGGATTGGGAAGTGTGGGATGAGTTGCTCGGTCTGCTGTCCCCACGACCCGGATAAGCAGCACGTAATGAATGAATGAATGAAAAACTGGTGAGCAAAGTACCACAAAACCATTTCACTGAGGATGCCTTCATGGCTACTGTAAAAAAATCCAACAAAAGCCTTTCACATTTAAGTGAACTGTCATCACATCAGTCGTATAATGTGAAGTCCAACTTTTTTGACAGAATCCATGTCTGTCATTTTCTTATCTTAAAATTTCCAACATGATCATGATTTCAGGAAGGCGATGGTCTAGTGGTTAAGCGGTGGGCTTGAGATTAAAGAATCCTCGGTTCAAAACCTCCTCAGGATGGAAAATCACTAAGGGCCATTGGGCAAGGTCCATAATGCCCAAGTTGCTCCTGGTCTGTTCTGAGCACCTTGCATGACAGAGCTCTGACCTCGGTGTGTGTGTGGGAATGGGTGAATGTGAGGCATCAGTGTAAAGCACTTTGAGCATCTGATTCAGATGGAAAAGTGCTGTATAAATGCAGTCTATATACCATTTGAATGCTGAAAATGTTTTGTCTGATTTTCACTGTGCAAGCATTCAATGCGCTTTGTGCTGCAAAAACAAACAAACCACCAGCGTAATTGTTGACTATTTATTCTCTTTTTTGAGATTTCAAGTATAATCAAGTTGATTTTGATGTCGTTCCAGAACAAACCAAAGCCAAAATCTGCAAGAGAACGTAAGAGATACTACTTTCATATTTCTCCTTTATTTAATCAGGTAAAAGCCACATTTATGTTAACCCTCTGGGGCTGACGCCATCGTATACGACGGCTAAGGCCAAGCTTTACTACACTCAACAAAAATATAAATGCAACACTTTTGGTTTTGCTCCCATTTTGTATGAGATGAACTCAAAGATCTAAAACTTTTTCCACATACACAATATCACCATTTCCCTCAAATATTGTTCACAAACCAGTCTAAATCTGTGATAGTGAGCACTTCTCCTTTGCTGAGATAATCCATCCCACCTCACAGGTGTGCCATATCAAGATGCTGATTAGACACCATGATTAGTGCACAGGTGTGCCTTAGACTGCCCACAATAAAAGGCCACTCTGAAAGGTGCAGTTTTATCACACAGCACAATGCCACAGATGTTGCAAGATTTGAGGGAGCGTGCAATTGGCATGCTGACAGCAGGAATGTCAACCAGAGCTGTTGCTCGTGTATTGAATGTTCATTTCCGAAGAACACAGGTGCATTTTATTGATTGCATGATGGCACAGAGATACCGTGACGAGATCCTGAGGCTCATTGTTGTGCCATACATCCAAGAACATCACCTCATGTTGCAGCAGGATAATGCACGGCCCCATGTTGCAAGGATCTGTACACAATTCTTGGATGCTGAAAATGTCCCAGTTCTTGCATGGCCGGCATACTCACCGGACATGTCACCCATTGAGCATGTTTGGGATGCTCTGGACTGGTGTATACGACAGTGTGTACCAGTTCCTGCCAATATCCAGCAACTTAGCACAGTCATTGAAGAGGAGTGGACCAACATTCCACAGGCCACAATTGACAACCTGATCAACTCTATGCGAAGGAGATGTGTTGCACTGCATGAGGCAAATGGTGGTCACACCAGATACTGACTGTTATCCCCCCCAATAAAACAAAACTGCACCTTTCAGAGTGGCCTTTTATTGTGGGCAGTCTAAGGTACACCTGTGCACTAATCATGGTGTCTAATCAGCATCTTGGTATGGCACACCTGTGAGGTGGGATGGATTATCTCAGCAAAGGAGAAGTGCTCACTATCACAGATTTAGACTGGTTTGTGAACAATATTTGAGGGAAATGGTGATATTGTGTATGTGGAAAAAGTTTTAGATCTTTGAGTTCATCTCATACAAAATGGGAGCAAAACCAAAAGTGTTGCGTTTATATTTTTGTTGAGTATAAATTATAAATAACTTTATAATGATATGAGATAGAAACATACTTTTTTTGCTGAAAAGTTAACTCCGCGGACTTTCGAGCCAGCCATTGACCATCTTTGTACTCCTCATAGAAGCTGTGTGATGACGTGCGCAATGTGAGTGTCCAATCGGAATTGGTTCACCGTCACATGGTTTTCCAAAATCCAATCGTAGGGCAGATTTACCTCATGTGAAAAGCCAAAGATCGTTTTCAGGAGTGATGTGTTACTAGTTGGCCCGTTTGAATAGCCCCCTGGGTGCTCCAATGAGTATATACTATTAGTACATTCTCAGTGTGCCCTGCGCCATTATGCACAGCGATCAGTGAAAGCAGGAGCAGAAGGAGAGGCTCTGATGACAGTCTCACGTGCTCAAACAAAGAGTGTGTAACTATCAGGATTGCTCCACTAGTTTGCATGTGAATGATACTTGATAACTCTGTTGCTTTCTCTGCGTAAAGCACTGTTTACCATATCAATGGACAACAAAACGCATAGACCATTTTGTATATATTGTTCAAAATGTGCATTTGTGTTTATTGTTGAACCTTTTTGTTGTACAGTCTTTCACACAAGACCTCAAATTACCTTTATAAAGTGTCAAAACAGTTGTTTATTATAGTTTGCTGTGTGTTTTGAATAAATGTGTGTGGAAAATTATTTTTCACTTTATTGTTTCCTTACCTATTTTTGATGGTAAACCTTTATTACACTTATAAAATACAACAAAAACATATATATTCTGAAAGTACAGGTTGTCCTGAAAAAAAAAAAAAGAGAGACATAAAACTTGATTGTGGAATGCAGGGAGAGCTGTTAACAGCAATAATAAAACATTTATGCCAGGCGAGTGAACTGTCCAAAAATGCCCTCGGACCCCAGAGGGTTAAAAGTCTCTTTTCCAAGAAATACCTTTTTAATTTTCACTTTTGTGTTTTGGAGAATGACAGCTGATGAAATTCAATATTTTGGCCTGAAAACAGACATTCTTGTTCAGTACTGAGAAACATCGAGCAGATCCAGAGTCAGCCTTTGTGCTTCTTTGTCTTTCTTTGTTTCCCGCAAATCAACACTTTAGAGAGAAAATTTAGTTGCAATTCTTCATATTAAACATAGTAAAATGAACAATGTTGACTTGAAAATGAAGATGATGAAGGTCGTGCAGCGCTGTCGGTGTCACAGTAGCCCCGCCCCCCACACACCGTGTTTTATTACAATCCGTACCTGTGTCTGCTTGCACTGGGGAAAATGTGCAAAAAATAATGATCTGGATGGTCTTGGGGGTCTGTATTGAAGTGTTCCTGTAAGAATTCTAGTGGTGTAAGCAATTTATTTCTTAACACATAGTTCATATTGTTTAAGACACCCCATATATCTGCCAAGAGTGACGCGAAATATGGCTTTAATACAACATCGCGCACACGAGGGAGCAGGGAAATATTTCACCCAGCGACCCGCCATCCAAAACTCAGGAGAGACTGAGCTTTAAAAAGACACAAACCACATGAAATGACCACATAAGTGACTTTATTTGAAAGCAAAAAAATTAATCATATGAGGCTTAACAGGTTAATAGAAAATACAATGAATTTATTATATATATAATATATATAATACTAAAGCATCAAATAACATCACCAAAAAGGAAAATATGTCACAGATATCAGTAAGGTGTTCACATTGTTGGTTCATTGTCACCAAATCACTCATCAGGCCACGCCCACATCCCCATTCCACAACCTCCCAGCATGCAACATGAATGGGTGAGGTCATCAGCAGGAACAATGCTCGGCGTCGCCATCAATCACATGTTGCATGTAAAAGTCATCTACTGCGCTCTGGAGGGCAGGAAGTGGAAGTCCAATCAGGGCAAACCATAAAACTGATAAAGAAAACACACACACACACACACACACACACACACACACACACGGAACAAACATTCCAGAGAGGAGTTTGCGTCACATCATATGGTGTCTGGTGGAGGTGAGATTATTTTACATGCTTGTACCATATTTATTTGTATTTACTGCTGTGCATTTCACACAGGGAATGGACAAGATGTTAGTTGCTGATAAGACATATTGATACGCTGAAAATAAATACCATGCTGACTTTCACGTCATATGGTCCATCCTTGACAGAAAAGTATAATGCCACTCTATCTGCATCACACAGACAGCAAAAGGTCCAGAAGAGATTCTTAAAAAAAGCTGTAGGCGAGACTTCTGTTTATTCAGGTATTTGCATGTGACACCCATCTCAAAGGCTGAAATAATGGCATCTTATGTGCACAGCCATACACGGTGGGCAATGAGTAATCTTTACTCATATCAGACCAAAAACTAATTTTACAGGATGCAGTATTCACATAATCCACCTGCCATAACAACATCATCCAGCATGTGTTGTGTCCACATAGACACAATCACTCCTTTTCCCTGTGCCACCTTTAATACGACAGCAATGTTCAGCTTTCACCTTTTCTCCGGATGAGCTACAAAACTGTCACTGTGCAAATACTTTTGGAACTGACAGTATTTTCAGGTTACATGTGCTGTTATGTTTTTTGTTGTTGTTGTTTATTACAGGGAAAATGCAAAAAGCACGCAGCACAAGCATACATGCAAACATGAACCCAAAAGAATCAGCAATTATAACAGCATTTAGCAGGATGGATACTTCTGGATGTGGTACTTTATTAGTATGCATACCTCTGGAAGTGGACATTATTGGAATGCATACGTCTGGAAGCGGACATTATTGAAATGCATATGCGTATGAGTCGGCCGCCATCCGAACACGTCCGTGATCATCCGCAGAGGCACGCATATCCGCAGCCAGGATTTTTGAGCGGCTCAAAAATCCTGCTGCGGATGAGATACGCATCACTGCCTGAACACATACTGAAGACATATACAGGACATACACAACCAACGCACTGCATATCCCCTGTCATCCGCTGATATCCGCAACCGACGGGTTGGTGCGGCTTGGCGGCGGACCGGGACAGCGTGCAAAACAGATATGACGCGTGCCCAGCACGGCCACATCACAGTCGCAAATGGTATGTCGTGCATGCAGACAGAGTGGGCACGGATGAAGCGAGTGCATCATGGCCGCTGTGCCCCTCATGGGGACGCCTCCGCGACCGCCCTTCACTTCTGTTCCCTGTTATATCCGCTTTTCTTCCTCATGTATTGGCTGATCCACCCCGGACATTTGTCATTTCCCGCCCACCTTTTTTGCGGACCGCTCAGCTTTTATCTCCTCATTTCATGCGCAAATCCTCCTAAACGGCAGTGGGACAGGTCTCTTAGCATGCATACTTCTGGAAGCAGACATTATTGGAATGCATACTTCTGGAAGCAGCCTTTATTAGCATGCATACCTCTGGAAGCAGACATTATTGGAATGCACACTTCTGGATGCAGCCTTTATTAGCATGCATACCTCTGCTTGTGTCGGTGTGTGCGGTGGTGATTTTCACCCCCGCCTTCAGTCACCCTAGTGTTTAGTCTGCTCCTCAGCTCCTGGTCCGTCATGTCCCTGTGTCTTGAGCCCCTTTAACACCGGGCCAGTGTAGAGTTGCATATTGCAGCGTACTGACTACGACGAGTTAAGCAGCTCTATGCCAAGTTTTTCTCCCCTACATTGCAGTATGCTGAGGGATACATGAGGTGCACGCAAAAATTAAACATGTTTAATTTTTTAGCATAAAGCACTGGACGCTGAAAGTATGCAGTTTTAAGCAAGTCTACACAACACTCCACAACTGTTTATAAATCTACACAACCCCGCGCTTCTACGCCAAAGCTGCACAATTTTCCAATGTTCCCCATATGCATCACAACACAACTGTATGTAAGGCTGGAGTGAAAAGGGCTTTAGTTGATCTGTGCTGTCATGTATCACGCATTCACTGTTCTGCATCGGATGACTGGTTTTGGTTTTTTTAGTCAACCTGTTGTTCTTGGTTTGTGAGTTTGTTTTTTCATGCCATGTTTTTCTTATCCTGACTACCAGGACATATATACATATATATGTCCTGGTAGTCAGGAGGTTATGTCACTTTTTGTTGGTCCTCGCGTGTTCTAGGCACTTCCTGTTATTAGTCTGCACCTGTGCCTCATTTGATTGTGTATTTAAGCCACACCTGGGTGCTAGTATTGAAACTGGGTGAAGTACTGGATTATACACCTTTGTTTGCACCTTAACCCTTCATTGTCCAGCTGCCTGCATCGCGGGGTCCAACCCCTCGTATCCTGTTATGTGTCGGACGCAGCCCAGAGAACCGACCAGCGTTTGAAGGACCCAGTATAAAATAAGCAGAGCACGGTACAAAGGATAACTGAGTTTAATGAACATAACAGTGATGTGAAAAATATAAAAGTGCGCGGTCTGGCGTGGTGGTTTTGCGGTGCGCTCCCAGCAGCACAAACGGTCCGGAGCCAGAACCAGTTCGGACCCAAGGACCCCGCCGACACCCCCCAGGTGGCCGCGACAAACCGAGTCTGTGAAAGAAGGAATCATTATGTGAGTCCACACTCTATACACAGAGAGAACGCTCAAAGGTGCACAAACAGCAAACACTTCCTGGCTTAATTACTAATCAGCTTCCCACCCTGCAGGCATGGAACACCCAGTTCACAAAACTCCACTGCAGAGGAAGCTGATTACACGACCAACATACAGCTCAATATATAAGGTGTGAGGGACACCACATTTACTGACTGTATAAATGTTAGTCACAAAATCTAACGTACCTCAGGAAGTGTGCTGACGAGCGGAGACCTCACCCCCTCCTCTTTCACAGACCATGCATCAAACCTGGACGTTCTCTGCATCCACTGATGATGAGATGGCTCTCGAGACGACGATCTCACCCATCTGGTCACAAGGTCGAGTCTCTGGCAAATACACACTGTGTACTCCAGTCTTAAATGCCACCATGTTCCAATCCATTGTAGATGCACCACAGCTGTGAGTCCTGACGAGCCGCAGGTGATTCAGCCTCAGGTGATCAGGGTGAGGTCCTGATAAACTCAGCTACACAGCCACTCAGTCCCAAATGCAAGCCACCTGGAAGGAAAAACAAAAGACAGGACAAAAGACCGAACAAAAAGGCAGCCAGGCCTCCCCCGGCCATACAACAGTATCCTAGTGGTTCCATTCATAACATTATTAGGAAGCATTCTTCTGGAAGTTGCTTTACTAATTACTTTATTAGGACGAATTGCTCAACAGGGTTTGGACATCTTTGGACAGTTGTCTGTGTGCACTCTGCAGAGAGATACATCTGCTTGTGTGGGTCAATATTGAACTGTGAACCCTAGTGTTCTCTCTAGACTGCAACAACAGGAAGAGCCACAGGATTGATTGTGGCATGAGAAGGTTGCGGTCACTGTTCACAAATGAAGTTATTCAGTGCAAATATTGTTTTTTTTGGTGATTCTTCCCTCCTGATAGTGAGTGTTGGAAGCAAGCTGTTAAATATGAGTCAGTGCTGAAAGAGGTGCCTCAAAGAGGGACCCCCCCACCCCCGCCACACACACACACACACACACACACGCACGCACACACACTCACACACACACACACACACAAACTCAGGTGTTACATCGAGAAACTTTCAACCAGCTTTCTTTTCTTTTACGTCCTTTGTAAGACTTGTAGGTTCCATCCCAGACTCCTTGGGGAAGTGCAGCGGGAAGAGAGGGAGGTGAGGGGTGAGAAAGTATAAAACGGAGGTGAGGATGGATAGGGGAGGGGCAGTTAAAAGCTGGGAGGAGGGCAGAGTAAACAGGCAGTAATTAAGAGCAGAATATTTGCCATCATTGCAGTTTTCATCCCACGAAGGACTGCTTCAGAGGCATTTTTTTCATTTTCTACACCCAAAGCTAATTTTCCCACATGTCAGCCACTCTGTGTGTGTGTGTGTGTGTGTGTGTGTGTGTGTGTGTGTGTGTGTGTGTGTGTGTGTGTGTGTGTGTGTGCATGCATGTGTGTGTTGGTGTGCCCCTCAGCATCTTTAATGCCAATTAAGAAAAAGGACCTTGATACCAACCCCAGCTGAATCGCTGACAGGGAGGAACTATAACACAGGAACCAGGGACCATCCTAGTGTTTGGCTTCCGTTTATAAATCAGTGTGGTTGGAATGAAAAGAATCACTCCTTAAAAGCTGCACCTGTATTCTTATTGCATTTAACAAGTAATTGTCTGTTGTTTTGGTAAGTTTCATACAATTTAGTATATAGTTCTGCCTTCACAAGAACAAATTTTGGGTCTTTAAAGGATCCTAATGTTCATCCATCTGCCATGTGATGATTTGAAAAGGAAATAACCCTGTGTTTGAAATATCCCTGAACCCTGTGTTTGTGTATGCTGTTGGTTCTAGGTTTTAGGGACCGTTTGACAACTGTTTCAAAAGTGTGATTAAAGTTTCCCTAATAACGTGAGCTGTTTATATTAATGTGGTGTTTGTGGTAGGTTTTGAAAACCTACATGCAGGTTTTCAGATTTGATCTGTTTATGTAACACACTGACAAATCATTTTGATGGGTTCTTGGAAAAACAAAACAAAAAATCAAAGCATCAATATTGCAGCAAAAATTGCTGCCAAACTTGGATTTTTTTCCCCTAAGCCCTCTGGAGTCCAGGGACTTGACTATGCCTCCAGATCCAGGTTATAAAACCTTTGAAATTTCCCCTTTCAAGGTACTTTTATAATACAATGCTCACGTGTTGCATATTAAAATGTTCAGAACAATCGCAGCTTCCTGACTATAAGACAGATGTTTGTCTGGACCACCACATAGAGCATATAATTTGGCTCTGACCCTGAAAATATGAAATGCATTTTAGAACTTATATTTATTTAATTTATATTTTTATGCATGTGGATGAACTGCTTTGGAGTTAGAAGGCTTTAGGTCACAGAAGTAGTGTAATATATGAATGAAAAAAAGATTTTAGATCAATGTATACTAAATGCTTAAAATTAACATTTATGCCAAGCAGCACAGCAGTGCTGCTGACTGGGTGCTGCGTGGCAGGGAGCTGCTACGTTGCAAAGGAGGATATTTTTAAAATAATATCACTTACCAGTGCCAGCTGGATGCCTTGTGTCTTCAAATAAATCCCTTTTGTATGAATAAAATTCATCAGAGATGAAAACGTAGATGCCCACACCCCAGAAATGGCCATGATTGCTGCCTTGAACAAATAAAAAAATGTTGTACTGATCTTGAAAAATTAAGACTCCATTTATGTTTTTCCACAACAGTTTTTTTTGTGTGTGTGTGTGTGTGTGTGTGTGTAGAGGAGTTAAAAACTAAACTTAAACTGTTTTCAGGTTAGTGGAAGCACTCTTTTAGATTTTCTGAATAAGACGCTGCAGCCACTGGCAGGGACAAAGACACAGGATGAAATCAAAGGATTGGCCGTGAAAGCTAGTCCCTTTGTCTTCCTTCCTCTGTCCAGATGTCACACCCAGCACCACATCTGCAGTAGTTTTCCAATTCTCCAAAATCATTTCACCTCTATTCAGTGCCTGACTCATGCTGTCCATGAATTTCACACAGTCCTCCTGGTTCGGCTTCCACCATCTAAGCCAGGGGTGGCTAAGTTCGGTCCTCGAGAGCCACCTTCCTGACACTCTTAGTTGTCTCCCTGCTCCAACACACCTGAATCCAATGAAAGACTGGTTAGCAGACTTTTAATGAGCATTTCATTGGATTCAGGTGTGTTGGAGCAGGGAGACAACTAAGCATGTCAGGAATGTGGCTCTCAAGGACCGAACTTGGCCACCCCCGATCTAAGCCTTTGTTCAGCTCTCACAATCTTCATAGTCATCCTACAAAGGTGGGGATGCTGTCTGGCTGCAGTCTCTCCTGCCACCGCATTACAGTCTTCAATTACTTGTAGGTTTTATCTCTGACATAGAACATGAGGCATATGCACTGATGACATTTATCATCACCCATTTCAGTTTCCAGCTTCACACTCATCACCTGTCAGACACTCACTGCATCTCCAGGTAATATAGTCTTCCATCAGATTTACATCATCATCATTTCATTTTCTACTGCTTATCCAGGTCCAGGTCTCAGTGGAAGAAAACCATGCAGCTTATTCCACATTTTCCTATCCTCAGTCAAGTCCTGTAACTCTTCCCGGGGAATCTTGAGCTGAAATAAAATCCCTTCAATGTGTCCCAGCTCTCATCTCAGATGAACATACCTGGCAGACCTCCCTATGGAGACAACCAGGGGCATTCTCGCCAGATGCCCAACCCACCTTAACTGGCTCCTTTCAATGTGAACAAGCAGTGGCTCTACTCTGAGTCCCTCCCGGATAGTCCAGCTTCTCATCTGGTCCCAGAGATTAAGCCCAGATTCCACCACTTTTAAACACAGCCTTACTCTTTCAGTTTCTACCCAAGACCCTGACCATAGGTTAGGATAGGAGCACAAATCAACTGGAAAACTGAGAACCCCCACATACGGTGAACTGTTGACTCTAAACTGGCCATAGGCATGAGTGAGAGGGTGAATATGTTTGTCTATATGTGTCGGTCCTACATTGGTTTGGTGATCTGAAAGCCACCTCTTACCCAGTTGCCGCTGGGATAGGCTCCACCCCCTGTGACCCTAATCTGAAATAAGTGTATAGCAAATGAATGAATGAAGGTTTATTGGTGTGGTGAAAATGATGCCGGGTGGCCTTCATGACACAACGCCTTTTACACCCAGTTGTAACCAAGAAAAAGAAAAATGTAAAAAAAAGGAGAAACAAGAAGAAACAAAAAGCTTTGTTAAATGGTTTGTTGTTGCTCTGAGAAATGTGAATGCAAAACCATACAAACTGACATATTGATTTGTTTTGCAGCTTTAAAGCTGACACTAAAGGTCTCCAAGTTAGTTTCTAGTATGTGCACATCCTGCACAAACACAACAAGGTTTCTACTGGAAATCCTCAACCTGGATCCTGAAGGTGATGTTCCAGCACAACACTAACTTCTCATAATCAGGGATATTTTCCAGCTCAATAAGCACACAGTACACACACGCATGTGCTCACGCTGCAGAATGTCCACACTGTGCTGCAGAGGGAAGGCCGGGGGGGAGCATGCTAACCACAATAGTGCATGTAGTCGTGTGTTGCCCCAGCAGCCTTAAGGACGGGGCCGGGGCTGTAATTATCTTCCTGCAGGTTCCTGCGCCCTGCTCATTTGTGTCAGCCACCCACTAATTCTGGCTGTAAAATATCTGCTCTGCCACATGAGTGATGGCAAATGAAATGAGTGTGTGTGTCAGGGTGGCAGGATGATTTGTGATGCTCAGACCCGCTGCTTGCATTTCTAATATGATCCGGCTGCAGTTATTTGTCTGCTTGATATAAACATCAGAGTATAAGTGGCTGCAGATGAGCAGAAGAGGAGGGGACCAAAAGAAAGGAAGCACAAAGAAGGTGAGAGTATCTGTCAAAGTGTTGGCTTCGTTCATCACACAGTGGTCAGATGACTTTTGTCACCCAGGGGGCGGGGCCGAAGAGGAAATCTTCAAATGATATTAAGGGGACGTCCCACAGGGATGCAACATGTACCAACCCTTCGGCAATGAGTAACTACAGCTTCTTATCCTGATCCGACAACCACTTTTAATGTTGCCAGATCTGCAGAGAAAAACAAGTAACTCTGCCTGTAAAGCAAGCCCAGCAGAATGAACATGTCTCTTCCATGTGTGTGTGTTTATATATATAGTAGTGTTCAGAATAATAGTAGTGCTATGTGAATAAAAAGATTAATCCAGGTTTTGAGTACATTTCTTATTGTTACATGGGAAACAAGGTACCAGTAGATTCAGCAGATTCTCACAAATCCAACAAGACCAAGCATTCATGATATGCACACTCTTAAGGCTATGAAACTGGGCTATTAGTAAAAAAAAAAAAAATAGTAGAAAAGGGGTGTTCACAATAATAGTAGTGTGGCATTCAGTCAGTGAGTTCGTCAATTTTGTGGAGCAAACAGGTGTGAATCAGGTGTCCCCTATGTAAGGATGAAGCCAGCACCTGTTGAACATGCTTTTCTCTTTGAAAGCCTGAGGAAAATGGGACGTTCAAGACATTGTTCAGAAGAACAGTGTAGTTTGATGAAAAAGTTGATTGGAGAGGAGAAAACTTATATGCAGGTGCAAAAAAAATTATAGGCTGTTCATCTACAATGATCTCCAATGCTTTAAAATTGACAAAAAAAACCCAGAGATGTGTGGAAGAAAATGGAAAACAACCAACAAAATGGATAGAAGAATAACCAGAATGGCAAAGGCTCACTCGATGATCAGCATATCATGAATACTTGGTCTTGTTGGATTTGTGAGAATCTACTGAATCTACTGGTACCTTGTTTCCCATGTAACAATAAGAAATATACTCAAAACCTGGATTAATCTTTTAGTCACATAGCACTACTATTATTCTGAACACTACTGTATATATATATATATATATATATATATATATATATATATATATATATATATATATATATACACTCAACAAAAATATAAATGCAACACTTTTGGTTTTGCTCCCATTTTGTATGAGATGAACTCAAAGATCTAAAACTTTTTCCACATACACAATATCACCATTTCCCTCAAATATTGTTCACAAACCAGTCTAAATCTGTGATAGTGAGCACTTCTCCTTTGCTGAGATAATCCATCCCACCTCACAGGTGTGCCATATCAAGATGCTGATTAGACACCATGATTAGTGCACAGGTGTGCCTTAGACTGCCCACAATAAAAGACCACTCTGAAAGGTGCAGTTTTATCACACAGCACAATGCCACAGATGTTGCAAGATTTGAGGGAGCGTGCAATTGGCATGCTGACAGCAGGAATGTCAACCAGAGCTGTTGCTCGTGTATTGAATGTTCATTTCCGAAGAACACAGGTGTATTTTATTGATGGCATTTTGAATGCACAGAGATACTGTGACGAGATCCTGAGGCCCATTGTTGTGCCATACATCCAAGAACATCACCTCATCTTGCAGCAGGATAATGCATGGCCCCATGTTGCAAGGATCTGTACACAATTCTTGGAAGCTGAAAATGTCCCAGTTCTTGCATGGCCGGCATACTTACCGGACATGTCACCCATTGAGCATGCTGACAGCAGGAATGTCAACCAGAGCTGTTGCTCGTGTATTGAATGTTCATTTCTCTACCATAAGCCGTCTCCAAAGGTGTTTCAGAGAATTTGGCAGTACATCCAACCAGCCTCACAACCGCAGACCACGTGTAACCACACCAGCCCAGGACCTCCACATCCAGCATGTTCACCTCCAAGATCGTCTGAGACCAGCCACTCGGACAGCTGCTGAAACAATCGGTTTGCATAACCAAAGAATTTCTGCACAAACTGTCAGAAACCGTCTCAGGGAAGCTCATCTGCATGCTCGTCGTCCTCATCGGGGTCTCGACCTGACTCCAGTTCGTCGTCGTAACCGACTTGAGTGGGCAAATGCTCACATTCACTGGCGTTTGGCACATTGGAGAGGTGTTCTCTTCACGGATGAATCCCAGTTCACACTGTTCAGGGCAGATGGCAGACAGCGTGTGTGACATCGTGTGGGTGAGCGGTTTTCTGATGTCAATGTTTGGATCGAGTGGCCCATGGTGGCGGTGGGGTTATGGTATGGGCAGGCGTCTGTTATGGATGTAGAACACAGGTGCATTTTATTGATGGCATTTTGAATGCACAGAGATACCGTGACGAGATCCTGAGGCCCATTGTTGTGCCATACATCCAAGAACATCACCTCATGTTGCAGCAGGATAATGCACGGCCCCATGTTGCAAGGATCTGTACACAATTCTTGGAAGCTGAAAATGTCCCAGTTCTTGCATGGCCGGCATATTCACCAGACATGTCACCCATTGAGCATGTTTGGGATGCTCTGGACCGGCGTATACGACAGCGTGTACCAGTTCCTGCCAATATCCAGCAACTTTGCACAGCCATTGAAGAGGAGTGGACCAACATTCCACAGGTCACAATTGACAACCTGATCAACTCTATGCAAAGGAGATGTGTTGCACTGCATGAGGCAAATGGTGGTCACACCAGATACTGACTGGTATCCCCCCCCAATAAAACGTGTTGCGTTTATATTTTTGTTGAGTGTATATATATATATATATATATATATATATATACGAGGTCTATTAGAAAAGTATCCGACCTTATTATTTTTTCAAAAACCATATGGATTTGAATCACGTGTGATTACATGAGACATGCTTGAACCCTCGTGGGCATGCAAGAGTTTTTTCACGCCTGTCGGTTACGTCATTCGCCTGTGGGCAGTCTTTGAGTGAGGAGTCGCCCACCCACTCGTCGATTTTTTTCATTGTTTAGGAATGGCTCAGAGACTGTTGCTTTGTTTGATAAAAAATTTTTCAAAACTGTAAGGCACAACTGAGTGGACACCATTCAATAAATTCAGCTGGTTTTCGGTAAAAATTTTAACGGCTGATGAGAGATTTTGGTCTGGTAGTGTCGCTTTAAGGACGGTCCACGGCGCCTGACGGCGATCTGCGCTTCGAGGCGGCAGCGTCTCGCCGTTTCAAGTTGAAAACTTCCACATTTCAAGTTGAAAACTTCCACATTTCAGGCTCTGTCGTCAGAGAACAGAGAACTTTCAGAAGAAGTCGGCATGAGGAGTTTATTCGGACATTCCATTGTTAACGGTCATTTTGTAATGAAAGAACATGCGGGCAGAGTCGCATGTCGGGCCGGACCGACCGCGGGGGGTCGCGGCAGGAAAAACACCTCCGTTGGAAATCTTAACGGGCAAGTTGGAACATGCCCAAGCTGTTAAACAATTTCTCAGTTACTCACTTGTTGAAAGCCATCAAAAGCCGCCTGAATTCTACAAATGGTTTTCAACACGGAGGTGTTTTTCCTGTCGCAGCGCACACAGATTTGCCGAGTCGTCACGGAAACGACTCGGCGAATTTGCGCGTACGTCTTTCATTAAAAAAATGTCCTTAAACAGTGGAATGTCCGCATAAATTCCTCATGCCGGCCACTTCTGAATCTTCTCTGTTCTCTCACGATGTCCTGGGTGAATTAAGCCTTAAATTAGGATGTTATCAGCTCGAAACAGGCCGACGACAGCGCCTGGAAGCGCTGCAGGACGTCCCGCTCCGTGGGAAGTCCTTACACCGACAGAAACACCCCATAATCTCTCATCAGCCGTTAAACTTTTCACAGAAAACCAGCTTAATTTCTCGAATAGTGTCCACTCGGATATTCCTCACAGGTCCAGAAAAAATTTTGATAAAGCAACGCGCGCCGTCTCGAGCAGCGTGTGAAACAAAGGAATTCAGCCGAGAGGGCGGGACCACATCTCACTCAAGGCCTGCCCACAGGGAAATGACGTCACCGACACGCGTGAAAAAACTCACGCATGCGCACGAGGGTTCAAGCATGATTGGTGTAATCGCATGTCATTCAAATCCATATAGTTAAAAAAAAAATAAAAGGGTCGGTTTATTATCTAAGAGACCTCGTATATATATATATATATGTGTGTGTGTGTGTGTGTGTGTGTGTGTGTGTGTGTGTGTGTGTGTGTACTGGACAAAGCCTGTGTGACATCATCCACAGGTTTTCTACAGAGCCATGGGACAGCTGATAAAAAGCCCATATGGGCTATTGTCACTCACAGGGACCACATCCCCAATCACACAGAACTTTATGGCTTTAAATGTCTTAAAGTAAGAACATAGAAAAAAAATTCACCCCACATACAGTTGTCACGGACGGGGAAGCTACCACACCATAACCGTTTTTTTAAATTATTTTGTTGTGCAACCTCAAGTGGTTTGTCAAAAAACTGCAACTTTTTTCTTCTTCTGAGCAGGCTTCATCTGAGTCTGTCGAAGCTTACTATTTGCTTCAGAAACAGCCATGAATATGTCCAAAGTCCTTATAATAAGCAGACCTGACAACTTCAGGTTTATAACCACAGAAAATAATCTCCTCTAGATGCAGATTTAGAACTTCAAACTTATAAATACCAAACCATTCAGAAGACCAATAGATTAGACAGAAATGTATTAATCCCTTGGGAGGACTCCCTCAGGGAAACTGAGGTTCCAGCAGCACTGTATAGCAGCACACAGGGTAAGAAGCACAGAGAGCATCCAAAGTGAAAGTAAAAAAATAATTTGCAAATATAAATATAGATACACAAATATAAATACCAGGCATACTGATCGCTACTGGTTTACTGGCTACTATTGTTCCTCTCCAGCTCTGTTGTTTGAAGCACCACTGTGATTTGAATCGTCCATCATCTCACAGTATTTCTCTTTGGCTAAATCATCTGACATCACAGAGACACAGTCGGGAGTTTAATTTTGGAGGTCTGGAAAGCTTAAAACATTGTCATGAATTAGTATAGCTGGTTATCTGATGCATTATGCTTCATCCAACATCTTCTGGAACCATGCTGGGTTCGAATGGCAAAGCTCAGAGGCAGACCAAGAGTCCAGCATGTCACACATAAGAGTTTCCTCAGCCTTGACCAGTTTCTGTCATCTTCAGCACTGTGGAACCTGTGTGCTGGATCATACAGGACCTTCCTGGTTGCAAATCAGCACACACCAGTTACTACCCTCAGGACACTTGGTAGACCTAAGCAGTAATTCCTTCTACTTATCCCACCAACAACACCCACAAAGGAATACTCTGCAGGCTGGAAGCCCAACTGCAGTCCAGGATACAGCTTAACATCATGCCCAGGATATGAGAAGCAACATACTTCATCCCAAATTATCGTATATGAGAGAGGAGTGAAGACTTTTTGGGACATCCACGTATGAAGAAACTCAGGGACTCAGAAATTTAAGTTCCATCCGTTTTTCTGAAGGTGCCCTAAAGCCTTTGAAAGGCAGTGGCCTCATCGGACAGATGCGTGTTGCGGTGTCTTGGTGCTGCTCGCCAGGTTGTCTCTCGGCGATTGTTTGTAACGTCATGCACGTTTTTTCTGAAAAGGTTAGTGCTCGCCGCGTGTCTGTGTTTTTGGCTGTAGGGTACAGCCTTAGCGTGTCTTGCTGTTGTCGGTGTAAGAACAGATGCTGGAGGCGAGCCCCCGGGCTGCCCTCAGGGCTCCACATACTCTGGCGATACAGACACCTGACATGCAGCTATGCTCGCTCAAACGCACATCTTCACGGTGCCTGCATTTACATAGGACCTTCTGATCAATGTCGTGTGGAGTAAAGCTCATGCGCTGTAGACACACACACCACACACTCTCTCTCTGTCTCCCTCCATGCTCTTTTTCTTCTTAAGAAAGCTCCACTTAATGCTCCCTGCAAGAGGTCGAAGGCAGCTGAATTGTAGAAAGGTAGCAGTTAGCGCTACCTAAACACTTATTACCGAGTATTGTAGGTCAATCTAATTACCTGATGGAGTGCCTACATGGATTTCTTCTCCGTCTGTCAGTTCACTTAGAGCAAGCCACTCATTATCACAGCCAGACTGGCTTTAGCTGGAGGTTGTGTTTTGCCTTCAACACCCTGAGGTGTCATTAAGGCTGTCACACAGTCAGGATGGAGACACACACGCACACTCCCACACACAGGTACCCAAAGTCATGCAGTTGCAGATGTCTACCATATAGATTGGTGAGGGCACTCACACACTTGTAATCCTTCTGACTTTTTCCTGACCATCAACCTGTACACACATGTTAATTTACTGCAGAACAACTAAACACACCATGATGGGCAAACCAGTGACAGTGTGCGTTCAGACAACATGTGGGCACCATCCATTACAAATCCCCTGGACCATGGGTATGTGAACATTTGTGGCGATTATACAGTAGTGTTCAGAACAATAGTACTGCTATGTGACTAAAAAGATTAATCCAGGTTTTGAGTATATTTCTTATTGTTACATGGGAAACAAGGTACCAGTAGATTCAGTAGATTCTCACAAATCCAACAAGACCAAGCATTCATGGCATTCAGTCAGTGAGTTCGTCAACAGGTGTGAATCAGGTGTCCCCTATTTAAGGATGAAGCCAGCACCTGTTGAACATGCTTTTCTCTTTGAAAGCCTGAGAAATGGGACGTTCCAAGACATTGTTCAGAAGAACAACGTAGTTTGATTAAAATGTGATTGGAGAGGGGAAAACTTATACGCAGGTGCAAAAAATTATAGGCTGTTTCATCTACATGATCTCCAATGCTTTAAAATGGACCACAAAAAAAAAAAAAAAACAGACACGCATGGAAGAAAACAGAAAACAACCATCAAATGGATAGAAGAAAGTCCCTCTGTTAAATAAAAGACGTGCAGAAGAGGTTACAATTTGCCAAAGACACATCAGCTGGCCTAAAGAGAAAATGGAGGAATATTTGTAGACTGATGAGAGTAAAATTGTTCTTTTTGGGTCCAAGGGCCACAGACAGTTTGTGAGACGACCCCCAAACGCGAATTCAAGCCACAGTTTACAGTGAAGACAGTGAAGCATGGTGGTGCAAGCATCATGATATGGGCATGTTCTCCTACTATGGTGTGGATCTATATTTCGCATACCAGGTATCATGGATCAGTTTGGATATGTCAGAATACTTGACGAGGTCATGTTGCCTTATGCTGAAGAGGACTGCCCTTGAAATGGGTGTTTCAACAAGACAATGACCCAAGCACACTAGTAAACGGGCCAAAATCTTGGTTCCAAACCAACAAAATTAATGCCTCACAGATGTGAACAAATCATGAAAAACTGTGGTTATACAACTAAATACTAGTTTAGTGATTCACAGGATTGCTAAAAAAGCAGTTTGAACATAATACTTTTGAGTTTGTAGCATCAACAGCAGATGCTACTGTTATTGTGAACACCCCCTTTTCTACTTTCTTTTTTTACTAATAGCCCAATTTCATAGCCTTAAGAGTGTGCATATCATGAATGCTTGGTCTTGTTGGATTTGTGAGAATCTACTGAATCTACTGGTACCTTGTTTCCCATGTAACAATAAGAAATATACTCAAAACCTGAATTAATCTTTTTAGTCACATAGCACTAGTATTATTCTGAACACTACTGTACATCTTTATGATGTCATAAGGCATCAAAGAAGAGATCACAGAATGAACAAATGATTATGGCCCCTCAGTTAAATTAGCTACAAGATCAAGGCAAAGCAAACAGCTGCCATTCATTTTCAGTCAGAGTGGGCATTTTACAGCGACAAGAAACAAGTGGTCGCTATGCCCCCAGCTACGTGGGGCCAAAATAGATAAGAAGTGTATTTTATGCAAATGCTAAGCAATGTGACAGGGCGACTTCCAATCTGAGTGAAGGCAGTGTGATGTATGTTGGTTGTTCGCTCCAAAACAGCTTATTTCCGAATAAATATAATGTGTTTGGCTCTTTTTCTGTGATATTTTTGTAAACATTAATGGGAAATAAACACTTCTTCAATGAAAACCTCTTTGCAAAAAGATAATATCTATCAATTTTACAGCAAAATCTCTGGTACAAGTAGAAAATTTGGCATGATTCCTAAGATAGTACTTAACAAATCCAATCAAAAAGTCATGGTGGCGGCCATTTTCCAAGATACCCACCAAAATGACCTACCGAAAAATTACTTTTCCCACTGAAATGATCATGTAACAATGGACCTGTTTTGCAGCATCAGTGAAATCCAAGATGGTGCCTAATTTCATAGTGGCTGTCAAATCAACCCCAAAATCATTTTTCCTCACAAAAATGTCTATACTTATTTCAACTCCTCGGGTTGGATCCGAGGAGTTCCGGGTTATCCGAGTGTGAGCAGCGTTAGAAGAGGCAAAAGAAACTTTGAAAACTTATTTATATAATTTTTTTCTTCGGAATCGGACTAAACGGACAATGGCTATGGATAAAAATGCAATGTAAAAAAAAGGATATTGGACCTCGGACTTATGTAAAACAGTAACTTTCAGCGCAGTTTGGGACCGGGGCTAGCGGTTAGCCACGCTGCTACCAGGTGAGGTACCGAGCAGGGTAAACAGCTGAAGAAGAAATCACTACAAAATGGGACCAAAGAAAAGCTCGGTGGTGGAGGAGTCGGAGGAGGTTAAAAAGGTGCTTGAGTTAGTGTCACTGGATGTAGCTGACATAAAGAATAAGCAGGACAAGATACTCAAGCTAGTGGAGGAAGTCGCGCGACTACGAGCCTTATTAGAGGACAAGGACAAGAGGATCGAGGCTCTCGAGAAGAGAGTTGAGGACTTGTAGCAGTACTCAAGGATTAACGATGTGGTTGTGACTGGTTTAAAGATTAAACCCCGCTCATATGCCCAAGCAGTGGCCGCGGGCAGTGATGTCGAACCTGGCGAGATGGAGGAGAGCTCTGCGGAACAACAGGTCGCCGCGTTCCTGGCGTTCAGGGACATTGATTTGGATGTAAATTGTCTTGAAGCTTGTCACCCTTTCCCTACGAAGAAAGGCGCTCCTCCTGTGCTTATCATGAAGTTTCTCAACAGAAAGGATAAGGTCACATTGTTGATGCAAAGAAGAAAATTGAAAGGTACGAATGTTTATTTGAATGATCACTTGACAAAAACAAATGCAGACATTGCTAAAAAAGCCAGATACTTAAGGAAAACAAACAAAATTCAGAATACATGGGTCAGGAATTGTAACAGTCTTCATTAAACTGAATGGGGTCTCCTGAAGTAGCTAATGTTGCTGGTTATTAAGGACATAAAAGAGCTGGAAAAATATGAACTATGAGTCAATAATGTATGGAGAAATAAAAGTTAAAAAAAAAAAAAAACTAGTTCTACTTCACAAACCATTGAATCAAAACCCATAATCTCTACTTCAGGAGATGAAATAAACAACAGAGGATAATAAACCAGGAATTATTGGAATTAAAAGCAACTGAGTATACTGAACATAAGATAATGGATTGGAAACGAAATAGACCCGGATATATGTTTTTTTCGACTGATACCGTTCATTGCAACTACTATACGGAACAGGATTACAATAATACAGTTAAAACAGAAAGTAAATTATCAATTATCCACTTTAACAGCAGAAGTATGTACACAAACTTTAACAGTATCAAAGAATTTCTTCAGCAGTTTACAAAACCCTTTAGTATAATAACAATTTCAGAAACATGGTTCAATGCGCAAAAAGGAATACAATTTGAGTTGGATGGTTATGATCTAAACTACATCAACAGAGTGAATAAAGGAGGTGGAGGTGTTGCTATATATGTGCGGAAAAATATTAAATTTAAGGTAATAGAAAGTATGACGTTAACAATAAAAGATGTGTTAGAATGTATATCAATAGAAATTTATAATGGAAACAAGAAAAACATTATTAGAAGTTGTTTATACTCGTATAGGGCGCCAGGCTCAAATATGGCTACATTTACAAACTGGGTGGACAGAATGTTTTCATCAATAAATAACAAAAAAATATTTATATGTGGAGATTATAACATTGATTTAATAAACCCCAATAGGCACACATCAACTGACGAATTTATAAACACAATGTACAGCATGAGCTTATACCAAGTTATCATCAGGCCAAGCAGAATCACATGAATAGTGCAACTCTAATAGATAACATCTCACAACAACATAGAACTAAAAATATAAGTGGTTTATTGATTTGTGACATAACTGGACCATCTTCCTGTGTTCACTCTGTATGATCTCCAATTGTAATTTTCAGGTAAAACCCCAATACTCTGCATTTAAACGGAGTAAGAACCCAAAAAGCAATAGATCACCTCAATAATGACTTAACAAAACAGGACTGGCACCCTGTGTATAGGTGAGAATGATGTGGATTGTGCCTTCAATAAATTTCTAGACATTTTCAATTCATTATATGAGATAAACTGTCCAATACGCCAAGTCAACAAAAACACGTACTGTCGCCAAAAGTCCATGGTTAACAAAAGGTCTACAAAATGCTTGTAAAAAGAAGAATACATTATACAGACAATTTGTTAGACTAAGGACAAAAGAATCTGAACATAGATATAAATTATATAAAACAAACTAACTAATATAATCAGAGCCAGCAAGAAATTATATTATACCAATCTATTAAATAATAATAAAAATGACACCAAGAGAATCTGGGAAATTCTTAACACTATAATCAAAAATAAGGTAAGAGGTAATTCTTATCCAAATTATTTTATTGATAAGAACAAGGACATCTATAATATGTATAACATAGTTAATGGTTTTAATAACTTCTTTGTTAATATTGGACCTGACTTGGCAGCAAAAATTCCCGATGGTTGTAACAAGGAGCAGGAATCACTCATAAAAATCAATCCAAACACAATGTTTCTCTCCAGTGTTAGTGAAGCCGAAATAATAGATATTGTTAATAAATGTAAAAATAAAAAATCAACTGACTGTTATGACATAGATATGAAGCTAGTAAAAACAATAATCAAAAGCATATCAAAACCCCTGACTCATATATGTAACTTGTCATTTCAAACTGGGACATTCCCGATCAAAATGAAGATAGCAAAAGTTATTCCACTATACAAAAATGGAAATAAACATATCTTCACAAACTACAGACCGGTCTCTCTACTTCCACAATTTTCCAAAATTTTAGAAAAGCTTTTTAACAACAGGTTAGGATCCTTTATAGAAAAATATAACATAATTAACGAATGTCAATATGGGTTTAGGTCTGGTAGGTCAACTTCACTTGCAATAATTGAAGCAATAGAAGAGATTACAAACACCTTAGACAGTAAAAACTATATAGTTGGAATATTCATTGATTTAAAGAAAGCGTTTGACACACTTAATCACTCAATTCTACTCAATAAATTGGAAAGATATGGTATCAGGGGAGTGGCTTGGAACTGGATTCAAAGCTATTTAACGGAGAGACATCAGTTTGTGCAGATGGGTGCATTTAAATCTGGGTGTTTGGGGTCCCACAGGGATCCATACTGGGCCCACATTTTTTTAATCTTTATATAAATGACATATTTAATGTGTCACAATTATTAAAATTATTATTATTTGCAGATGATACCAATATATTCTATTCCAGTGATAACTATAGCAAACTTATTAATGTGGTAAATAGTGAATTAATTAAGCTGAAAACTTGGTTGAATATTAATAAATTATCCCTAAATATAAAAACGACTAAAGTCAATTCTAATTTACCAATAAATATAGACGTGTCGAAATAGATAAAGTGTCAGAAGTCAAATTTGTAGGGATAACCATCGATAGCAAATTAAGCTGGAAGTCTCATATCAGCCACATACATAAAAAAAGTTTCCAAGAATGTCTCTATTATGTACAAAGCAAAATATTTTCTGGATCATAATGCATTATATTTATTGTATTGTTCTTTAATCTCTCCTTACTTAACATATTGTATAGAAATCTGGAGTAACAATTACAAAAGTTTGCTACATCCCCTCTGTATAATCCAAAAGCGGGCAATAAGAATCATCTATAAGGTAGGATATCTTGATCACACAAATAGTCTATTTTTGCAATCCAAATTGTTGAAAATGCCAGATCTGGTTAATTTTCACACTGTACAATTATTAAATAAAGCCAGTAAAAACTCATTACCCAGTAATATTCTGAGTCTCTTCACCCAGAGAGAAGGAAGCTATAACTTGAGGGGATGTGGTAACTTTAAAGTCAAGGCAGTGAGAACTACCAGGAAAGGTTTCTGTGTGTCTGTGTGTGGCATTAAGCTGTGGAATAGTTTGGCACCTCAGCTCAAGCGATGTCCAAATATCCATCAATTCAAAAAAAAGATACAAAGAAATGGTTCTGTTGAAATACATGAATGAGGAGAGAGGTGTGTGATCGTCACATCTTTTTAATTTATTTGTAGTTAATTTACCTTTGCTTTTTTGCCTTGTCAGCAATAGAAGGGGTCTCACTAGGACACACAAACTTTCATAAAATACCTGGAATTATCCTGTACATCCATTTAATTATATATATCATAGCCATAATTGTAAACTATATTATAAAAAAAAATTATAATAATGCTAATAAAATCTTACTATATGTTTGTTAATATAATAGATGTTAACATATTTGCATAACACCTGTTATTGCCGGTGTCGTAACCATGGTCAAAAGTATTATTTTTATACATCATGATCCTGTAGTTGAAATACTAGTCAAATAGAAGTATGGTGATGATGGTAATAACTTAGAGAGAGGGGGAAACATGTATATGTATGTATGTATGTGTCTCACAGGTTTAGAAAAAATTTTGATCAAACAAAGCGCCAGTCTCTCAGCAACTTCTCAGACAAAGGAATTCCGACGAGGGGCTGGACGACTCCTCCCACAAGGAGTGCTCACAGGCGAATGACGTCACCGACAGGCGTGGAAAAACTCACGCATGCGCACGAGGGTTCAAGCATGTCTGACGTAAAAACATATGAATGAAATCCATATAGTTTTTGAAAAAAATAAAAAGGACCTATACTTTATGGACAGCCCTCGTATATATATATATATATATATATATATATATATATATATAGAGAGAGAGAGAGAGAGAGAGAGAGAGAGAGAGACAGAGAGAGAGAGACAGAATTACCATTGACACACACAAGAATAGTCCTTTTAAATAGTCATTTTCTGAGTAAATGTGGGGAATTTATTGACATATGAAAATGGCTTAAGGAATGACGCCAGCAATATCAATAGCAATAAAAAAAAAATGGTAGTAATAATAATAATAGAAAAAAAATTGACTATAATTAATGTCATTATTACTGTCTATTATGGTGGGAATTGTTTTTATCATCATTATTATTATTGTTATTATTATAGATACTCATCACTAATATATGATATCAATTACATAGTAATAAAAAAGGAATATTGGTCACACTCGGTAGTCGTAATAACGTATGGGTATTTGGGGGGTGGGATTAAATAAGTTCGTCTTCATCCCACCCCTTTTCGGGTTAAGTGCGCGGGTATGTATGCATGTATGTTTGTATCTCCTGTTCTTTTCAACCCAATGTGGGTAAATGTAGATGTCAAAGAAATGCTTATTTTGTAAAACTCAAAATAAATGATCAATCAGTCAATATGTATGTATATGTACTTGTATATGTGTGTGTATATATGTATATGCATATATGTAGTATGTATGTGTATATATGTATACATGTGTGTGTGTGTATGTATGTATATGTGTGCGTGTACATATATGTGTATATGTGTAGGGGTATGTATATGTATGTGTAGGTATAAATGTATGTATGTGTATATATATTTATATGTATATTTATTTATGTGTTAGTGGGTATGTATATAGGTATATATGTGAGTGTGTATATGTGTGTGTGTATAAGTGTATATATGTATATAATGTGTGTGTATGTATGTACGTATACAGGTATATATGCACGGCCCAAACAGAGGGTCACCCCCTAGAGCCTGGTCTGCTTGAGGTTTGTTCCTAAGAGGGAGTTTTTCCTCACCACAGTTGCCTAGTGCTTGCTCTGGGGGTCGGCAGGGTTAATATGGAGTGACTTGGGCCATGTTTGCTGTGATTTGGCGCTTTATACATAACATACTTATACATGAATTGAAATGTAATTGAATATTGAAGTGTATGTCTGTGTTGATATGTAGTGTGTTGTGAATTTGTGTATATGTTGTTATGACTGTTATAATTGTTGGACTCATTCTAGCAGGGGTGGGCATTGATAAGCTTTGCTTCTGCCCACACCCTTTCGGACTCACAGGCTTGTTTATATAACATTCATATTATTGGTATGTTTCTGTTCTTTCGGATTTGTGTGTGTGCCGAATAAATCCATTCATTCAATTCATGTGATTGCTGTCAAACTGTAGCTTTTCAAGAATGCCAGATTTAAAATTTTCAAATTACAACAACAATATGACACCCTTAGTAGTGTAAAACTGCCATTTATACATGATCACTCCAGATATTAAAAATTACAACACAATATATTCAACAGTTAAGACCTTTAAATAGGCCTACATACAGAACCTCCAAGAGATGAACACTTCCAAAACATGTGCTGGGTAGAAACCATTAATACTAAATGTAATAAACTTCACTCTAATTTGGCACCTATAAAAAATAAAACATAATAAATACCATAAATAGCAATTAAAATAAATATAAAATATAACAAAATTTTATTAACATCAGTGTTTATGTAATTGATCAAATAGGACTATTTCTATGCAAATCTGATATTCGATAGGCCATTTTGTCAGCCATCTTGGAAAATGACCGCCACGTTGAATTTTCAAGTGCTGAATCGATATGCCGAGTAATATCATGTCAAATGTGGTGCTTGTACCATCAAATGCATGACTTTTCCGCAATCTGAAGTGATGTGCAAGACATCTTATGGAGATGTTAGCATGCTCACTAATGATACAGGGACCTCACTGTGAAAGATGTTGAACTTAACAAATCAAGAGAACTTTGGTTCAGTAAGGGAAACACACATGAAAAGCCCATAGTGACGGTGTTGAGTTTCTTAATCTATCATTAAAGTGGCCATGCTTTGGGAATGCACATCAAGAAACAAACGGTAATTGCTTGTTGCTTTTATTTGTAGCATGAGATGGCTCCAGATCGCTACCAAAAGTGAATCGTCTCTTCCTTGATTTGAGGTTCAGCTTCCCCCATTTTTTAAAAGTCTGTGCAGAAATTCTTAATAATAACTCCAACATCAGAGCTTAACGTGGCAAAGTTGATTTTAACTCTTAGTGTTATTTTAAAATTCTCAGCGTTACACTTTGCAAAAAAAAAAAAAAAAAAATTCTGAGTTGATCACATAATTATTGGATGAAGGGTTTAGATGTGTCAAGGTGTTACTTTAACTCTGTCCAAGAGTTGAGTGAGAAATTAGGAGATCATGTGATACAGGCAGTTTTTAAAAAGGTGAAGATAATGCTGTTTGAGTTTAAAAGACAAGAGTGTTAGATGTTTAACCCTTTGGCTTCAAGTCTGTTAATGATAATTACATCGGCTAAGGCTGTAATAAAATCATGGGTGTTTATTTATTTATTTGTCTGTCTGTTAGCAGGATTACGCCAAAACTACAGCTCTCAGATCTTGATTAAATTTTCACCACAAATAGATACTAGGCCATGGAAGAACCCATTGACTTTTGGAGGTGATCTGAATCTGGATTCTGGATCAACATTTCATTTTATATATACAGAATGATCATCCCTGTACTGTTCATCTGCATGCCTGCACAGCCTCATTCCACCATATCTATTTGACAATAAACTAAACCCCCGTCACACATAGCAAGAATTTGCCAGAACCATGCCCAAGATGGCAAATATTGCCATCATCCGACACAGTCGTGAGAAAAAGAGGCGTGGTCAACTCTGTTAGAATGCATCCGGATTACCTCGTCTACACCTGCACGATGGCATCCAAGACACAGGTAGACAGCAGGTGGATGACACAGACTGCTGTCAGATGGCCATAAAAGGAGACAGCCAGACTGCCCAATCAAATGTCTGGATGGCAAACATGGGACTGGAGCGCTGTGTTCCACACACGCATGTGTGCGCGAGTGTGCAGCGTGGGGCTGCAGTTATCGCTGCATGGGCCACTAAGCGCATGTGCGGGGCACACCTTTGATACTGATTGCTGACCTTTCATCCTTATTGCTGATGTTTCAAAGTGATCACTTGTCTTTGATCCTGATCCTTGATGGTGGATCGTGACTTGCTGTGACGGTTGATTCGTGTTGGCAGGAAAACGCTGAGTGTCCATCGGACATTCGAATCCTCGTCACTCTGCACTTTTCTGACTCCAAACATACACTAAAACTCAGTTTCCTGTGTGTTATTGTGGATCGTTTTTTAGGAGATGGAGTCAAAACGAGTGTCAAAGAAGCACAACACCACGGCCAAGAAAGTACCAGAGAAAAGAACGTGCACAGTGACGTCAACAACGGCATTTACATTTACAAAGTCAGCTTCACCACAACGAGGCAGAGAAAAACCAGCTGGCTGTGCAGATAAAGGTTTGTCTGATGGTCTCCACCAAACTACTGAAGCAACAACAAGTCAGTTCATTTTGGATCATTAATTAGCACACAACAATTTGCTGGGAAAGATCAGCACTGAGGAGAAGTTTGTTCTGAATTAAATATTTTTTATTGTTTTGGGCTCAGAACCTGGATCAAACTGTGGAGCACCAGAAGGGAAACATCAGCCCCCTGAAGGAGCAGCTGAGGAGGTCCAAAGCTCAGGATGTAGAGCCTGAAATCCTGGTGCAAATCTTGTTGGCTACAGACAGCAAGCTGGCATTGTAGCTAATGCCAGGCACCAGCTGCTGGACAGAGTAGGCTCACTAAGCACAGATGCCACCAAATACTCATCTTTCCTGATTAATGTTCAAATGATTATTTTGATGTCTTTTTAAAAGGAAAAAGAAGTTTGCAGTGGCACTGAAAGTGGCTGAGACCTGGCAACATCACCACATTAAAGAACAGGAAGAAATCCGTCTGCTGCAGGCTCAAGTTGCTCTGCTCATGAGGTGAGTGCAGGTGCATTATGGGTTGTCACTGTCTGATAATCCGGCACGGAACAACTTCAGACTCAGAGGAGTGAGTTACAGCCGGAAAATGGAGAAACCATAATGTGCAGAAGTGCAACAGTTTTGGAAAACGAAAAGTTAAAAAGTGACTCTTCTGCTTGTGTGTGGTGCAGACAGGTATCAAAACTGACAGAGAAGCTGAACAGTGTCAAGGACAAAGTCCAGACTCAACTGCAGTAACAGATGAGTCCGAACAGAGAAGCATCAGCTGAGGGAAGGTGTCCTGGAGAGTCGTACAATGCTTGCTGATATATGCGTGAAGGTCAGAAGACCTTTGGTGCTTTTGAACAAACAGCTGTGCAAATGTTTGAGGCTCCCCACAATGTAATATTTGTGTTTAATTTTCTTCATTTGTGGCTCAACAGATTATTAAATGTGAAATATAAAAAAAAAACACCTTCCTGATGATCTGATCTCACAGAACATTTTGAGCCTTACGTGCCATCTCGTGTTGTGTGTTCTAAAGTTAGAGGTTCAGTGTTGATGTAAAACACTTTCAAACAGCTACTGTTCTATATAACTACTACTTCTACAAGTATAAATGGTTTGTTAATTTTCAAAATAAAATGATTTTTGTAGTATATGACATCAAATCAAATCAAATCAATTTTATTTATATAGCGCCAAATCAAAACAAACAGTTCAAGTACAGTTCAAGTACAGTTCAGTACAATATAAATCGCCCCAAGGCGCTTTATATTATAAGGCAAAAGCCATACAATAATTACAGAAAAACCCCAATGGTCAAAACGACCCCCTGTGAGCAAGCACTTGGCGACAGTGGGAAGCTCATGTCGCTTGGCGACATGAAAGCTCAAATGTTAATTTATAGGTTCTGATGAAAGGGTTGAACTCACCATTCTTTGACGTTATCTTCTGAACTTTCTTATATATATATATATATATATATATATATATATATATATATTCTTTTTAATGTTTTTTGGTTCATAAGCACAAACAACAACAATTATTAAACAGTATCGGGATCCACATCACCTCTAAAATTCAGTGGAGTCTTCCATGCCCTAATATCTAAATGTAGTGCAAATGTAGTGAGAATCCATCAAGTAGTTTTGACATAATCCTCAAAAGTCTATAAAGAGAAATGTGATCCAGAATCCAGACCTGGATCACCTCCAAAATTTAATAGAGTCTTCCATGGCCTAATATGCATCTATAGTGCAAATATTGTGAGAATCCGTGAAGTAGTTTTGATGTAATACTTCAAAGCCTATATAAATCAAAACTTGATCCAGAATCCAGATGCAGATCACCTCCCAAATTTAATGGAGTCTTCCTTGGCTAATATCCATCAGTGGTGAAAAATCTGATCAAAATCCATGCAAGTAGTTTTGGCGTAATCTTGAAAAGACAGACAGACAAATAAATAAATAAATACAGATGATTTTATTATGTCCTTGGCGGACGTAATTATCAAAGAGGATGCCGACTAATTTAATGATCAATTGGTAATCACACAAATTAATGGAAAAGTGCTAACCACTTTTAATCAGATGCACCATATGCTGACTGTCTCTTCAGATTAGTATGTGATTGTACTTAAGGCACGTTACTGACATATCCATGTGGAAGCCAAATTGCATTGTGGGACATGTTTTTATTTAGCACTCTTAGTCAGTAGAAAAGTCTTTAATGTTTCACTTAAGTCAGAGGTTGATGACCAGAGAGATGAGATCAGTGTTCAAGAGGCATTTTACCGAACACGTCTTGAAAACCATTGGTGGGTTCCATTCAATCAAGAATCAGGAGAGCTTGGTGGCTGTTGGAAATAATAATAAATGCACAAAGTTTCACATTCCTCGGTTATAACATTACAAAGGAAGACGCGACTATCTCTCATTTCCTATGTGCCAGGATTGGAGCCACATTCAGATGGAAAAGTGCAATATAAATAGAGTCCATTCACCATCGTTCACAGTACACACAGAAATTAGGAAAATGATAAAAGCACTCTGCACACACAGAGGATGAGACTTCAGATCGCAAGCACACTGGACACTGATAACACCTCAGCATCTTACAAATTAAAGCTAGTTTGTGTCACATAATTGGATGTTGCTAAGCATTGAATGAATGAATGAATTGAATGAATGAATTTGCATGTGAGACATGGTGTATGTGATGGATAGAAATATCATCACATGGAAGAAGATTATCTCTCTTTGGGTTGGTAATGAGAAAAAGTGCACTTTCTGTGAACGTCCTCCATTAAAAATCAACATCATTTTCTGCTGTGTTTGACTTCAATATGAGAAGCGGGCAGTGACGGCACCTCTGGAGAAAAATCGAAAGGAAAGATGTCAGCACTCACGCTGGATGATTGACAAGCATTGCAAAGTGATGCTCAGAATCAAAGCAGTGGTAACGGCGGTCGTGGTGGCGCACTCTCAGGCCCATTACATCTGAATTAGTACTTTAGACTTCACCGGGACTGTCGTATGCGCTGGTTTTCATCACTCTGAAGCAGCCATCCAGCCTGTCAGCGCGCTCTGTGTTACACTCTGAGATATCGCCCCTCAGTGCAGACTAACTCCTGAGTTGAAACATATGCAGTCTGTCTTGTGAAGTGGATCAGGTTCGAGTGGCAGATAGGATGCGACAGCATCTGCGTGGATTTCCACTCAGGCTAAAGGCTGAAAGCGTGAGCTGAAGTGAGCTCCGGTGACTGTCTCTCCACCAGAGATGGTGTTGGACGTGTTTGTTAGAGCTGCCGAAGAGCTCACGCACAACATTTGCATGTTAAGTGTAAGTCAAGTCAAGTCTGGGGGGCATGAACTGATGCTGCACTTTGTAGCATCCACAACACCACAGAACCACCTTGGGTCCTGGATGGCAACCGCCCAGGCAGACAACGCGTCCATTCCCACATGTCTATAATCACCATATATTTACCACAGCTGGGTGAAATGTGGACGTCCCCTTGGCCTTCTTCAGATATTGAAGTCCTCAATACTCAGTCACCTCTGTTTTGGATCGTGCACAGAGTAACTGTCACAGCTGATGCTCCCTCGCAATGCAAGATACTCCTCATCTTAGTTTCTCTCAGTAACCACATCATTCCAGCTGTATCCAAGGATCCTCTGAAGAGACACAGTACCAAAGACATCCAGTCACCTTAGATCACTGCTTAGTGTCCACACCTCACAACCAAACAGTAAGCCGGGGAGCATCAGGACCCCAACAAACTGGACCTTTGACTGTAAAGATATCCGCATTGCCAAACACGTCTGTCCAGAGACCTCATGACTCCATATAGTCTTCCCAGGTGCCTCTCAATCCCAAAGGCAGAGGACCCAGAGACATGGATGTCACTGCTGTTCAACTCTTTTATCACATACAGATACACTTCTGATGGCTGAATGCATCAAGTCATTAAAAGCCCGACTCTTATACCCCCATCACACATAGCCAGAATCACGCAGAGTGGCGTCAGACTTATGAATCGACGCACATCTGAAAGGTGTCGGATTTCAGTTCCAAAATGTTGTAACAGCCATCTGTGGAAGTCCACACAGTTGGTCAAAATCAACCAACAGCCACGAGTGTGATGCACATGTTCATAATTCTCTGGGTGCCATTGAGATGGGATACCTATCTGACGGTGGTCCATGTGTTATCTGAGGACCATCTAACTGCAATTTACAAATTCAGATGGCAGCAAAACGGGATCTGAAATGATTTGAGCTCATATGAGGGAACCTTGAGATAGATCTGGCATGGTATGCCTGCCGGTATGACCTGCAATGCCACTAATAATAAGCTGGATGGATCTCACATTGTAATAAATGTTCACCTTCTAACTCTGGAGAAGATATAACATGGCGCTTGTGGCAGGCCGTTACACCATTAATAAACATGAATCTCACCTCCAACAGCGGTCCAAGAGTGTTTCACAGTGCAGGACGTGGACATGAAGCCAGGACAGCAGCCTGCGGTTAGAATCCTCTCATCCAAAAGAAAAACATTAATTCCATGTGATAATCCAACCATCGTGGTGTCCGGAGTTGCACTGTCCTGCTGAAGTCAGTAAAAAAAGAAAAAAATGAAAGTTCCCTGAAAAGGCTCCGTCTGAGGGACAGCATGGTCCAATGGCAGCAAACTTTGGAGCGAAACTGTTCAGTGGCAGGCGTGCACACGTGCGGGGCGTGCACGCTTAGTGGCCCATGCGTGCGCGCGCGCGCACACACACACACACAGCTGCGTGATAATTACAGCCCCACGCGTGTGCGCCACGCACACATGTGTGTGTGAGTAAAACAGCACTACGGTCTGCCATCCAGACATTTGGAGATGGGGCAGTCTGCAGCGCCTTTTATGGCCATTTGACAGCAGTCTGTATCATCCACCTACTGTCTACATATGCTTTGGATGCCATCGTGCAGGTCATAAGGTACTCAGGATGTGTTCTGACAGAGCTGGCCACGCCTCTTTTCCTCCTGACTGCATCAGATTACGGCAATATTTGCCATGTCGGGCATGCTTCTGGCACATTCTTGTTATGTGTGACGGGGGCTTTAGTCTTGATTTCTCTTTAAGAGGCATTTTTTGACAAGTGCGACTTATACTCCGGTGCGACTTGCACTCCGGAAAATATGGTGTTATTAGCATTGTGGCACTCATAGGAAGAAGGTCCGGGTTTCAAAGGGCCCCTGTGCCTCATTCTCCCTGATCATCTGGAGCTCCATCAGGAAGTGAATCTGGCATAAAACCTGTACCAAATCGGCATGGATCCTGTTGTAACCTCAGAACAAATTGGGATGAGCCAAAAAAGTCATACTCAATGAAATGTATGTGTCACAAGAAATTGACACTGTAAATGTAAAATTTTTACATAATCAATCATCTGAAATCTGATGAATAGAAATGTATTAATTTGCAGACAGTTTTCCAATTGCCATATCGGACCAAAATAAGAGGAAGGTGGGCCAAATATGGCCCATGAGCTCCTAATTGGGCAACCTTATCCTAATTAATGTTAAATAACTTCCATTGCATAAATAAGACAAATTAACGTGACATTAAATTAAATTCAAATACAACATAGTAACACAAGTTATTTCTGCTAAACATGATGAAACAGCCTAAGATGGAAAACTTTTCATTCAAACCTGGTCCAGATCAGGATAAAGAGGAGGAGTAAGGAGATTCAGATATCATATTATACATTCATCATTAGCATACAATCACAGCCCCAGAATCTGATAACTCTCTCAGAGATGTCCGGTGGTCTTGGTGGCTTCCGTCACAAATCTTCTTCTTGCATGACAAACAGTCACATGTCAACATCACATTGATTTGTGGGACAAAAGATGAAAGTGTCTCGAAAAGATGGAGGTGATTTAAAAAGGACTAATCCAGCTGTTTTGCTGTTTGTGTTCATGTTTAGCTTCCCTCACTTCTTTTCAGACATCTTCCATTGTGTTAGTCACTGTTGTATTTGTAGAGCGACACTGTCCACAAGGTGGACTGAAATCACTCATTAAAATATATATTTTTAAATCAAACTCTTCCAGCCCAAGTATGATAATTATTATTCTTGTATTTACCCAGAATACCCAGTTTGTGTTTGTCTTGAAATGGCAAATTTTTTTAAACAATTTTTTTTTAAATGAAACAAATCACAGATATGAAAAAAAAAAAGCAGGAGAGGTACAATAGGCGACGGGAGGAATGACGGCGACATGCAGCGGAGGCATATGTCACATCCTATCAGGTGACGGGACGAGTGAAAAATACAGTATTGCTTCTGCTGTGCTGGAAAACGGCAATCACACCGGCACACGCTCTGACATACAGCAAGCCTAGCCAAGCTTATCAGGCTCTCCACGGCTGTGCGGCCTCCGCGCAGCGCCGCCACAACTGTCGGCGGAGCCCCGGATCATTTTGGACAGTATCATTAAATGCATGTCATTACTGTTATGGAGTAGTGCTCTCACTGCCGGCATCTCTCCTGGGATAACCAAACCATCTGATAGCTGTGGAGGATGTTGCATGCATGCCAGTGCACGTGTATACCGCAAAGAGTTTGATGGAGGCAGGCGGAGGTGGAGCGCGTAGTGTTGGATGTGGAAATAGGACGGAAGGGGTTGAGAGACGGAATTGGCATTAAATTTCCGAAGCAGCGTGTGGATTGACTTTGACTGGAGCGCAAGGGGGCTGTTAGCTTATCTTTAAGGCCGTGTTTGTCACAGCACTGAGGGCAGCTTCGTTAGACAGGCCGTGAGAGGGAGGGAGTGCCGAGCCGAGGCGCGCGTGGGCTGAACAATCTGGATAGGTGAAGGCTCCCGGTGGGACTCCATGCCTGAGCTGGTGAGCTGCGCGGCCAAGGAGAGGAGGAGAGCGGGCTAAATTGAAGGTTTATTTATCCAATTCGCTGTCAAGGTCGGCTTGTCGGTGAGCTGTCCTGTGTGTGTTCACAAAATGCCAAAATCTCAAGGAATTGTTAAAAACAAAGGGAGAAGAGCAAGAGTGCGTTGGGGGGAATCAATGACCTTTGGTTGCGTCAAGCTTCAAGCTGCCAGCTGCTCTTAAAGCTGTCCTTACTGGCCATTATGGTTGCCTTTTAAAAATAAGGCAGGGAGGAGAAGAGCTGTCGGGTGCGAGCGGTCTAACATTGACAGAAACACAATGCAACACACACATGTACTCGCACACGTTATTAACTACATGGACTAACTGCAACAAAGTAAACAGTTTCTTACTTTTGTAAATGACAGTTTATGCACACTAATGCATACCCCCCCCCCCCCACCCCACACACACACACACATAATTGTAGTTGTAGTCTCCCTGAAAACAAATTATTTTAAACTACGGAATGCGTGCAAACAACTGGTACATTGTCAACACACCAAAGTAATCTACTCAATAAATTTTGCAGAGTAAAATATACTCTATTTATATTCGGTATATATTATATATACGAGGGCTGTCAATAAAGTAACAGTCCTTTTTATTTTTTTTCAAAACTATATGGATTTCATTCATATGTTTTTACGTCAGACATGCTTGAACCCTCATGCGCATGCGTGAGTTTTTCCACGCCTGTCGGTGACGTCATTCGCCTGTGAGCACTCCTTGTGGGAGGAGTCGTCCAGCCCCTCGTCGGAATTTCCTTTGTCTGAGAAGTTGCTGAGAGACTGGCGCGTTGTTTGATCAAAATTTTTCTAAACCTGTGAGACACATCGAAGTGGACACGGTTCGAAAAATTAAGCTGGTTTCAGTGAAAATTTTAACAGCTGATGAGAGATTTTGAGGTGATTCTGTCGCTTTAAGTGACTTTTTCACGGTGCGAGACGTCGCTCAGCGCTCTCAGGCAGCGTCATCAGCCTGTTCAAGCTGAAAACCTCCAACATGTAGGCTCTATTGATCCAGGACGTCGTGAGAGAACAGAGAAGTTTCAGAAGAAGTCGGTTTCAGCATTTTATCCGGATATTCCACTGTTAAAGGAGATTTTTTTTTAATGGAAAGACGTGCGGACGGGTCCCCGCGTCGGGACGCAGCCGACGCGATTCGGCGGCACAGGAAAAACACCTCTGTGTTGATAACCATTTGTAAAATCCAGGCGGCTTTTGATGGCTTTCAGTGGAGTGAGTATATGAGAAATTGTTTAACAGGCAGGACATGTTCCAACTTGTCCTTAAGGCTTTCAACAGAGGTGTTTTTCCTGGGGCGGAGCGTCGCGGCGGCTGCGTCCCGACGCGCGGACCCGTCCGCACGTCTTTCATTAAAAAATCTCCTTAACAGTGGAATATCCGGATAAAATGCTGAAACCGACTTCTTTTGAAACTTCTCTGTTCTCTCACGACGTCCTGGATCAATAGAGCCTGAAATGTGGAGGTTTCAGCTTGAACAGGCTGATGACGCAGCCTGAGAGCGCTGCACGACGTCTCGCACCGTGGAAAAGTCCTTAAAGCGACAGTCTCACCTCAAAATCTCTCATCAGCCGTTAAAAATTTTCACTGAAAACCAGCTTAATTTTTCGAACCGTGTCCACTTTGATGTGTATCACAGGTTTAGAAAAATTTTGATCAAACAACGCGCCAGTCTCTCAGCAACTTCTCAGACAAAGGAATTCCGACGAGGGGGCTGGCGACCTCCTCCACAAGGCATGCTCACAGGCGAATGACGTCACCGACAGGCGTGGAAAAACTCACGCATGCACACGAGGGTTCAGCATGTCTGACGTAAAAACATATGAATGAAATCCATATAGTTTTTGAAAAAAATAAAAAGGACCGTAACTTTATTGACAGCCCTCGTATATATAGAATATATGTTATATATAACATATATTCGGTGCACTGACAGAGACATGCTGTCAGGTGGTACAGGGGGTGGGGAGGGGGGCACACACCCACCCACCAACCCGCAAAATCACTTAAAATGCTTGGTGCTTTAAGGTTTATGCATGCTGGGTCAGTCATGGGTCTGGTACCGCTCTGGTATGCAGGTAACTTGGTGTGTGCTCTGTTCTGCTCCCCCTCCCCTTCTGTTTCTTTCGGCACAGTGCCACAGAGCTGATTATCATCACCTGTTCCAGTACTCATCAACACCTGCATAAAAGCCTGGTTCATCCACTCCAGAATTCACCAGAAAATCTGTTTCCCCTTCATGGTACCTGGCCTGTTCATATGTGTAAGACTGCTCCCTGTTTATGCTCTCCTTTGTGTTTTTTGTGCCGTGTCTCCAGCATCACCAGCCACCTGTCAGCTTTATGGGCGGCCACCTGCTTCCAGTTACCTGGTACAGCTCTGTTCTTGTCCAACTTGGCCACTTCCTCCCACTGTCTCCTGTACATTCCAAATTCCTCGATCAGCATTCAAAAATTGCTACTTTGTTTCCTCACTCAGCTCCCAGCTTTTTGGTCTTAATCTGGGTTTGATTGGCTTGGACGCAACAGGAAATATGCGCATGCTCCGCCCACACGCCCTTCTGGGCATTATGTCATTAGTATACAACTAATCGTGGACAAGATGGAAATGAGGATTGCCGGACAGCACATAGATCAGATCTGGTCATTTATTTTATATAAATGTGAACAGTCAGTCAGTGAAATCAGATATAAATGTGCAATCAGTGGAGCCTAAAGAGAGCCTTTGACTCATGATTCGAGCTCCTCAGCTGTCAATCATATATACTATCACACCAGTCAAACACTGAAGGCCTATTACTCTTCAAAACAGAAACATTTCTCTATTATTTACAAAACACCAGTAAATGGACTGCATTTATATCGCGCTTTTCCATCTGCATCAGATGCTCAAAGCGCTTTACAATTAATGCCTCACATTCACCCCGATGTCAGGGTGCTGCCATACAAGGCGCTCACTACACACCGGGAGCAATAGGGTATAAAGACCTTGCCCAAGGCCTTTAGTGATTTTCCAGTCAGGCTGGGGATTTGAACCGAGGATCTTCTGGTCTCAAGCCCAACACCTTAAACCACTAGACCATCACCTCCCCAAGGATTAACTGATAATTCATAACAGAAATATTACGGTTTAAAAAAAAAAAAAGCCAGTGGTTGTGGTTTTATTTGGACTTTAATTTGCTGGATTTGCAGTTCCAGCAGTTTGCACATTCTTTGCATTTTCTGTGTTTAGACAGCCTGCATGGAATGTGTTTCATCTGCAGGATACTTACTGAGACTGGAGCCTGTTTTACATGACCTGGATGCCGTAGTAAGTCGAGACGTGAATGTAAGCGCTGATCATCAATGATAACACTTCTTTCCTTCTTGGAGAGAAAAAGATGAGAGGAATGCTGGGGCTGATGGGCCATCCTGGTTCGGCATGACTGCCCCCGGAAATGCATGTTGAATGGGAAAAAGGCTTTTGATGTGAAGCATTAATCAGTTTCAGCTTGTCGTCAGTGAGAGCTGCTGCTGCTGCCGCTGCAGTGGAACTGCGCTATCCTTTAGAGGGACCCCCTTGTCAAACTTTTGGAAGGCCTCTGTCAACGTGAAAAGAACATGACCTTTAAGATCGTATCAGCATGTTTGCTGGTGCATACACAGCCAAGGAAAGGGTTCAGTGGCCCGTCAGAAAACAAGAGCAAAAAAGAAAAAAAAGACAGGAAAAGAAAAGTAAATTGTAATTCACTCAGAAAAGCTGTTTGTTGGAAAGAGCAGTTTGCTGACACCGAGAGTGAGCAGCGGTAATGCCACAGTGGGACGGAGGAAATGAAGACGAAAATGACTTTTGTGCACGCCACAATTTGTTTGCTTGATTGTGTTTTCATCATTTCAATAGACCTCATAATGGAGATTTGAACAGTAGAACTAAGGAACAATATGTGAGATGATTCAGACAACTTCTGTTAACAGGTGTCTATTGAAGAAGTTTGATATTGTTAAAAGAAAAAGGAAAAATTCATTTTTTTATATATGTTGTGTTATTGTTCAGTGTTGTACTTTACAAGCCCACTGATGTACATCTTATCTATATTATAACAGCCAAGTGGTGTGTGTGTGTGTGTGTGTTTGGATTCAATCACGCAAAAACCAGGGAGAGCTGACATTTGCCGTTTGGCATGCCTATGTATTTTAGGTCAAGGATGATTGTGCTGCGAAAACAGAATGTTGATAGGACAAATATTTTTGAATAAATTAGCAATTTAGCTAACCAATAATCAATGGATGTTTTGCTCCAATGAACCATGGGAGTTCAGGGTTTTGAGGTTTAAATGTTATTGTGGTTTATGTTAGGGGTTGGTGTTAGCAAAAATATTGTGAAATACCCCATTTAAATATGGAGATGGTCATTATGAACCAGAAATACAAACTATTGTCCAAATGATTGATTCTAACCCCCCTGTACATACCCTCTGAAATCACAAACCGCCAAATTTTACATTTTTCAATCAAAATGCTGTCCGGCAATAATATAAGGGCCTGTAAACCAACATGAAATTTTTTTAGTAACATTTTCTTTAATAACACAAAAATACTAATACAGCAATGCTTTGGTTCAAATAATAATCAACATTTAAGGGTGAGTCCACGGAAATTTGAAGTCCCACAGCCCACACCTAGTCTCGGTCAGCCAGAATTGTATCCATGGCTTTACTAAAGTCATCCAAAGTCACATCTGCATTTGAGGTAATGTTTTTGAGGTACAGTTTCAGATTCACTGCATATGTGTTCATGGGCAGCTTCTTGTGGTCCTTCATGAGGCGAAAGAGGTCAAAGTCGTGATTGACAAGTCGTGTCATGCAGTCAAGAGCTTGTTCAGTGACACTAGTTGCTGTTGTTGTTGCATTGACAAAGAAGTTCGAGTAGATCTTGTCTCTACCCAGTGTGTTCTCTATTTCAGCCCACTGCTTGGTGATGACCTGGTTGAACATCAGAGTTGGATGTACATTGCAGAAAAGGTGGTCTGGGATGTGCTCGGATTCTAGACTCTCTGCTACCAGCTCGTCCACATGGATATTGTGTGCTGTCTGATCTGTTATCACAAAGTCCAATTTTCTCGAACAGACTTTTGGATGGGACACCACTTGCTGCCTCCAGAATCTCAAGGACTGACAATTTGAGAGCTGCTAAGTTTTTCCTGGACTCCGAAGCAATGCTCATGGTGGGTAGTGCCCTGTTATGTTCCATTGATCATGATTCCCTGCACAGAAAATGACCCAGCACCCTGTTTTTTTGAGCCATCATCAGAGTAGGTCACCACAACTTGTTCATCAGAGTTCATGATCTCCTTGACATCTCATCTAGTGCCAGAACTTCAATGCTCTTGCAGGCTTCCCTGATACTCTTGGATTCTGGCAGGAGTGTCTAGATCAATTACTTCTGGCTCATCATGTGGCTTCCAGTTTCGTCCAAACATCCGGTTACCGACCGTTATGACAGATGCTTCAGCCTGGGCTTCGGACATGTGATAACAGCTCTTCAGTTTATCAATAGTCTCATAAAACTCTGGCCTAACTTTTCTTATGCTCTCACGGATGTGCTGGTATTTTAGAGGCAGTTCGTCTCCTGGTTGAGTGAGAGTGACTGTGGAAGACAACCTGCGCTTCTTTGTCTGACTCTGAGTCTCCTCAGTCTCAGCTGCACTGGAGCATTCATCACAGGATGAGAAGGCCGCATCTGTGTCCATACTGTGGTCACCTTCCTCTGACTGGTCACTGTCCTCAAAATAGGCAACTGGCTGGCTCAGCTCCTTTTCTTTTCAGCTTCTTCTCTCATTTGATCAATGGCTTGCATCTCCTTTTGCCTGCGCTCCATTGTCTTTCATCCATTTGCGGTCAACAAAGTCTTCGCAGTACATTTCCTTTCAGCTCTCTGATCACTGAGAAAGTTCCACTCCATGTCACTCATCTTTACACCATGCTTCAGCTCCAGTTTTCCTGCATATTACAGGGTCCTGACAGAAGATGTCAAACACCTCCAGTGTTCGACTGTTGAATGTCTCTGCTCTTTGGAGAAACTATCATTTTGTCACTGTTTTCGTGTCTGAACCAGAGTCAGAAAGTCACCATACAGCTTCAAATGTGCTTCTTTATGTGCCTGGTGTGGATGGTGTACAGGTTGCAAAACAGCCAGTGTTCCTGGACCAGTTCAGCAAGCAGCTGAGCTGCTGCATCCCTTGATCGTTGGGCCTGGCCGGCCCGCTTTGGCCGCAAAAGATACAGCATGTTCTGTATGATGTCCTTGCCTGTTGGAAGCATTCCACTTGGAAACTCTGCCTTCTCTATGTAGTCCACACCACAAAGTGTCTTTTTGGCCTGTGATCTTGTAAAGGGTGTACTACTACTACTACTACTACTAGAAGCCATTTTTTCACTTGCGACAAGTTGAAATGTTCAAGATCTGAAATAGGGAAATGATATTATTGATAAACTATTATTACTGTTTATGCCTGGGTTTCAATTCTGCAAATTGTGCTGAAAATGAAAATGAATCTGTGCATACAACTTATATTTAAAGTTATAAGCACACTTTTCAACAGTTTTCTGTACTGAATCTATCCGCAAAAGGATAAAATCATATTTTGGGCATTTTTTTGAGGGTACTCACATTCACAAGGTATGTACATGGGGGTTAGGTTGGATAAATTTGTCACAACTTAATACTTTCATGTTCAGAAGATCTGTCCCCATATTTTTAAGGGGGTAATACACCACATCTTTAATTTTGCAAATAGTACCACCCCCTATTTATGTTAGTTTAACAGTTTTGTTAGTGTAACTGATTTCTTGTGTTTTGTAGCTCAGTGTTTTTTTTCAGTTTAGATAAGTCTCATGTTGCTATTACCAGGAGCCACCATGAATGAAATGTTTAGTGGTTTTAATGTCTTCAGCCACTGTCTTTGTTTGTTAAATTAAAACCACCTGGCTTACAGCAGCTGTGTGTGCGTGCTAGCTACTTCTGGACTCATGCCATTCCAGCAGGGGGCGATAAGTCACCAACATATTAAAAGCGCAAGTGTGGTGACTGATTTTAAGTTCAATGCAAGTACAGTGGTCCCTCCCTATAACGCGGTTCACCTTCGTGGCCTCGCAGTTTCACAGATTTTTTAGTCCAATTTTGTATGTTTTTTTTTAACAGTGCATTGTGTGCATTGTGTTCTGTGTCCTCATCAAGCAGGTCGCGGCACTGGTCGGCATCACCGCAAAGGGAGAGCACGCGCATTGTGTTCTGTTTATAAGAGTCTTCTCGCCCAGAAGAAAAAAGAGCGCCAACAACTACCCATAACTGTGTTCTTCACTCGGAAAAAGACACCTGCACCGAGGTGTCACTCATTGGAAAAAGACGCAACAGCGTGAAATACCGGTGAGTCCCTATTAATAATTTCTTATGTGTCCAACCTCATAGGTTGATCGTTAAAATTAAATTCATTAGTTCTAAAAGCCATCATAATTATTTATAGGAAAACATTCTATTTATTTCTCAAACAATGTTTGGGCCTGAAAAACAGGTTTGATCTTTGTTTTCATTCTATAATAGTGGACTTATTTTTCTACTAAGGTCTGAACTTGAGAGTGTTTACACAGGAGAGAAAAGTGAGAAAATGTTAGTGCCTGTTTGAGAAAAGTGTATAAAGTGTGTAGTGAGGGGGTTTGCAGCCTTTAAAAACGTCTATAATAATTGTAAAAAAATAACGCTGACTACTTTGCGGATTTCACCCTATTGTGGGTTATTTTTAGAATGTAACTCCCATGATAACTGAAGGACCACTGTACATAATATAATTGTAAATACTCGTACATTAAAAATCATGGATGACACAATAAAGTGAAAACACTTATTTCCATTGTGGTCCATTTTAAAATGAAATGACAAAATAGAAGTAGAAATAACGTAATAGTGTATATGATAACAACATAACATTATGACAGTAAATTAACATTTAAAAATTACATAATTAACAGGAAATAAAAGAGTTTAGTTCTTCTTCTAAAAAAATGTTGAGGTCTAAGGTTCTAAAATATTCTGGACTCACACACCATTCCAACTCATTTTTACAAGCTTTGCTTAATTTATTACCACCCTTACCATATAAACGTCAGTGACCTATTTTATAAATGCTACCCAATCTGGAGCCCATGAATTCCTATGGGCAACACGCTAGTGGTAGTATAACCTGTATATTTGATCACACAGAAGAAATGAAGTGTGCAAGTTATTGTTTAGTGGGGTAGGTGTAGGGACCTTCTTGCACATGCATGAATTTCTTTTCCGTCGACAAGGTGTATCAGTTGCTAGCTGTCAGCCTTAGAGTGAACATGTTTACTGAGCATCTGCCAGATTCTCATTTGCTACAGCAGGACGAAGCGACTTGAGCAAAGTTACTGCATCAAATTTTGCCAAAGCTTGGTGATACCCAAGCTAAAACCATTTGCAAAATTCAACAGATGATGATGCCATGAGCATAGCACAAATGAAAGAGTGGTGTAACAGCTTCAAAAATGTCGTGCACATCAGTGGAGAGTGAAACGGGTTCCGGTAGGCCATCCACAAGATGAAATGACAGAGTGCTGACAAAATACAAACTTTGGTCATGGTATGGGCGTGACCATGATAATCACAGGTTCAGTACATTCCATTGTGACAGAGGATTTGGGCACATGGAGAGTGTCAGTGAAATTAATGCCAAAGCTGCTAATGGTGGAGCACAAGTAACTGCATCTGGAATTCTGGCAGGACATGCTGGAATGTGCAAACAGCAACCATCATCACTGGTGATGGGACGTGGGTTTACAGGTACGACCCAGAAACCAACTTCAGTCATCACAATGGCAACATCCAACATCACCATGGCCAAAGAAAGTATGGCAGGTGCACATCAAGATGAAAGTCATGGTGATCATTTTCTTTGACTCTCAGAGGTGGTGGATCATGTTTATGCACCAGAAGGCCAAAATATTAATAAAAGAGTATTATCAGGAGGTCCTATGTCACCTTTGTGATGCTGTGTGGTGCAAACAACTGAATCTGTTGTTATCGGCTCCGTCATGACAATGCACCCGCCCCTTCTGCTCAGCTGATTCAGGCTTTCCTGACCAACACACACCACTCCTATACTTTCTCAAATTGGAGTGATACTGGACCGCACACACTGCGCGAGTTTTACTTATTCAGAAGTCTTTGTTGTTTTATTTCATTAGTGTGCTTAAATGTAGCTTTGGCTGCTCAGTTGTTGGTGCCAAGCTACAGTTTAAGGTAAAATTAAAACATTGTAGATTGTTTTGTGGTTTGGGGCGAGCAGTGAGGTATTAATTATGTTGGAGCTGGATGAAAATTGATCAGAGGAGGAAGCCATCATAAGTGTAGTGGTCTGCAGTGGCTGTGCACAGCTTTGTGCTCATACAGCTCCATGAGTGATACCCACTGCTCATCACTTTGACAAAAGCATAGAAAGCATGCACGTGTATAACTTCGATGTGGCAAACTTAGATGAGAGTGGAGTTGGGTGTAGAACATGCAGTGTTGGCTACTACCATTGTCTGAGTGAAAACCTCTTTCTGATTCTCCTCTGTCTTCAGCAGAAGACAGTTTTGAGACATTAACATTTTAGCTTTGTGGAAAAGTGTGGCAATAACCACAGGAGAACCACCTAGACTGCATGGAGTTGCACTGTGTGGCACATGTGTGCAAGCAATCATGTCATAGACTTGGGTGTAGTTGGCAGTGATAGTAGGAAACGTGAATTTTACCTGTGTTTTAATTAATCAGGCCCAATGTCCTCGTTTTTGGAGTTGGGACGAAAACTTTGGCCAAAACGTTGCAGTGGGAGTTCAGCAGTAAACAAACAAGAGCAAACCAATAAGTTGCACATTGTGACAAATCAAACAGAAGAACATTGTTGGTACAAAAATGAAAACTTAAGCATTTTTTTAAAAATACGCTGAAAGATCAAAATCTAGATTCAATCATTGTTGGATGTTTTACACATCTGGATGTTCCTTTTTTTTTTGGCACTTTAGACAGTTTATATTCTATATGTTTTCACTCTCAGTCCCTTATGTCGATAATATGCTTTGCGTCACAGCTGGTGCTCTTTAACTGTGAAATGGATACATTTTGTAGGTCAGATGCACTTCTGTGACCACAATATAGCCTCCAAAAGACCATCTTCTCTGTTTACCACATGTGTATGTGTTGGTGTTTATTGAGTCTTATGAAGAGCTGATAGTGACGTGATGGAGGTCATCACTCACCTCCTACACCCTGTCAACGAGCCTGTGTCCTGACTGCTCACTGCCTGCTCTGTCACAAAGACCAGACGTGTGGTTACCACGACAACATCTGCAGCCACCACACTGAGTCCCATCTAATTTTGACCCCTAACTGAATGTATTCCAAATTTCAAATATCAATGTGCCAGCTGATTTATGCACCAGCTCTCTTGCATTCACACTGCATTCTGTGTCTTAGAACAAGACACTTTACACACCCACAGTTGGGTAGACTGAGATGATTCTGGTACTGGCTGGAGTAGTAACAAGGAATGGGCTGTAGTGACATCAACAGGGAGTCTGACTCTAATCTGTTTCATGCTGCTCCATCGGAGAATAAGCAGTAGCCTGATGGACCTCAGGGCCTGTATGGTTCTTACTTCTTCACTATGCTTAGTGAATGTAGGTGTACATCTGGAGTTGCAGCAGTAAGGGCATGTGGCGTAAAACCACAATGCACACATCCCTTTGGAGGAGGTAAATCCAACTAAGAAGAACCTGGGCTAGACCTACAACAAGCTGAGTAAGTTTTATCTCCCACAATTCCTGGGAATGCCTTGGTAATCCCAGGAGGGTTTGGAGGCTGTGGCTTTGGAGAAGGATCTTTGAGCTACATCACTTGGCCACCATGTGTCTGTCTTAGATAAGACTCTGAGGACAGGCAAATGAACAAGTACAGTGACTTGCAAAAGTATTCAGCCCCTTGATATTTCACGCTTTTTAATTTGCTTATGGCATTTCAAATACAAAAAGTAAATCAGGCTTCTCAAAATAAAAATAAAATTATCTTCCTGTTGTGAAAGTGTAGGAACACGGACCCACAACAGGGGGCGCAATGAACGGACAATGGAGAAGGTAAATAACAAGGTTTACTATTGTGAAACGAGCACAATAAATACAACAATCACAATTTGGGGTCGAATCCGCTGGTGTCGTGTGGGCAGGCTCGAAGGTAGGAGACGTCCGTCTCAGTCGAACCGGACCACCCAGATCTCCTCTGCCACCGAACCCTGGAAATACTGGAACCGCCAAGTCCCGAATTCCCAGGTGGCCACTGCCTCCGGATCCGGTACTGCTGGCGGGAGAGGCAACAACACACAGGTGTGGATGCGACCGCACCAGTAACGGAGAGGGGAGAAGCCGCCTCCACTCTTGTCAAAGTACAGCAGGAAGGTGAGTACTTATCCAAGCAATGAAGCTATCAGTAGTCAACAGTCCTGAAAAGGTTTAACAAGTTAGCTGGTTGTTCAGAATATAAATGCAGAGAATATTACCTCAGTCTTAGGCGATATCTCGGCACTGAGGTGGAGACACCGTCCTCCAGATATACCTCTGTGCTGAGTGGAACAGCTGTGTCTGGTGATGGGTGACAGCTGTCACCCACGCTACTCCCATAAGGCGGCCGCGCCCTCTGGTGCCTGGAGCCCGCACTCCAGGCAGGGCGCCCTCTGGTGGTGGTGGGCCAGCAGTACCTCCTCTTCAGCGGCCCCACACAAACACTTCCTTAGACTCAAACTGAAAGCAAATCTCTACAGCTTGATATAAATTAATTAAAAATATAAAAGCCAAGATGATGAGTTGCATAAATAATCAGGTTTGCAGGTTGGCACAGGTTTTATGCCGGATGCCCTTCCTGACGCAACTCCACATTACATGGAGAAATGTGGCAGGGGTGGGATTTGAACCCGGGGCTGTCTGCACTGAAACCAAGCGCATTGTGTTTCTTCATAACTGATGTAAATAAAGTCCAAGACATATTCAGTGACTTGGAAATGTTCATGTATCCATCCCCTGACTTGCCTGAAAAAAAACTGGCAATTAAACTGATTATTTACAGGTATTATGCCAAAGGTGCTGATTACTTATGCAACCCATCATCTTGACGTTTATATTTTTAATAATTTATATCAAGTTGTCAAGATTTACTTTCAGTTTGAGTCTAAGGAACATAATTGTAGATTTTTTTTTTATATTGAGAAGCCTGATTTACTTTTTGTATTTGAAATGTAAAAACAAATTAAAATGTGTGAAATACCAAGGTGTCAGCAATATTGTTTTTTGTCACGCATTAATTTTTGACTGACAGAGTAAAAGAATGTGCCTTTGGCTTCTGCCATGTTTCACTTGGGGTTGCCTCAGGAGGTCCGAGGTGGATCTGCATGTTGATTTGACACAGGTTTTCAACCTTCCTGGTGCAACTCCACATACATGGAGAATTGGGCAGGAGTGGCATTGTACTGGGAACTTTCCACTTTGGAGACAAGCATACCTAACCGCTTGTCCACCATTAACAATATAAACTAAAAACTAACTTTACTTTGAGGCTTACTTTGATAACTATCAAAGACAAAATACACTTGAAATCATGTTAACAGAAAATAAAGCTTAGCATTAAAATCTACCATCCAGCAGAGTGGCAGCCTGCCTAGGGTGTTACCCTGCCTCTGGTCCATTGACTGCCACAACAAAATGCCACTACCCCCAAGTACTGGAGCAACTGGACATTCGCTAGGTTTGTCAGCATTGGTAGTTTTAGAATTTAGAACACATTTTTTTCATTTATTGATTTACGCAATGACTCACTGTAACATGCGTGCTTTGTTTTAAACCAAGGCTCAATTCACAATTGCTAATCTCTGGTTCCATACATGAAAATGACAATAATAATAATAAAAAACCCTCAAACCACCTAGTCCCTCTGCATCAGAGATTAAGCAGCATTAACACATTGCCCCTGTGGTCTCAGTGTTTGTGTTCTAATGACTTCAATGCCAGTTTCCTTTCAGTTTTTCACAAAGGGAATTCTTGGGATTAATGGCCCTGTTTTTCTCTCTCTAGCTTCACATATTTCCTCAAGCATGGGCTGATTATAATTTCTATTTTTCTCAGCAATGATTTTTTTTTTTCTCTGTTGAGGTTAAGGAGAGATTTCACAATATTTCTAGCAATAATTTTTTTTTTTTTTTGTAGATAAATATCCCGGGGCAGCAACAATCCCTCCGACTCTGCAAAACACATCAGCCAACATGCAGTTGCCTGCCGAGAAGACATATATAAGGTCCTTGTTTTACTGTCGAATGTCCACACGGTGGTTCTGGGATGTACTCTGTGAGACAATTTTGCTGTTTGGCCATAAATTTAAGAAAAAACTGCAATGGCAGGCCATGCTGTGATTTTTAAGGGCATTTTTTTAATGCACAGTGAAGCGATGATGAAATTACAGGACCAACAGGATCAGAAAATTTAAAACACAATAAAAAACAAAACAAGAGCAATCTAAGATTTCTGAAGTCCGCCAGGGTTGACGAGGACTCAAAATAAAACATATGTAATCCACATTGTGACCTGGACTTTACCTGGATCCGGATTCCACAACACAATGCAAAAATTGTAGCCTGATCCAGAATGGCCTGACTGATCAAGATATTGTAATCTGATATTTAATTTGGAAACTGAAAGAAAATAGTGTCTTCCTGATCTTGGTTTTACATTGTGATGTCTGCAGAACCTGCATATTGATCGGATCACTCCCAACATCCAACACTAGCAGGGTCTTCCTGTACAATATGTGAATTTTGTCAAGATCCATCAAGCAGATTTGAGATTCCTTGAAATGGTGAAATATATAAATGATCCAGAATTGGGACCTTGACCCCGATCCACTCCACAATTTAAAGGAGTCTTCCATGGCCTAATATCTGCATATAGTGAAAATTTCATCTAAATCCATGGAGTAGTTTTGACGTAATCCTTAAAAGCCTATACAGTGAAATTCTGAGCCAGAATCTGTATCCAGATCACCTCTGAGTCTTCCATGCCCTAATATACTCAACAAAAATATAAACGCAACACTTTTGGTTTTGCTCCCATTTTGTATGAGATGAACTCAAAGATCTAAAACTTTTTCCACATACACAATATCACCATTTCCCTCAAATATTGTCCACAAACCAGTCCTAAATCTGTGATAGTGAGCACTTCTCCTTTGCTGAGATAATCCATCCCACCTCACAGGTGTGCCATACCAAGATGCTGATTAGACACCATGATTAGTGCACAGGTGTGCCTTAGACTGCCCACAATAAAAGGCCACTCTGAAAGGTGCAGTTTTATCACACAGCACAATGCCACAGATGTCGCAAGATTTGAGGGAGCGTGCAATTGGCATGCTGACAGCAGGAATGTCAACCAGAGCTGTTGCTTGTGTATTGAATGTTCATTTCTCTACCATAAGCTGTCTCCAAAGGCGTTTCAGAGAATTTGGCAGTACATCCAATCAGCCTCACAACCGCAGACCACGTGTAACCACACCAGCCCAGGACCTCCACATCCAGCATGTTCACCTCCAAGATCGTCTGAGACCAGCCACTCGGACAGCTGCTGAAACAATCGGTTTGCATAACCAAAGAATTTCTGCACAAACTGTCAGAAACCGTCTCATCTGCATGCTCGTCGTCCTCATCGGGGTCTCGACCTGACTCCAGTTCGTCGTCGTAACCGACTTGAGTGGGCAAATGCTCACATTCGCTGGTGTTTGGCACGTTGGAGAGGTGTTCTCTTCATGGATGATGCGAAGGAGATGTGTTGCACTCCATGAGGCAAATGGTGGTCACACCAGATACTGACTGGTATCCCCCCAATAAAACAAAACTGCACCTTTCAGAGTGGCCTTTATTGTGGACAGTCTAAGGCACACCTGTGCACTAATCATGGTGTCTAATCAGCATCTTGGTATGGCACACCTGTGAGGTGGGATGGATTATCTCAGCAAAGAAGAAGTGCTCACTATCACAGATTTAGACTGGTTTGTGGACAATATTTGAGGGAAATGGTGATATTGTGTATGTGGAAAAAGTTTTAGATCTTTGAGTTCATCTCATACAAAATGGGAGCAAAACCAAAAGTGTTGCGTTTATATTTTTGTTGAGTATCTGTGGTACAAATATGGTGAGAATCCATGAAGTAGTTTTGACGTAATCCTTTAAAGCCTATATAAAGTGAAATCTTGACTCAGAATCTGGATTCGGATCACCTCCAAAATTTAATGGAGTCTATGGCCTAATATTATCTGTGGTGAAAGTTTTGTCACAATCCGTGCAGTAGTTTTGATGTAATCCTGCTAACAGACAGACAGACAGACAAATTAATAATAAATGCAGATGATTTATTATGTCATTGGTGGACATAATAAGACACAAGATGAGGTCAGTCAAACAACCAGTCAGAGTTTGATCAAAACTTCTATCTTAGAAGCTGTTAAAGGTAATAATTGGTATTTCAGGCGTAATTCCACCAAACTGCCAGATTGTGGTGTGAAATGTAATGGCACTAGAGTATTCCTGTGTAGGCCATTGGAGGTGAATCAACGTCAATATCTTAAAAGCTGTGAGAGTTAGCAACTCACGATTACTGTGTAATCCCACCAAATTACAAGGTAGTGGTACGATACACAGAAGTACCACTATTCCTCTATTCCATATTAGTTTTCATGGATTCATAACAAGTAACTGAGAGTAACTGTAACTGTGATTTAGAGTAACTAAGAAAGACAATGTATCAGCAATGTTTGCAGGTTTGATAGCCCACTTCCATTCCTGTGCCGTACTGTGGCAACGCCGAAATGCATTTTGGGATAAAAAGTGGTCTTTATGTTTACTTGAGATTTAAGTTCCAAGTAGTTATTTTCAGTTTGTACCTCAAACAAGAAGAAGGACCCTATTTTGAAAGCTCAGAAGGGCTGGAACCATCTCAAAGTGTGAGAGCTGTGGGGGTATTTCAGGGTGCGCAGACTCATTTCATAATTGGTTTGGACTCACGTGTAAACAGGTTGGGGCAGGTGGTGGAAAAGACAAATGAATGTGGCATTGGATCATCATTCTGCTGCTCATCCATCTATTTTTATTTATTTGCTAATCTCTGTGAGTCCTGCATTCACCACTTTGCATTCATATAAGACCCAGATGTTTCATTGATTGCAGAAACAAAAGCAGAGTCTAAATCTGGAGCTTTGACTCGTCTCTGGAAGCTCTTTAAACGTGGTCCAGCAGGCTGACTGGTGAGCTGCAGGTCAGCGTGGAGACTTTGTATACAAGGCGCCTTAAACGCATAGCCAGTTTAATTTTAAATGACTGTTTTCATGTCCGTTCCACACTCAGTTTCAGCTTCTCCCCTCTGGTCGCAGGTTCAAAACCCCTGAGTGTAGAACAAATCAATATAAAAACTGTTCTGTTCCTGCAGGTATTACACTGAGGAATAAGTCATCATTTTTATTCTTTTTGCACAGGTAGTTGTAGTAATTATTGCTATTTCATTTCTTATTATTTGCGTATTGCTGTTTTACTAATTATACTGCTTTTAGATTTGACTGCTTTATTTTAGTAGCATCTGGACCTGTGATTAATTTTTTTTTACTTTTACGTTTTACTTTTCACTAAATTTTTTTTACCTTTAAATTAGCTTTTTTTTAATTTTGGGGATCTTTATGATCAAACAAATAATGCGATATACATTTCAAATGATTGGAGCATTTCTAAATGTTGATCCCTGTGTAATCCTTCATTGACCCTGAAACTTGTCTACAGCTGCCATGCTGGAATGGCCACCATACATTTTGTGTCACTCATAGCATACTGAGGCTGTTTGTTGAGTCCTCTCAAGTGGTACTGGTTTGGTTAAAACTGGCTTGTGCCTCATAGACTTACCCTCATTCATAAATTCAATTTCATTATGACCATGGAAGTACTGAGTGTTACTCAAACCAGACAAGGCTGGAAAAAAATGCCAGAGATGCAGCAGAGATCTGGCTCAGAAGGAGCCAACAGAACAACATCATCCACATAAAACAGAGATGCAATCCAGAGACCTCCTTAAGGGCCCCTTCACATGTAACATGATTGAGGCAGAATGGCGCATGAAGGAGAAGTCAAATGCCACTCGTGAAAAATCGGAACCGCCTCAAACACCTCGTACAGCTGTCGCTACAACCATTCACACACCAGCGACCGAAAGACAGCGAGTGGCGTGCAAATGTCCATTCGACCCCCTCTCAGCAGTTGTCGGCCAAATTCCAGGTGCCACACACGACATCCAACAGTGCTCGCTGGAAACAGAAAAGACGGGGCTATTTGCACTCCTGGCACGAGAGTAGAGTGCAGCTGACCACATTCGAGCTGTTTGTGAAAACTGTCTAAGTGCCCCATGAGTGTGGCGCCACCAAGCAACACACATGGGTGTGGCTGTGCTGAACTCCCTCCCCCTCAACACTTGTGGCATGCGTGTGTTTCGAGCTCCCCCACCCCCTAACACATGTGACAAGCCAAATTGCATTGTGGGACATGTTTTTATTTAGCACTCGTCAGTAGAAAAGTCTTTAATGTTTCACTTAAGTCAGAGGTTGATGACCAGAGAGATGAGATCAGTGTTCAAGAGGCATTTTACCGAACACGTCTTGAAAACCATTGGTGGGTTCCATTCAATCAAGAATCAGGAGAGCTTGGTGGCTGTTGGAAATAATAAATGCACAAAGTTTCACATTCCTCGGTTATAACATTACAAAGGAAGACGCGACTATCTCTCATTTCCTATGTGCCAGGATTGGAGCCACATTCAGATGGAAAAGTGCAATATAAATAGAGTCCATTCACCATCGTTCACAGTACACACAGAAATTAGGAAAATGATAAAAGCACTCTGCACACACAGAGGATGAGACTTCAGATCGCAAGCACACTGGACACTGATAACACCTCAGCATCTTACAAATTAAAGCTAGTTTGTGTCACATAATTGGATGTTGCTAAGCATTGAATGAATGAATGAATTGAATGAATGAATTTGCATGTGAGACATGGTGTATGTGATGGATAGAAAATCATCACATGGAAGAAGATTATCTCTCTTTGGGTTGGTAATGAGAAAAAGTGCACTTTCTGTGAACGTCCTCCATTAAAAATCAACATCATTTTCTGCTGTGTTTGACTTCAATATGAGAAGCGGGCAGTGACGGCACCTCTGGAGAAAAATCGAAAGGAAAGATGTCAGCACTCACGCTGGATGATTGACAAGCATTGCAAAGTGATGCTCAGAATCAAAGCAGTGGTAACGGCGGTCGTGGTGGCGCACTCTCAGGCCCATTACATCTGAATTAGTACTTTAGACTTCACCGGACTGTCGTATGCGCTGGTTTTCATCACTCTGAAGCAGCCATCCAGCCTGTCAGCGCGCTCTGTGTTACACTCTGAGATATCGCCCCTCAGTGCAGACTAACTCCTGAGTTGAAACATATGCAGTCTGTCTTGTGAAGTGGATCAGGTTCGAGTGGCAGATAGGATGCGACAGCATCTGCGTGGATTTCCACTCAGGCTAAAGGCTGAAAGCGTGAGCTGAAGTGAGCTCCGGTGACTGTCTCTCCACCAGAGATGGTGTTGGACGTGTTTGTTAGAGCTGCCGAAGAGCTCACGCACAACATTTGCATGTTAAGTGTAAGTCAAGTCAAGTCTGGGGGGCATGAACTGATGCTGCACTTTGTAGCATCCACAACACCACAGAACCACCTTGGGTCCTGGATGGCAACCGCCCAGGCAGACAACGCGTCCATTCCCACATGTCTATAATCACCATATATTTACCACAGCTGGGTGAAATGTGGACGTCCCCTTGGCCTTCTTCAGATATTGAAGTCCTCAATACTCAGTCACCTCTGTTTTGGATCGTGCACAGAGTAACTGTCACAGCTGATGCTCCTCGCAATGCAAGATACTCCTCATCTTAGTTTCTCTCAGTAACCACATCATTCCAGCTGTATCCAAGGATCCTCTGAAGAGACACAGTACCAAAGACATCCAGTCACCTTAGATCACTGCTTAGTGTCCACACCTCACAACCAAACAGTAAGCCGGGGAGCATCAGGACCCCAACAAACTGGACCTTTGACTGTAAAGATATCCGCATTGCCAAACACGTCTGTCCAGAGACCTCATGACTCCATATAGTCTTCCCAGGTGCCTCTCAATCCCAAAGGCAGAGGACCCAGAGACATGGATGTCACTGCTGTTCAACTCTTTTATCACATACAGATACACTTCTGATGGCTGAATGCATCAAGTCATTAAAAGCCCGACTCTTATACCCCCATCACACATAGCCAGAATCACGCAGAGTGGCGTCAGACTTATGAATCGACGCACATCTGAAAGGTGTCGGATTTCAGTTCCAAAATGTTGTAACAGCCATCTGTGGAAGTCCACACAGTTGGTCAAAATCAACCAACAGCCACGAGTGTGATGCACATGTTCATAATTCTCTGGGTGCCATTGAGATGGGATACCTATCTGACGGTGGTCCATGTGTTATCTGAGGACCATCTAACTGCAATTTACAAATTCAGATGGCAGCAAAACGGGATCTGAAATGATTTGAGCTCATATGAGGGAACCTTGAGATAGATCTGGCATGGTATGCCTGCCGGTATGACCTGCAATGCCACTAATAATAAGCTGGATGGATCTCACATTGTAATAAATGTTCACCTTCTAACTCTGGAGAAGATATAACATGGCGCTTGTGGCAGGCCGTTACACCATTAATAAACATGAATCTCACCTCCAACAGCGGTCCAAGAGTGTTTCACAGTGCAGGACGTGGACATGAAGCCAGGACAGCAGCCTGCGGTTAGAATCCTCTCATCCAAAAGAAAAACATTAATTCCATGTGATAATCCAACCATCGTGGTGTCCGGAGTTGCACTGTCCTGCTGAAGTCAGTAAAAAAAGAAAAAAATGAAAGTTCCCTGAAAAGGCTCCGTCTGAGGGACAGCATGGTCCAATGGCAGCAAACTTTGGAGCGAAACTGTTCAGTGGCAGGCGTGCACACGTGCGGGGCGTGCACGCTTAGTGGCCCATGCGTGCGCGCGCGCGCACACACACACACACAGCTGCGTGATAATTACAGCCCCACGCGTGTGCGCCACGCACACATGTGTGTGTGAGTAAAACAGCACTACGGTCTGCCATCCAGACATTTGGAGATGGGGCAGTCTGCAGCGCCTTTTATGGCCATTTGACAGCAGTCTGTATCATCCACCTACTGTCTACATATGCTTTGGATGCCATCGTGCAGGTCATAAGGTACTCAGGATGTGTTCTGACAGAGCTGGCCACGCCTCTTTTCCTCCTGACTGCATCAGATTACGGCAATATTTGCCATGTCGGGCATGCTTCTGGCACATTCTTGTTATGTGTGACGGGGGCTTTAGTCTTGATTTCTCTTTAAGAGGCATTTTTTGACAAGTGCGACTTATACTCCGGTGCGACTTGCACTCCGGAAAATATGGTGTTATTAGCATTGTGGCACTCATAGGAAGAAGGTCCGGGTTTCAAAGGGCCCCTGTGCCTCATTCTCCCTGATCATCTGGAGCTCCATCAGGAAGTGAATCTGGCATAAAACCTGTACCAAATCGGCATGGATCCTGTTGTAACCTCAGAACAAATTGGGATGAGCCAAAAAAGTCATACTCAATGAAATGTATGTGTCACAAGAAATTGACACTGTAAATGTAAAATTTTTACATAATCAATCATCTGAAATCTGATGAATAGAAATGTATTAATTTGCAGACAGTTTTCCAATTGCCATATCGGACCAAAATAAGAGGAAGGTGGGCCAAATATGGCCCATGAGCTCCTAATTGGGCAACCTTATCCTAATTAATGTTAAATAACTTCCATTGCATAAATAAGACAAATTAACGTGACATTAAATTAAATTCAAATACAACATAGTAACACAAGTTATTTCTGCTAAACATGATGAAACAGCCTAAGATGGAAAACTTTTCATTCAAACCTGGTCCAGATCAGGATAAAGAGGAGGAGTAAGGAGATTCAGATATCATATTATACATTCATCATTAGCATACAATCACAGCCCCAGAATCTGATAACTCTCTCAGAGATGTCCGGTGGTCTTGGTGGCTTCCGTCACAAATCTTCTTCTTGCATGACAAACAGTCACATGTCAACATCACATTGATTTGTGGGACAAAAGATGAAAGTGTCTCGAAAAGATGGAGGTGATTTAAAAAGGACTAATCCAGCTGTTTTGCTGTTTGTGTTCATGTTTAGCTTCCCTCACTTCTTTTCAGACATCTTCCATTGTGTTAGTCACTGTTGTATTTGTAGAGCGACACTGTCCACAAGGTGGACTGAAATCACTCATTAAAATATATTTTTAAATCAAACTCTTCCAGCCCAAGTATGATAATTATTATTCTTGTATTTACCCAGAATACCCAGTTTGTGTTTGTCTTGAAATGGCAAATTTTTTTAAACAATTTTTTTTAAATGAAACAAATCACAGATATGAAAAAAAAAAAGCAGGAGAGGTACAATAGGCGACGGGAGGAATGACGGCGACATGCAGCGGAGGCATATGTCACATCCTATCAGGTGACGGGACGAGTGAAAAATACAGTATTGCTTCTGCTGTGCTGGAAAACGGCAATCACACCGGCACACGCTCTGACATACAGCAAGCCTAGCCAAGCTTATCAGGCTCTCCACGGCTGTGCGGCCTCCGCGCAGCGCCGCCACAACTGTCGGCGGAGCCCCGGATCATTTTGGACAGTATCATTAAATGCCATGTCATTACCTGTTATGGAGTAGTGCTCTCACTGCCGGCATCTCTCCTGGGATAACCAAACCCATCTGATAGCTGTGGAGGATGTTTGCATGCATGCCAGTGCACGTGTATACCGCAAAGAGTTTGATGGAGGCAGGCGGAGGTGGAGCGCGTAGTGTTGGATGTGGAAATAGGACGGAAGGGGTTGAGAGACGGAATTGGCATTAAATTTCCGAAGCAGCGTGTGGATTGACTTTGACTGGAGCGCAAGGGGGCTGTTAGCTTATCTTTAAGGCCGTGTTTGTCACAGCACTGAGGGCAGCTTCGTTAGACAGGCCGTGAGAGGGAGGGAGTGCCGAGCCGAGGCGCGCGTGGGCTGAACAATCTGGATAGGTGAAGGCTCCCGGTGGGACTCCCTGCCTGAGCTGGTGAGCTGCGCGGCCAAGGAGAGGAGGAGAGCGGCTAAATTGAAGGTTTATTTATCCAATTCGCTGTCAAGGTCGGCTTGTCGGTGAGTCCTGTGTGTGTTCACAAAATGCCAAAATCTCAAGGAATTGTTAAAAACAAAGGGAGAAGAGCAAGAGTGCGTTGGGGGGAATCAATGACCTTTGGTTGCGTCAAGCTTCAAGCTGCCAGCTGCTCTTAAAGCTGTCCTTACTGGCCATTATGGTTGCCTTTTAAAAATAAGGCAGGGAGGAGAAGAGCTGTCGGGTGCGAGCGGTCTAACATTGACAGAAACACAATGCAACACACACATGTACTCGCACACGTTATTAACTACATGGACTAACTGCAACAAAGTAAACAGTTTCTTACTTTTGTAAATGACAGTTTATGCACACTAATGCATACCCCCCCCCCCCCACCCCACACACACACACATAATTGTAGTTGTAGTCTCCCTGAAAACAAATTATTTTAAACTACGGAATGCGTGCAAACAACTGGTACATTGTCAACACACCAAAGTAATCTACTCAATAAATTTTGCAGAGTAAAATATACTCTATTTATATTCGGTAATATTATTATACGAGGGCTGTCAATAAAGTAACAGTCCTTTTTATTTTTTTCAAAAACTATATGGATTTCATTCATATGTTTTTACGTCAGACATGCTTGAACCCTCATGCGCATGCGTGAGTTTTTCCACGCCTGTCGGTGACGTCATTCGCCTGTGAGCACTCCTTGTGGGAGGAGTCGTCCAGCCCCTCGTCGGAATTCCTTTGTCTGAGAAGTTGCTGAGAGACTGGCGCGTTGTTTGATCAAAATTTTTTCTAAACCTGTGAGACACATCGAAGTGGACACGGTTCGAAAAATTAAGCTGGTTTTCAGTGAAAATTTTAACAGCTGATGAGAGATTTTGAGGTGATTCTGTCGCTTTAAGGACTTTTCACGGTGCGAGACGTCGCTCAGCGCTCTCAGGCAGCGTCATCAGCCTGTTCAAGCTGAAAACCTCCACATTTCAGGCTCTATTGATCCAGGACGTCGTGAGAGAACAGAGAAGTTTCAGAAGAAGTCGGTTTCAGCTTTTATCCGGATATTCCACTGTTAAAGGAGATTTTTTTAATGAAAGACGTGCGGACGGGTCCCCGCGTCGGGACGCAGCCGACGCGATTCGGCGGCACAGGAAAAACACCTCTGTGTTGATAACCATTTGTAAAATCCAGGCGGCTTTTGATGGCTTTCAGTGGAGTGAGTATATGAGAAATTGTTTAACAGGCAGGACATGTTCCAACTTGTCCTTAAGGCTTTCAACAGAGGTGTTTTTCCTGTGGCGGAGCGTCGCGGCGGCTGCGTCCCGACGCGCGGACCCGTCCGCACGTCTTTCAAAAAAATCTCCTTTAACAGTGGAATATCCGGATAAAATGCTGAAACCGACTTCTTTTGAAACTTCTCTGTTCTCTCACGACGTCCTGGATCAATAGAGCCTGAAATGTGGAGGTTTTCAGCTTGAACAGGCTGATGACGCCGCCTGAGAGCGCTGCACGACGTCTCGCACCGTGAAAAGTCCTTAAAGCGACAGTCTCACCTCAAAATCTCTCATCAGCCGTTAAAATTTTCACTGAAAACCAGCTTAATTTTTCGAACCGTGTCCACTTTGATGTGTCTCACAGGTTTAGAAAAAATTTTGATCAAACAACGCGCCAGTCTCTCAGCAACTTCTCAGACAAAGGAATTCCGACGAGGGGCTGGACGACTCCTCCCACAAGGCATGCTCACAGGCGAATGACGTCACCGACAGGCGTGGAAAAACTCACGCATGCACACGAGGGTTCAAGCATGTCTGACGTAAAAACATATGAATGAAATCCATATAGTTTTTGAAAAAAATAAAAAGGACCGTAACTTTATTGACAGCCCTCGTATATATGAATATATGTTATATATAACATATATTCGGTGCACTGACAGAGACATGCTGTCAGGTGGTACAGGGGGTGGGGAGGGGGGCACACACCCACCCACCAACCCGCAAAATCACTTAAAATGCTTGGTGCTTGCTTTAGGTTTATGCATGCTGGGTCAGTCATGGGTCTGGTACCGCTCTGGTATGCAGGTAACTTGGTGTGTGCTCTGTTCTGCTCCCCCTCCCCTTCTGTTTCTTTCGGCACAGTGCCACAGAGCTGATTATCATCACCTGTTCCAGTACTCATCAACACCTGCATAAAAGCCTGGTTCATCCACTCCAGAATTCACCAGAAAATCTGTTTCCCCTTCATGGTACCTGGCCTGTTCATATGTGTAAGACTGCTCCCTGTTTATGCTCTCCTTTGTGTTTTTTGTGCCGTGTCTCCAGCATCACCAGCCACCTGTCAGCTTTATGGGCGGCCACCTGCTTCCAGTTACCTGGTACAGCTCTGTTCTTGTCCAACCTTGGCCACTTCCCTCCACTGTCTCCTGTACATTCCAAATTCCTCTGTATCAGCATTCAAAAAATTGCTACTTTGTTTCCCTCACTCAGCTCCCAGCTTTTTGGGTCTTAATCTGGGTTTTGATTGGCTTGGACGCAACAGGAAATATGCGCCATGCTCCGCCCACACGCCCTGCTGGGCATTATGTCATTAGTAACAACTAATCGTGGACAAGATGGAAAATGAGGATTGCCGGACAGGCACATAGATCAGATCTGGTCATTTATTTTATATAAATGTGAACAGTCAGTCAGTGAAATCAGATATAAATGTGCAATCAGTGGAGCCTAAAGAGAGCCTTTGACTCATGATTCGAGCTCCTCAGCTGTCAATCATATATACTATCACCCAGTCAAACACTGAAGCCTATTACTCTTCAAAACAGAAACATTTCTCTATTATTTACAAAACACCAGTAAATGGACTGCATTTATATCGCGCTTTTCCATCTGCATCAGATGCTCAAAGCGCTTTACAATTAATGCCTCACATTCACCCCGATGTCAGGGTGCTGCCATACAAGGCGCTCACTACACACCGGGAGCAATAGGGTATTAAAGACCTTGCCCAAGGGCCTTTAGTTTTTCCAGTCAGGCTGGGATTTGAACCGAGGATCTTCTGGTCTCAAGCCCAACACCTTAACCACTAGACCATCACCTCCCAAGGATTAACTGATAATTCATAACAGAAATATTACGGTTTAAAAAAAAAAGCCAGTGGTTGTGGTTTTATTTGGACTTTAATTTGCTGGATTTGCAGTTCCAGCAGTTGCACATTCTTTGCATTTTCTGTGTTTGACAGCCTGCATGGAATGTGTTCATCTGCAGGATACTTACTGAGACTGGAGCCTGTTTTACATGACTGGATGCCGTAGTAAGTCGAGACGTGAATGTAAGCGCTGATCATCAATGATAAACACTTCTCTTCCTTCTTGGAGAAAAAGATGAGAGGAATGCTGGGGCTGATGGGCCATCCTGGTTCGGCATGACTGCCCCCGGAAATGCATGTTGAATGGGAAAAAGGCTTTTGATGTGAAGCATTAATCAGTTTTCAGCTTGTCGTCAGTGAGAGCTGCTGCTGCTGCCGCTGCAGTGGAACTGCGCTATCCTTTAGAGGGACCCCCTTGTCAAACTTTTGGAAGGCCTCTGTCAACGTGAAAAGAACATGACCTTTAAGATCGTATCAGCATGTTTGCTGGTGCATACACAGCCAAGGAAAGGGTTCAGTGGCCCGTCAGAAAACAAGAGCAAAAAAAAAAAAAAAAAAGACAGGAAAAGAAAAGTAAATTGTAATTCACTCAGAAAGCTGTTTGTTGGAAAGAGCAGTTTGCTGACACCCGAGAGTGAGCAGCGTTAATGCCACAGTGGGACGGAGGAAATGAAGACGAAAATGACTTTTGTGCACGCCACAATTTGTTTGCTTGATTGTGTTTTTCATCATTTCATAGACCTCATAATGGAGATTTGAACAGTAGAACTAAGGAACAATATGTGAGATGATTCAGACAACTTCTGTTAACAGGTGTCTATTGAAGAAGTTTGATATTGTTAAAAAGAAAAAGGAAAATTCATTTTTTTATATATGTTGTGTTATTGTTCAGTGTTGTACTTTACAAGCCCACTGATGTACATCTTATCTATATTATAACAGCCAAGTGGTGTGTGTGTGTGTGTGTGTTTGGATTCAATCACGCAAAAACCAGGGAGAGCTGACATTTGCCGTTTGGCATGCCTATGTATTTTAGGTCAAGGATGATTGTGCTGCGAAAACAGAATGTTGATAGGACAAATATTTTGAATAAATTAGCAATTTAGCTAACCAATAATCAATGGATGTTTTGCTCCAATGAACCATGGGAGTTCAGGGTTTTGAGGTTTTAAATGTTATTGTGGTGAGGGGTTGGTGTTAGCACAAATATTGTGAAATACCCCATTTAAAATATGGAGATGGTCATTATGAACCAGAAAATACAAACTATTGTCCAAATGATTGATTCTAACCCCCCTGTACATACCCCCTGAAATCACAAACCGCCAAATTTTACATTTTTCAATCAAAAATGCTGTCCGGCAATAATATAAGGGCCTGTAAACCAACATGAAATTTTTTTAGTAACATTTTCTTTAATAACACAAAAAATACTAATACAGCAATGCTTTGGTTCAAATAATCAACATTTAAGGGTGAGTCCATGGAAATTTGAAGTCCCACAGCCCACCTAGTCTCGGTCAGCCAGAATTGTATCCATGGCTTTACTAAAGTCATCCAAAGTCACATCTGCATTTGAGGTAATTTTTGAGGTACAGTTTCAGATTCACTGCATATGTGTTCATGGGCAGCTTCTTGTGGTCCTTCATGAGGCGAAAGAGGTCAAAGTCGTGATTGACAAGTCGTGTCATGCAGTCAAGAGCTTGTTCAGTGACACTAGTTGCTGTTGTTGTTGCATTGACAAGGAAGTTCGAGTAGATCTTGTCTCTACCCAGTGTGTTCTCTATTTCAGCCCACTGCTTGGTGATGAGGTTGAACATCAGAGTTGGATGTACATTGCAGAAAAGGTGGTCTGGGATGTGCTCGGATTCTAGACTCTCTGCTACCAGCTCGTCCACATGGATATTGTGTGCTGTCTGATCTGTTATCACAAAGTCAATTTTCTCGAACAGACTTTTGGATGGGACACCACTTGCTGCCTCCAGAATCTCAAGGACTGCCAATTTGAGAGCTGCTAAGTTTTTCCTGGACTCCGAAGCAATGCTCATGGTGGGTAGTGCCCTGTATGTTCCATTGATCATGATTCCCTGCACAGAAAATGACCCAGCACCCTGTTTTTTTGAGCCATCATCAGAGTAGGTCACCACAACTTGTTCATCAGAGTTCATGATCTCCTTGACAATCTCATCTAGTGCCAGAACTTCGATGCTCTTGCAGGCTTCCCTGATACTCTTGGATTCTGGCAGAGTGTCTAGATCAATTACTTCTGGCTCATCATGTGGCTTCCAGTTTCGTCCAAACATCCGGTTACCGACCGTTATGACAGATGCTTCAGCCTGGGCTTCGGACATGTGATAACAGCTCTTCAGTTTATCAATAGTCTCATAAAACTCTGGCCTAACTTTTCTTATGCTCTCACGGATGTGCTGGTATTTTAGAGGCAGTTCGTCTCCTGGTTGAGTGAGAGTGACTGTGGAAGACAACCTGCGCTTCTTTGTCTGACTCTGAGTCTCCTCAGTCTCAGCTGCACTGGAGCATTCATCACAGGATGAGAAGGCCGCATCTGTGTCCATACTGTGGTCACCTTCCTCTGACTGGTCACTGTCCTCAAAATAGGCAACTGGCTGGCTCAGCTCCTTTTCTTTTTCAGCTTCTCTCATTTGATCAATGGCTTGCATCTCCTTTTGCCTGCGCTCCATTGTCTTCATCCATTTGCGGTCAACAAAGTCTTCACAGTACATTTTCCTTTCAGCTCTCTGATCACTGAGAAAGTTCCACTCCATGTCACTCATCTTTACACCATGCTTCAGCTCCAGTTTCCTGCGTATTACAGGGTCCTGACAGAAGATGTCAAACACCTCCAGTGTTCGACTGTTGAATGTCTCTGCTCTTTTGGAGAAACTATCATTTTGTCGCTGTTTTCGTGTCTGAACCAGAGTCAGAAAGTCACCATACAGCTTCAAAATGTGCTTCTTTATGTGCCTGGTGTGGATGGTGTACAGGTTGCAAAACAGCCAGTGTTCCTGGACCAGTTCAGCAAGCAGCTGAGCTGCTGCATCCCTTGATCGTTGGGCCTGGCCGGCCCGCTTTGGCCGCAAAAGATACAGCATGTTCTGTATGATGTCCTTGCCTGTTGGAAGCATTCCACTTGGAAACTCTGCCTTCTCTATGTAGTCCACACCACAAAGTGTCTTTTTGGCCTGTGATCTTGTAAAGGGTGTACTACTACTACTACTACTACTAGAAGCCATTTTTTCACTTGCGACAAGTTGAAATGTTCAAGATCTGAAATAGGGAAATGATATTATTGATAAACTATTATTACTGTTTATGCCTGGGTTTCAATTCTGCAAATTGTGCTGAAAATGAAAATGAATCTGTGCATACAACTTATATTTAAAGTTATAACCACACTTTTCAACAGTTTTCTGTACTGAATATATCCGCAAAAAGGATAAAAATCATATTTTTGGCATTTTTTGAGGGTACTCACATTCACAAGGTATGTACATGGGGGTTAGGTTGGATAAATTTGTCACAACTTAATACTTTCATGTTCAGAAGATCTGTCCCCATATTTTTAAGGGGGTAATACACCACAATCTTTAATTTTGCAAAATAGTACCACCCCCTATTTATGTTAGTTTAACAGTTTTGTTAGTGTAACTGATTTCTTGTGTTTTGTAGCTCAGTTGTTTTTTTCAGTTTAGATAAGTCTCATGTTGCTATTACCAGGAGCCACCATGAATGAAATGTTTAGTGGTTTTAATGTCTTCAGCCACTGTCTTTGTTTGTTAAATTAAAACCACCTGCTTACAGCAGCTGTGTGTGCGTGCTAGCTACTTTCTGGACTCATGCCATTCCAGCAGGGGGCGATAAGTCACCAACATATTAAAAGCGCAAGTGTGGTGACTGATTTTAAGTTCAATGCAAGTACAGTGGTCCCTCCCTATAACGCGGTTCACCTTTCGTGGCCTCGCAGTTTCACAGATTTTTTTAGTCCAATTTTGTATGTTTTTTTTAACAGTGCATTGTGTGCATTGTGTTCTGTGTCCTCATCAAGCAGGTCGCGGCACTGGTCGGCATCACCGCAAAGGGAGAGCACGCGCATTGTGTTCTGTTTATAAGAGTCTTCTCGCCCAGAAGAAAAAAGAGCGCCAACAACTACCCATAACTGTGTTCTTCACTCGGAAAAAGACACCTGCACCGAGGTGTCACTCATTGGAAAAAGACGCAACAGCGTGAAATACCGGTGAGTCACTATTAATAATTTCTTATGTGTCCAACCTCATAGGTTGATCGTTAAAATTAAATTCATTAGTTCTAAAAGCCATCATAATTATTTATAGGAAAACATTCTATTTATTTCTCAAACAAATGTTTGGGCCTGAAAACAGGTTTTGATCTTTGGTTTCATTCTATAATAGTGGACTTATTTTTCTACTAAGGTCTGAACTTTGAGAGTGTTTACACAGGAGAGAAAAGTGAGAAAATGTTAGTGCCTGTTTGAGAAAAGTGTATAAAGTGTGTAGTGAGGGGGTTTGCAGCCTTAAAACGTCTATAATAATTGTAAAAAATAACGCTGACTACTTTGCGGATTTCACTATTGTGGGTTATTTTTAGAATGTAACTCCCATGATAATGAAGGACCACTGTACATAATATAATTGTAAATACTCGTACATTAAAAATACATGGATGACACAATAAAGTGAAAACACTTATTTCCATTGTGGTCCATTTTAAAAATGAAATGACAAAATAGAAGTAGAAATAACGTAATAGTGTATATGATAACAACATAACATTATGACAGTAAATTAACATTTAAAAATTACATAATTAACAGGAAATAAAAGAGTTTAGTTCTTCTTCTAAAAAAATGTTGAGGTCTAAGGTTCTAAAAATATTCTGGACTCACACACCATTCCAACTCATTTTACAAGCTTTGCTTAATTTATTACCACCCTTACCATATAAACGTCAGTGACCTATTTTATAAATGCTACCCAATCTGGAGCCCATGAATTCCTATGGGCAACACGCTAGTGGTAGTATAACTGTATATTTGATCACACAGAAAGAAATGAAGTGTGCAAGTTATTGTTTAGTGGGTAGGTGTAGGGACCTTCTTGCACATGCATGAATTTCTTTTCCGTCGACAAGGTGTATCAGTTGCTAGCTGTCAGCCTTAGAGTGAACATGTTTACTGAGCATCTGCCAGATTCTCATTTGCTACAGCAGGACGAAGCGACTTGAGCAAAGTTACTGCATCAAATTTTGCCAAAAGCTTGGTGATACCCAAGCTAAAACCATTTGCAAAATTCAACAGATGATGATGCCATGAGCATAGCACAAATGAAAGAGTGGTGTAACAGCTTCAAAAATGTGTGCACATCAGTGGAGAGTGAAACGGGTTCCGGTAGGCCATCCACAAGATGAAATGACAGAGTGCTGACAAAATACAAACTTTGGTCATGGATGGGCGTGACCATGATAATCACAGGTTCAGTACATTCCATTGTGACAGAGGATTTGGGCACATGGAGAGTGTCAGTGAAATTAATGCCAAAGCTGCTAATGGTGGAGCACAAGTAACTGCATCTGGAATTCTGGCAGGACATGCTGGAATGTGCAAACAGCAACCATCATCACTGGTGATGGGACGTGGGTTTACAGGTACGACCCAGAAACCAAACTTCAGTCATCACAATGGCAACATCCAACATCACCATGGCCAAAGAAAGTATGGCAGGTGCACATCAAGATGAAAGTCATGGTGATCATTTTCTTTGACTCTCATGAGGTGGTGGATCATGTTTATGCACCAGAAGGCCAAAATATTAATAAAAGAGTATTATCAGGAGGTCCTATGTCACCTTTGTGATGCTGTGTGGTGCAAACAACTGAATCTGTTGTTATCGGCTCCGTCATGACAATGCACCGCCCCTTCTGCTCAGCTGATTCAGGCTTTCCTGACCAACACACACCACTCCTATACTTTCTCAAATTGGAGTGATACTGGACCGCACACACTGCGCGAGTTTTACTTATTCAGAAGTCTTTGTTGTTTTATTTCATTAGTGTGCTTAAATGTAGCTTTGGCTGCTCAGTTGTTGGTGCCAAGCTACAGTTTAAGGTAAAATTAAACATTGTAGATTGTTTTGTGGTTTGGGCGAGCAGTGAGGTATTAATTATGTTGGAGGCTGGATGAAAATTGATCAGAGGAGGAAGCCATCATAAGTGTAGTGGTCTGCAGTGGCTGTGCACAGCTTTGTGCTCATACAGCTCCATGAGTGATACCCACTGCTCATCACTTTGACAAAAGCATAGAAAGCATGCACGTGTATAACTTCGATGTGGCAAACTTAGATGGAGTGGAGTTGGGTGTAGAACATGCAGTGTTGGCTACTACCATTGTCTGAGTGAAAACCTCTTTCTGATTCTCCTCTGTCTTCAGCAGAAGACAGTTTTGAGACAATAACATTTTAGCTTTGTGGAAAAGTGTGGCAATAACCACAGGAGAACCACCTAGACTGCATGGAGTTGCACTGTGTGGCACATGTGTGCAAGCAAGTCATGTCATAGACTTGGGTGTAGGTGGCAGTGATAGTAGAAACGTGAATTTTACCTGTGTTTTAATTAATCAGGCCCAATGTCCTCGTTTTGGAGTTGGGACGAAAACTTTGGCCAAAACGTTGCAGTGGAGGTCAGCAGTAAACAAACAAGAGCAAACCAATAAGTTGCACATTGTGACAAATCAAACAGAAGAACATTGTTGGTACAAAAATGAAAACTTAAGCATTTTTTTTAAAAATACGCTGAAAGATCAAAATCTAGATTCAATCATTGTTGGATGTTTACCACATCTGGATGTTCCTTTTTTTTTGGCACTTTAGACAAGTTTATATTCTATATGTTTTCACTCTCAGTCCCTTATGTCGATAATATGCTTTGCGTCACAGCTGGTGCTCTTTAACTGTGAAATGGATACATTTTGTAGGTCAGATGCACTTCTGTGACCCACAATATAGCCTCCAAAAGACCATCTTCTCTGTTACCACATGTGTATGTGTTGGTGTTTATTGAGTCTTATGAAGAGCTGATAGTGACGTGATGGAGGTCATCACTCACCTCCTACACCCTGTCAACGAGCCTGTGTCCTGACTGCTCACTGCCTGCTCTGTCACAAAGACCAGACGTGTGGTTACCACGACAACATCTGCAGCCACCACACTGAGTCCCATCTAATTTTGACCCCCTAACTGAATGTATTCCAAATTTCAAATATCAATGTGCCAGCTGATTTATGCACCAGCTCTCTTGCATTCACACTGCATTCTGTGTCTTAGAACAAGACACTTTACACACCCACAGTTGGGTAGACTGAGATGATTCTGGTACTGGCTGGAGTAGTAACAAGGAACTGGGCTGTAGTGACATCAACAGGGAGTCTGACTCTAATCTGTTTCATGCTGCTCCATCGGAGAATAAGCAGTAGCCCTGATGACCTCAGGGCCTGTATGGTTCTTACTTCTTCACTATGCTTAGTGAATGTAGGTGTACATCTGGAGTTGCAGCAGTAAGGGCATGTGGCGTAAAACCACAATGCACACATCCCTTTGGAGGAGGTAAATCCAACTAAGAAGAACCTGGGCTAGACCTACAACAAGCTGAGTAAGTTTTATCTCCCACAACTCCTGGGAATGCCTTGGTAATCCCAGGAGGGTTTGGAGGCTGTGGCTTGGAGAAGGATCTTTGAGCTACATCACTTGGCCACCATGTGTCTGTCTTAGATAAGACTCTGAGGACAGGCAAATGAACAAGTACAGTGACTTGCAAAAGTATTCAGCCCCTTGATATTTCACGCTTTTTAATTTGCTTATGGCATTTCAAATACAAAAGTAAATCAGGCTTCTCAAAATAAAAATAAAATTATCTTCCTGTTGTGAAAGTGTAGGAACACGGACCCACAACAGGGGCGCAATGAACGGACAATGGAGAAGGTAAATAACAAGGTTTACTATTGTGAAACGAGCACAATAAATACAACAATCACAATTTGGGGTCGATCCGCTGGTTGTCGTGTGGGCAGGCTCGAAGGTAGGAGACGTCCGTCTCAGTCGAACCGGAACCACCCAGATCTCCTCTGCCACCGAACCCTGGAAATACTGGAACCGCCAAGTCCCGAATTCCCAGGTGGCCACTGCCTCCGGATCCGGTACTGCTGGCGGGAGAGAGCAACAACACACAGGTGTGGATGCGACCGCACCCAGTAACGGAGAGGGGAGAAGCCGCCTCCACCTCTTGTCAAAGTACAGCAGGAAGGTGAGTACTTATCCAAGCAATGAAGCTATCAGTAGTCAACAGTCCTGAAAGGTTTAACAAGTTTAGCTGGTTGTTCAGAATATAAATGCAGAGAATATTACCTCAGTCTTAGGCGATATCTCGGCACTGAGGTGGAGACACCGTCCTCCAGATATACCTCTGTGCTGAGTGGAACAGCTGTGTCTGGTGATGGGTGACAGCTGTCACCCAGGCTACTCCCATAAGGCGGCAGCGCCCTCTGGTGCCTGGAGCCCGCACTCCAGGCAGGGCGCCCTCTGGTGGTGGTGGGCCAGCAGTACCTCCTCTTCAGCGGCCCACACAACACTTCCTTAGACTCAAACTGAAAGCAAATCTCTACAGCTTGATATAAATTAATTAAAAATATAAAAGCCAAGATGATGAGTTGCATAAATAATCAGGTTTGCAGGTTGGCACAGGTTTTATGCCGGATGCCCTTCCTGACGCAACTCCACATTACATGGAGAAATGTGGCAGGGGTGGGATTTGAACCCGGGGCTGTCTGCACTGAAACCAAGCGCATTGTGTTTCTTCTAACTGATGTAAATAAAGTCCAAGACATATTCAGTGACTTGGAAATGTTCATGTATCCATCCCCTGACTTGCCTGAAAAAAAAACTGGCAATTAACTGATTATTTACAGGTATTATGCCAAAGGTGCTGATTACTTATGCAACCCATCATCTTGACGTTTATATTTTTAATTAATTTATATCAAGTTGTCAAGATTTACTTTCAGTTTGAGTCTAAGGAACATAATTGTAGATTTTTTTTTTATATTGAGAAGCCTGATTTACTTTTTGTATTTGAAATGTAAAAACAAATTAAAATGTGTGAAATACCAAGGTGTCAGCAATATTGTTTTTTGTCACGCATTAATTTTGACTGACAGAGTAAAAGAATGTGCCTTTGGCTTCTGCCATGTTTCACTTGGGGTTGCTCAGGAGGTCCGAGGTGGATCTGCATGTTGATTTGACACAGGTTTTCAACCTTCCTGGTGCAACTCCACATTACATGGAGAATGGGCAGGAGTGGCATTGTACTGGGAACTTTCCACTTTGGAGACAAGCATACCTAACCGCTTGTCCACCATTAACAATATAAACTAAAAACTAACTTTACTTTGAGGCTATACTTTGATAACTATCAAAGACAAAATACACTTGAAATCATGTTAACAGAAAATAAAGCTTAGCATTAAAAAATCTACCATGCCAGCAGAGTGGCAGCCTGCCTAGGGTGTACCCTGCCTCTGGTCCATTGACTGCCACAACAAAATGCCACTACCCCCAAGTTACTGGAGCAACTGGACATTCGCTAGGTTTGTCAGCATTGGTAGTTTTAGAATTTAGAACACATTTTTTTCATTTATTGATTTACGCCAATGACTCACTGTAACATGCGTGCTTTGTTTTAAACCAAGGCTCAATTCACAATTGCTAATCTCTGGTTCCATACATGAAAATGACAATAATAATAATAAAAAACCCTCAAACCACCTAGTCCCTCTGCATCAGAGATTAAGCAGCATTAACACATTGCCCCTGTGGTCTCAGTGTTTGTGTTCTAATGACTTCAATGCCAGTTTCCTTTCAGTTTTTCACAAAGGGAATTCTAGGGATATATGGCCCTGTTTTTCTCTCTCTAGCTTCACATATTTCCCTCAAGCATGGGCTGATTATAATTTCTATTTTTCTTCAGCAATGATTTTTTTTTTCTCTGTTGAGGTTAAGGAGAGATTTCACAATATTTCTAGCAATAATTTTTTTTTTTTTTTTGTAGATAAATATCCCGGGGCAGCAACATCCCTCCGACTCTGCAAAACACATCAGCCAACATGCAGTTGCCTGCCGAGAAGACATATATAAGGTCCTTGTTTCTACTGTCCGAATGTCCACACGGTGGTTCTGGGATGTACTCTGTGAGACAATTTTGCTGTTTGGCCATAAATTTAAGAAAAAACTGCAATGGCAGGCCATGCTGTGATTTTTAAGTGCATTTTTTTAATGCACAGTGAAGCGCTGATGAAATTACAGGACCAACAAGGATCAGAAAATTTAAAAACAAATAAAAAACAAAACAAGAGCAATCTAAGATTTCTGAAGTCCGCCAAGGGTTGACGAGGACTCAAAATAAAACATAGTAATCCACATTGTGACCTGGACTTTACCTGGATCCGGATTCCACAACACAATGCAAAATTGTAGCCTGATCCAGAATGGCCTGACTGATCAAGATATTGTAATCTGATATTTAATTTGGAAACTGAAAGAAAATAGTGTCTTCCTGATCTTGGTTTTACATTGTGATGTCTGCAGAACCTGCATATTGATCCGGATCACTCCCAACATCCAACACTAGCAGGGTCTTCCTTTGTACAATATGTGAATTTTGTCAAGATCCATCAAGCAGATTTGAGATTATCCTTGAAATGGTGAAATATATATGAAATGATCCAGAATTGGGGACCTTGACCCCGATCCACTCCACAATTTAAAGGAGTCTTCCATGGCCTAATATCTGCATATAGTGAAAATTTCATCTAAATCCATGGAGTAGTTTTGACGTAATCCTTAAAAGCCTATACAGTGAAATTCTGAGCCAGAATCTGTATCCAGATCACCTCTGAGTCTTCCATGCCCTAATATACTCAACAAAATATAAACGCAAACACTTTTGGTTTTGCTCCCATTTTGTATGAGATGAACTCAAAGATCTAAAACTTTTTCCACATACACAATATCCCCATTTCCCTCAAATATTGTCCACAAACCAGTCTAAATCTGTGATAGTGAGCACTTCTCCTTTGCTGAGATAATCCATCCCACCTCACAGGTGTGCCATACCAAGATGCTGATTAGACACCATGATTAGTGCCACAGGTGTGCCTTAGACTGCCCACAATAAAGGCCACTCTGAAAGGTGCAGTTTTATCACACAGCACAATGCCACAGATGTCGCAAGATTTGAGGGAGCGTGCAATTGGCATGCTGACAGCAGGAATGTCAACCAGAGCTGTTGCTTGTGTATTGAATGTCATTTCTCTACCATAAGCTGTCTCCAAAGGCGTTTCAGAGAATTTGGCAGTACATCCAATCAGCCTCACAACCGCAGACACGTGTAACCACACCAGCCCAGGACCTCCACATCCAGCATGTTCACCTCCAAGATCGTCTGAGACCAGCCACTCGGACAGCTGCTGAACATTCGGTTTGCATAACCAAAGAATTTCTGCACAAACTGTCAGAAACCGTCTCATCTGCATGCTCGTCGTCCTCATCGGGGTCTCGACCTGACTCCAGTTCGTCGTCGTAACCGACTTGAGTGGGCAAATGCTCACATTCGCTGGTGTTTGGCACGTTGGAGAGGTGTTCTCTTCATGGATGATGCGAAGGAGATGTGTTGCACTCCATGAGGCAAATGGTGGTCACACCAGATACTGACTGGTATCCCCCCCAATAAACAAAACTGCACCTTTCAGAGTGGCCTTTATTGTGGACAGTCTAAGGCACACCTGTGCACTAATCATGGTGTCTAATCAGCATCTTGGTATGGCACACCTGTGAGGTGGGATGGATTATCTCAGCAAAGAAGAAGTGCTCACTATCACAGATTTAGACTGGTTTGTGGACAATATTTGAGGGAAATGGTGATATTGTGTATGTGGAAAAAGTTTTAGATCTTTGAGTCATCTCATACAAAATGGGAGCAAAACCAAAAGTGTTGCGTTTATATTTTTGTTGAGTATCTGTGGTACAAATATGGTGAGAATCCATGAAGTAGTTTTGACGTAATCCTTTAAAGCCTATATAAAGTGAAATCTTGACTCAGAATCTGGATTTCGGATCACCTCCAAAATTTAATGGAGTCTTCTATGGCCTAATATGTATCTGTGGTGAAAGTTTTGTCACAATCCGTGCAGTATAGTTTTTGATGTAATCCTGCTAACAGACAGACAGACAGACAATTAATAAATAAATGCAGATGATTTTATTATGTCATTGGTGGACATAATAAGACACAAGATGAGGTCAGTCAAACAACCAGTCAGAGTTTGATCAAAACTTCTATCTTAGAAGCTGTTAAAGGTAATAATGGTATTTCAGGCGTAATTCCACCAAACTGCCAGATTGTGGTGTGAAATGTAATGGCACTAGAGTATTCCTGTGTAGGCCATTGGAGGTGAATCAACGTCAATATCTTAAAAGCTGTGAGAGTTAGCAACTCACGATTACTGTGTAATCCCACCAAATTACAAGGTAGTGGTACGATACACAGAAGTACCACTATTCCTCTATTCCATATTAGTTTTCATGGATTCATAACAAGGTAACTGAGAGTAACTGTAACTGTGATTTAGAGTAAACTAAGAAAGACAATGTATCAGCAATGTTTGCAGGTTTGATAGCCCACTTCCATTCCTGTGCCGTACTGTGGCAACGCCGAAATGCATTTTGGGATAAAAAGTGGTCTTTATGTTTACTTGAGATTTAAGTTCCAAGTAGTATTTTCAGTTTGTACCTCAAACAAGAAGAAGGACCCTATTTTGAAAGCTCAGAAGGGCTGGAACCATCTCAAAGTGTGAGAGCTGTGGGGGGTATTTCAGGTGCGCAGACTCATTTCATAATTGGTTTGGACTCACGTGTAAACAGGTTGGGGCAGGTGGTGGAAAAGACAAATGAATGTGGCATTGGATCATCATTCTGCTGCTCATCCATCTATTTTTATTTATTTGCTAATCTCTGTGAGTCCTGCATTCACCACTTTGCATTCATATAAGACCCAGATGTTTCATTGATTGCAGAAACAAAAGCAGAGTCTAAATCTGGAGCTTTGACTCGTCTCTGGAAGCTCTTTAAACGTGGTCCAGCAGGCTGACTGGTGAGCTGCAGGTCAGCGTGGAGACTTTGTATACAAGGCGCCTTAAACGCATAGCCAGTTTAATTTTAAATGACTGTTTTCATGTCCGTTCCACACTCAGTTTTCAGCTTCTCCCCTCTGGTCGCAGGTTCAAAACCCCTGAGTGTAGAACAAATCAATATAAAAACTGTTCTGTTCCTGCAGGTATTACACTGAGGAATAAGTCATCATTTTTATTCTTTTTGCACAGGTAGTTGTAGTAATTATTGCTATTTCATTTCTTATTATTTGCGTATTGCTGTTTTTACTAATTATACTGCTTTTAGATTTGACTGCTTTATTTTAGTAGCATCTGGACCTGTGATTAATTTTTTTTTTACTTTTACGTTTTACTTTTCACTAATTTTATTTTACCTTTAAATTAGCTTTTTTTTAATTTTGGGGATCTTTATGATCAAACAAATAATGCGATATACATTTCAAAATGATTGGAGCATTTCTAAATGTTGATCCCTGTGTAATCCTTCATTGACTCCTGAAACTTGTCTACAGCTGCCATGCTGGAATGGCCACCATACATTTTGTGTCACTCATAGCATACTGAGGCTGTTTGTTGAGTCCTCTCAAGTGGTACTGGTTTGGTTAAAACTGGCTTGTGCCTCATAGACTTACCCTCATTCATAAATTCAATTTTCATTATGACCATGGAAGTACTGAGTGTTACTCAAACCAGACAAGGCTGGAAAAAAATGCCAGAGATGCAGCAGAGATCTGGCTCAGAAGGAGCCAACAGAACAACATCATCCACATAAAACAGAGATGCAATCCAGAGACCTCCTTAAGGGCCCCTTCACATGTAACATGATTGAGGCAGAATGGCGCCATGAAGGAGAAGTCAAATGCCACTCGTGAAAAATCGGAACCGCCTCAAACACCTCGTACAGCTGTCGCTACAACCATTCACACACCAGCGACCGAAAGACAGCGAGTGGCGTGCAAATGTCCATTCGACCCCCCTCTCAGCAGTTGTCGGCCAAATTCCAGGTGCCACACACGAACATCCAACAGTGCTCGCTGGAAACAGAAAAGACGGGGCTATTTGCACTCCTGGCACGAGAGTAGAGTGCAGCTGACCACATTCGAGCTGTTTGTGAAAACTGTCTAAGTGCCCCATGAGTGTGGCGCCACCAAGCAACACACATGGGTGTGGCTGTGCTGAACTCCCTCCCCCTCAACACTTGTGGCATGCGTGTGTTTCGAGCTCCCCCACCCCCTAACACATGTGACATGTGGGGGGGGGGGGGGGCGCGCACTTGCATGACATGCTGATATTTATGTACTGGCAAGATCACATGGGGCTGGTCAGCCACATCTGAGTGCACACAGCACAGCAAGGCGCCTCTCAGCAGATCGTCGGCCTCACACTGACAGCTAGAAATGATGGCTCAGTGCGTGCGACGTGTTACATTAAAAACACAGAGAACAGAGCCAGGACAAGTATATAAATAAATACTACAATAACTACATACACCATTACATAAATATAATATGTAATAACTAAAACAATATTCACAGAAACAAACAGTGACACTTTGTTCTGTGCACTGAACTAACAGGTGGGTGTGGCCACAAACAGCAGCAGCTGTTGAGATCTCTAGATCCATGAGTCACAGCTGGAGAACACATATCGTGTTTTAAAGGACATGACATTATAACTCGACACTGTGTGGTGCGTGCGTGTGCTTGCCGTCCTCACGTGGAAATACATAAAAACATATATGGCCTTTGCAACGGCCTGGAGCAGTTGTTCAGCGCACACACTGGCAGGCTGCTCCATGTGAAAAGGACCATCTGATCATGTGTTCACTCAGCTGGTGATCTGCATTTTACATCACCCACGTGAGCTATGGTCCACATGACACGGTGCCTGTGCTTTGGTGCACCACTTGCTGGACATGCGCGACGGGTCAGCTGGACACGCGGGGCCAGCGGATGTGGACATGATGGGAGTGCACTTCATTCATGTAATTTCATGACTGTTTTTCTATGACCATGGGTCATCTACAGAGGAACAGAAGGTTCATGCTTGCATTGTCTGCTCGATAAGAGGGATTAAATATTATAAATTGCTGTGTTTTTTATGGTGTGTGTTTTTTTTTCTTCTCCACAGCAGTGGCGCGATGTGGCACCACATGCTTCAGCTGCTCGCACTGTGTTGCCACTGTAACATGCACGCCTGCCCGACCGTGTGTCCCTCCCGACAGCAGGTGGAATATTTTGCGGTTCCCCATTTTGCTTTGCGTTTGTGGATTTTCTTCAGGTTTCTGCTTCTTTCGACCAACCTCATGTTATGTGTGAAGGGGCCCTTAAGGACTCTCTCTGTTGACCTCGAGGTCGTGTCCATGATTTGGGGAGCATGACAACAAATGGAGAGAAGCAGTCCTGCTATTTGGAGTGATGTCTGGATATTTCACTTGCAGTACCACGATAGTTGACAAAAGAGGAGCTCAGTTAATGAAGCCTCTCTTTTTACTTGACTCCAAACCAAAAGAAATGGAAGAAGAAATAACGGCAGTGGGAAAACAAACACAATAAAAGTGTGTGCTCATTCTGCAACACATCTTCCTACAACCAAGCACTCGTCACACTCAGACTTCCATAAATGTTTAATGACGTCGGGAAACAAGCAACGCTTTGAAAATGTGCTGCTCTTTTAATTTTCTCTGCTTTCGCCTTTTTCTTCGTTAGCTCACCGTATACTAATGTCTTGCAGCTTGTCCTGAAGCCATTTGTGTCGTTGTGACATTGTGCTTTCACTAATGTGCCACTGCTAATTGAACAAATGATAGTTCTTTCTTCTCTGCACTCCACTCCACCATTTTCTTTGATTTTATTAATTTTGTTTCTCGCTTCACGAGTGCAGATCATGTCACTTACATTTGTTGCACCAATTTACTGCATGTGTTTTGGCTTATTTGGTTGCATTTGTGTAGTAAGTTAGCCAATCCTGGTGAAAAGATGGATAAGGAACATTGAATGTTTCTGGGTAGTTTTTACTGCAGAAAGACCAAGAAGCAGACAGAAGCACTGAATCTTCACTATGGACAAAATTACACTTTAAAAGGTAACAAAGCCAAGGAAATGCAGCAGAGGGCTGAAGTGTCCCCTGCACACTCAACACACCACAATATAAATGTACAAATAAATATACATCATGTGCAATGGAGTTTTTCCACTACGCATGACTTCATCATATGACTTCATTATGAAGTCATTCATACAGTCAGTCTGATCAATATATGATTTTGATCATCCATCTAAGTTTCTTGGTTGTTGACATAAGGCTTCTTGGTTGTTATGATCCAAAAAATGTTTTTTAATATCTCATTTTCCTTGACCTTTGACCAACTGCTTCAGCATCTAATCATCTCTAGATATATATGGATGCAGCATTTCCACCAAATTTGATCCATCCAGGATTCTTTGCCTTTGAGATCTACAGTCAAAAGGTGTTTTACAGACCATGTTTTCTTTGACCTTTCACCAAACTAGTTTAATCTATTTAGGCGTCTTGGTTGTTGTTGTTGTTGAGATAAAAAAAAAAAAAAATCACAACAGCAAAATTTTGGACCATGTTTTCCTTGACCAAATCAATCAATAAATGGTATCACCTCCAGATATCTGTCCAAGTAGTGTTCCCTCCAGGTTTGGTCCATCTTGACTTCTTGGTTATTAGATTAGATTCGATAGAACTTTACTGATCCCTTGGGAAGACCCCCTCAGAGAAACTGAGGTTCCAGCAGCATTGTATAGTAGCACAGGGTAAGAAGCACACAGTGTATCAAAAGTGAAAAAGAGATATACAAAAAAAAAAGACTTTTTACCACCTTTCTCAACCTTTGACATTTCCTCAATCTACTCCAAAATCTGATCACTTCTAGATATCTATCCAAGGAATATCCCCACCAAGATTGAAGGAAATCTGTCAGCCAGTTTTGTATCATCTTGTGCACACACACACACACACACACACACATCAGTGAAAACAACACCCTGCTTGCCGACACTCACAAAGTTAGAGTTACAAAGGAATGAGAGAAGCAACAACTCGTCACCAAAGCAGTGAGGTGACTGACGCTGAAGCACCAGCCGAATGTTCTACTGTGTGTATTTGCTCCCTGAATGCTGTAAGAATCGGTGCATGGCAGCAACAGAGGTCATGAGGTCGACTCTCTTCAGGAGTGAACGCAGTGTATTCGACCTCACCTCCCCTATGGCCTTGGTCCACAGGGAGGACTGTTTGCTCACCGATGCGGCTGTGTTTGTGGCACTGGTGCATTGGTAAAGTGATGGTGGGGGGGATTTAATGCTCAGTGTTCCACCCCCGAGGTAAGACTGAGAGGAAGAAAGGAGAATTTAGCCAAGCCCCTGTGTGCCTGTGTGTGTGTGTGTGTGTGTGTGTGTGTGTGTGTGTGTGTGTGTGTGTGTGTGTGAGCGGACACTCACGTCTGCATCGTTGAAAGTCTGGCTCGGCCATAGAGAATGAATGGGTTTAGTGTTGTAGCCGGACAGAAAAATCAATGCTTCATATGAGGAGGCTGCGGGGGTTAGGCCTCCGTGTTCATGTCAACAAGGCTATTGGTTTTCTTAATACTCCAAAGTTGGCGTTTCCCCGCTTCAGGAGGGCCAGTGAGGTGACTTGTGTGGTCAAAGCTTAACAAAGGGATCCTGCCTTCTAGCCTGCGCCGTGCTCCCTGGCCAAAGGAAGCCGAGCCAGGATTAATTACCAGCGGTGCTGGCTGGGTATTAGTTGTTGTTTTCTCCCATTGTCACATGGCGCTATTCCACGGTCACTATTGGAAGGAGCCTATGTGCAACAGAGAAGTGGGCTAATGCTATTAGATGCCGTAATACAGTTAGTTGTAATACTGGCAGGGTGGAGCCGTGGCAATTGTGCCACTACTCTGTAAAGCTCTCAAAGAATAATCAATGACTGTAATACTGTCAGCAAACAATTTTCTAATATTGACAACAAATCGTCTCACAGACGGGATGAGATAAAATAGAATAAAAATCGGTGGAGCACTTAGAAAGAACATACCTCCAACGAGGTCGAGCAATCCACAGATATGTTTGTTCTTGAGGTGGGAAAAACATCAAGACTTTGATCGTGTGTGAGATTACATATGTTATGATCTGCCACAGGCGGCATAGTAACTATCACTGTTGCCTCACAGCAAGAAGGCCCTGGGTTTGCTTCCCAACTGGCCTTTTTTGTGTGGAGTTTGCATGTTCTCCGCATGTTCATGTGGGTTCCCTATAGGTGCGCCGGCTTCCTCCCACTTCCAAAGATATGTAGCTTAGGTGAATTGGGTGCTCTGAATTGACCATAGGTGTGAGTGTGAATGTGGTCAGCTGTCTATAGGTGGCCCTGAGACAGACTAGAGTCCTGTCCAAACAGAAAGAACCAAGAGGGAAGCGATCCCAACACCTTCTTGCTGTGAGGCAACAGTGCTAACACAGACAGTTCACACACAAAATTTCCAGGAAAAAAAAAGGCATAGCATCAGATCTACCAGAAGACTTATTAGCCAGCGTGTCTCATAATCAGCTAATTTTCTCCAACTACACACTTAAACATAAACAGATGCTACAGTTAATTATCACCTCAAACCAATAAGACGGAAGCACATCCTTTAAAAGCATCAGTGCCTCACTCACTTCTTGGTGTTTTTCAGTTATCTGCTTGATGCTCCCTCCACCACCACCAGCCGGTCCCTATCTGCTGCGGGGGATGGGATCCAGCCCCTGCCTCTTCTATGGGCAGGATTCAAGATCCTCTTTGCTCATCCCACAGCTGTGATGGGAACTGAGGCCAAACTGAATTTTCAACTTTGTATTCTGCAATAAATATTTTTCCTTAGCCCGTTGAGTCTTGTGGTAAAAGCGGTTTCAATGGATATCAGCAGTCAAATAATTCTGTCTGTTTGGTAACATATCTATTACGTTTAGCAGCCACAAACCAAGACAATTTGAACCCCAAAAGCAGACAGCCAGGACTCCAGAGTAGAAGAGCAAAAATCAAAGTGCTTTAATCATCTAAGGTGAACACTGTATAGTACATACTGAGACGACGGGAATCAGCAGTGAGGGACCCAGGTGTACGAACAAAAATACAAATCACCACTGATAGGCATGGTAACAAAAAAGTGACAAACTGGGAGGAACATGAAGAAGACTGATACACCTAACTCTAACCATAACAATACAACAGACCCACAGCTGAACAGAAAACAAAGTGTGGCTTATAAAGACTTAAACTGATGGAAAACAGGTGTGTAGCAAAAAAAACTGGAAGGTGGCACAAACAGAACACGTGAAAAACAGAATACACTGAGAACAATAACTAAACAAACAATAACTACTAAACAAACAATAACTAAACTTGGAGACTGATCATGAACTCAAGACAATAGATGATGAGGAAAAATAATACACAAGACTAAACCCGCAGACAAAGAGAAATAAACATGGAAAAATAAATGACAACCATGGAGGTGAACAATACAAAAATGAAGAATAACATCATGGAACAACGACAACACCATTGGAATCAAACTGGGACACAAACGTACAAAACCAAGACTGGGAATAAACACTGGGACTCGAACACAATCACTAACCACGGATGATAAACAACTTGAAATCTGACATATACAAGACACAGATGGAGATGGTGAACACAACACACACACACACACACACACACACACACACACACACACACACACACACACACACACACACACACACACACACACACACACACACACACACACACACACACACACACACACATATATGGGACCACCAGAATGACTCATACATACACAGGAATCGGGGGGGCAGCCACATGCGCACACATACTCCAGGACATACAAACATAACCCAGGGGACATGCACAGTCATACACATAGGTGAAAGAACAAAACACAGATACAGACTGGAAGCACATGCACACACACCAGGCTAATGCAAGAAGGAGGAGGTGTGCCATGCCCACACACCGAGCAGAGGCTGGGGAAACAGAGACACACGACAGTTCAGACATGCACACTCATAACATCACACACACACCACACCAAATACAAGGGGAGGAAGACACGATCACATTGCTGCGGGCCAAGGGGTCATGCCCACACTCGCATATGACTAACTAAAAGCACAGACAGGGACTAACAGGGCACACCCACAACAGTACCCTTCACACAGAAGGCTGGCCCTGACAGCCCAAAACACCCCCCAAAACCAACCGTTGAAACAAACAGAAATAACAAGCAAGGAACCAAAATGGGCACCCTACAAAATGGGACCAAAAAACCCCAGACCCAAAAAACCCACCACAGGTGGGAGGCAGGTGGCAAACAGGTGGGACCACCATGGACCAAGGGCAAACTGCCCAGGAGACACTGATACAGAGATAAATCATTATACAGTGAATGAAACATTTAAACACTGCAGAAAGCAGGGCAGCTGGCCAAGCTGACTACCAAGCTGGATGAAGGGCCTGCTTGAGCCGGAAGTCTGGCCACTGGACCAGCAGGAGTGCTTGGCAGAGGAAAAGGCATGACCGTGCCATCCCCCCAGAGTTCCTTGCAGAGTCAGCAGGGTTGCCACACAGTCCACTGGAGTTCCCCGCATTGGGGCTGTCCAGCCCTGCCCCACTGACACCCTTGGGCTGTCTGGACGTGTGATGGACCTAAGGGCTAAGTTGGTTTCTGGGGTGGAGACTGCTGAAATGAGGACACTGTTGTGGAGGTATGTCCCCTCAGAGTACGAATGAGTCACCATAGGTGGTTACCAATGCACCTCGGGGTTATACACCCAGTCTGGGACCCTGTCCTGCTCAAATAAGCCCTCCAGGTAGTAGAACTCAGGAAATACATCCAAAACTTAATGTTCAGTCACAATTAAGTCCCCAGCTTGTTTAAGGAAGTCCTAACACTTCTTCCCAGTAGAACAGTGAACGCAGCTGTACAACAGTCTCAATCATTCACAAAATTTCTTTAAATTGGGGAGGTTGGGCGGGGGGAGCTGTCCATGGGGTACACTCTGGTGGGTCTGTATGTTACATGCATTAATTTAATTTCATCTATATGGCACCAAATCACAACAAAGTTGCCTCAAGGTGCTTCACACAAGCAAGGTCTAACCTTACCAATGCCCAGAGCAAGCACACAGGTGAAAGTGGTAAGGAAAAACTCCCTCTGATGATTTGAGGAAGAAACCTCAAGGAGACCAGACTCAAAGGGGTGACCCTCTGCTTGGGCCATGCTACCGACACAATTGACAAAACAATTTACTAAACAAATATACAGGAAATTTTTCCAGTATACAGGATGGGAGGGTTGCAGAAGTAGACACCACTCGCATCGCTGGATGGAGCCGCAGCTCAAACAGAGAGAAAAAAAAACAGAATCAGGCATCGGAAAGACAACAAATACAGTATAATTTGTCAGCATCAAACAACAAGAAAAACAGAAGAAATACTAAGGTGATTGCCGGCCACTAGCCCTAAGCTTCACTAAAAGACCCTGACTTTAGATGAAGTTGAGGCCGCAGCCCGCTCCGTTTCCTAATAAAGTGAATTTAAAAGGGTAAAAAGCATAGTAACATACTATGCCAGTATGCTAGCCATACAAAAGGGAAAATAAGTGCGTCTTAAGTCTGGACTTGAAAGTGTCTAGAGAATCTGACTGTTTTATTGATGCAGGGAGATCATTCCACAGAACAGGGGCATGATAAGAGAAAGCTCTGTGACCAGCAGACTTTTTATTCACCCTAGGGACACAAAGTAGTCCTGCACCCTGAGAACACAGAGCATGGGCCGGTACGTAGGGTTTAATTAGGTCAGCTAAGTAGGGAGGTGCCAGTCCATGAACAATTTCATAGGTTAGCAGTAGTACCTTAAAATCTGATGTCACCGGGACAGGAAGCCAGTAAAGAGATGCCAAAATGGGTGTAATATGTTCACACTTTCTGCTTCCTGTCAAAGGTCTGGCAGCAGCATTTTGAACCAATTGGAGACCCCTCATGCTGGACTGCAGTAAACCAGAAAATAGAACATTGCAGTAATCTAATTGAGAACAGACAAACTCATGAATCAGGGTCTCAGCATCAGCCATAGACAGGATGGGACAAATATTTGCTGTATTTTGCAGCCTTGTAATATGTCCTTGTCCTGTCCTTGTAATATCTCTAATGTGGAGGTCAAAGGACAATGTAGGGTCAAAAATTACCCCAAGGTTCCTCACTTTGATGTATGACACATGAGCCTAGGCTAAGCGTTAGCTGGCCAAACTGATGCCGACGTCTCACTGGATCAAGAACCACCATTTCAGGCTTACCAGAGGTTAAAAGTAGGAAATTGCTTGACATCTGGCTTCTCACTGATGCAAGGTGAGAATACATAAGTATTTTAGGTGGATGGGATTACCAGCAGTTATCAGCATGCATAACTGAGTATCATCAGCATAGCAATGAAAGGTAATCCCAAAACATGTGCCCAAGGGGTGCTATATAAAGGAGAAAATCAAATCAAATAAATCAATTTCATTTATATAGCGCCAAATCACAACAAACAGTTGCCCCAAGGCGCTTCATATTGCAAGGCAAAGCCATACAATAATTACAGAAAAACCCCAACTGTCAAAACGACCCCCTGTGAGCAAGCACTTGGCGACAGTGGGAAGGAAAAACTCCCTTTTAACAGGAAGAAACCTCCAGCAGAACCAGGCTCAGGGAGGGGCAGTCTTCTGCTGGGACTGGTTGGGGCTGAGGGAGAGAACCAGGAAAAAGACATGCTGTGGAGGGGAGCAGAGATCAATCACTAATGATTAAATGCAGAGTGGTGCATACAGAGCAAAAAGAGAAAGAAACACTCAGTGCATCATGGGAACCCCCAGCAGTCTAAGTCTATAGCAGCATAACTAAGGGATGGTTCAGGGTCACCTGATCCAGCCCTAACTATAAGCTTTAGCAAAAAGGAAAGTTTTAAACCTAATCTTAAAAGTAGAGAGGGTGTCTGTCTCCCTGATCTGAATTGGGAGCTGGTTCCAGAGGAGAGGAGCCTGAAAGCCGAAGGCTCTGCCTCCCATTCTACTCTTACAAACCCTAGGAACTACAAGTAAGCCTGCAGTCTGAGAGCGAAGCGCTCTATTGGGGTGATAGGGTACTATGAGGTCCCTAAGATAAGATGGGACCTGATTATTCAAAACCTTATAAGTAAGAAGAAGAATTTTAAATTCTATTCTAGAATTAACAGGAAGCCATTGAAGAGAGGCCAATATGGGTGAGATATGCTCTCTCCTTCTAGTCCCCGTCAGTACTCTAGCTGCAGCATTTTGAATTAACTGAAGGCTTTTCAGGGAACTTTAGGACAACCTGATAATAATGAATTACAATAGTCCAGCCTAGAGGAAATAAATGCATGAATTAGTTTTTCAGCATCACTCTGAGACAAGACCTTTCTAATTTTAGAGATATTGCGCAAATGCAAAAAAGCAGTCCTACATATTTGTTTAATATGCGCATTGAATGACATATCCTGATCAAAAATGACTCCAAGATTTCTCACAGTATTACTAGAGGTCAGGGTAATGCCATCCAGAGTAAGGATCTGGTTAGACACCATGTTTCTAAGATTTGTGGGGCCAAGTACAATAACTTCAGTTTTATCTGAGTTTAAAAGCAGGAAATTAGAGGTCATCCATGTCTTTATGTCTGTAAGACAATCCTGCAGTTTAGCTAATTGGTGTGTGTCCTCTGGCTTCATGGATAGATAAAGCTGAGTATCACCTGCGTAACAATGAAAATTTAAGCAATGCTGTCTAATAATACTGCCTAAGGGAATCATGTATAAAGTGAATAAAATTGGTCCTTGCACAGAACCTTGTGGAACTCCATAATTAACCTTAGTCTGTGAAGAAGATTCCCATTTACATGAACAAATTGTAATCTATTAGATAAATATGATTCAAACCACCGCAGCGCAGTGCCTTTAATACCTATGGCATGCTCTAATCTCTGTAATAAAATTTTATGGTCAACAGTATCAAAAGCAGCACTGAGGTCTAACAGAACAAGCACAAAGATGAGTCCACTGTCTGAGGCCATAAGAATATCATTTGTAACCTTCACTAATGCTGTTTCTGTACTATGATGAATTCTAAACCCTGACTGAAACTCTTCAAATAGACCATTCCTCTGCAGATGATCAGTTAGCTGTTTTACAACTACCCTTTCAAGAATTTTTGAGAGAAAAGGAAGGTTGGAGATTGGCCTATACTTAGCTAAGATAGCTGGGTCAAGTGATGGCTTTTTAAGTAATGGTTTAATTACTGCCACCTTAAAAGCCTGTGGTACATAGCCAACTAATAAAGATAGATTGACCATATTTAAGACAGAAGCATTAATTAATGGTAGGGCTTCCGTGAGCAGCCTAGTAGGAATGGGGTCTAATAGACATGTTGATGGTTTGGAGGAATTAACTAATGAAAATAACTCAGACAGAACAATCGGAGAGAAAGACTCTAACCAAATACCGACATCACTGAAAGCAGCCAAAGAGAACGATATGTCTTTGGGATGGTTATGAGTCATTTTTTCTCTAATAGTTCAAATTTTATTAGCAAAGAAAGTCATGAAGTCATTACTAGTTAAAGTTAAAGGAATACTCGGCTCAATAGAGCTCTGACTCTTTGTCAGCCTGGCTACAGTGCTGAAAAGAAACCTGGGGTTGTTCTTATTTTCTTCAATTAGTGATGAGTAGTAAGATGTCCTAGCTTTACGGAGGGCTTTTTTATAGAGCAACAGACTCTTTTTCCAGGCTAAGTGAAGATCTTCTAAATTAGTGATACGCCATTTCCTCTCCAACTTACGGGTTATCTGCTTTAAGCTACCACGGAGTTTCCTCTGCTTGGTCTAAAAAAGTAACCATTACTGACTGCCACAATCTTTTTTTCTTGATTTCTTATAGTGTTTCTTAAAGCCAGAAAGTTGCCATTTGAAATGACTTTAGTTTTGTGTCATGTCTGTGATCTGCTTTTTTTCTACAAAATTAAACAACTGAATGAACATCTTCTGAGGCCGGTGATTCCATAATTTTTGCCAGGGGTTGTATATCACATCACAGAACAAGGATTAATGCCCCATTCAACCTCTCTCTATCACCTTTAAACAGTTTTGCTGGTATAGGATCAAATAAACAGGTTGTGCTTTTTGTAGACGTTACGATTTTTGTCAGCATGCCTTGTGAAATAGTAAAATTCTGTAAATCTAGGTAATACCTCAGTAATGGCACCCATCTCAATAGCAGGGTGTAGTGGTTGGGTTAAGGCATGCTGTCTATTTTCTTCACAAAGTAATCCAAGAACTCTTGTGCTGTAAAAAGAGAATGACTGACAGGTGGCTGTCCATGAATAAGTGTTGCCACCATGTCGAACAAGAACTTTGAGTTATGCTGGTTGTTGTGTATCAAATCAGAGTAATAGGTCCGCTTTGTAGCCAGTAGCGCATGCTTACAGTCTAAGATAGCATCATGCCATGTGAGGTGGAATACTTCTAATTTTGAACTATGTCATTTCCATTCTCGACCTCTTGCTTTATACTTGAGGTCACATAGTTAATCACTGAACCAAGGTGACTGTGTTTTATTTTTTTTTTGGGGGGGGGGGGTTAATATAGGTGGCACAATCATGTTGAATGTAGTTTTGAGCACTGAATTTAAACTATCAACAAGACTGTCTACTAATTGGGCATTTCCAAATATGAATGTTGTGTGGGCCGCTGAAGAGGAGGTACTGCTTGCCCACCACCACCAGATGGCGCCCTGCTTGGAGTGCGGGCTTCAAGCACGAGAAGGCGCCGGAGCCACTGGGAGTGACAGCTGTCACTCTTCATCAGCACCAGCTGTCACTCAGTCAACTTATCACCATCACCATAAAGGCCGGACTGCAACTCCACCTCCTCGCCGAGAATCAGCTACCTTGGAGGTAATTTTCTCTGCTGAATCTAAATCGAACAATAATCTGATCTCTTTTGCAGCCATTTCCTGTGACGGATTCCTTGTCTCTGTGTTTGGTGTTTGGTGTGGACTGCGACGGCTTCGCCTCCCACCCCACCCAGATAAGTGGTTGTCTCAGGAGCTGCACGAGTGTGTGATTGGAGGTGGAGGTCTCCGTCCTTACTGAACACAGACTGTGGGATTACTGAGTGTGCGTACTCACACTCACCTGTGCTGTTTCTGTTCTCTGCCAGCAGTACCAGGTCTGACAGCTGAAGATGGTGACCACCTGGGGACCCAGGACTTGGCGGCTCCAGTGTTCTTCAGGTCCGTTGGTGGTGAGGGCCGTGTGGGATCCGGCTCGGTTCTGGACGGGCGTCTCCTATCCTCAAGCCTGCCCACACGTCACCCAACGTGTAATTGACTGCAATCCCAAACTGATTGTTGTCTGTATTCCGTTGTGCACAATTTACAACCTTAAATTGTTACTGTTTGGCTTATCCATTGCCCGTTCTTTTACGCTCCCTGTTGTGGGTCCGTGTTCCTACACTTTCACAACAATGAAGCACTCTAGCTTCGAGTTCAGTCGTAGTTGAAGAGTTGAAGTGTTGATAAATAAGGTTGTTGTTCCACTAAACACAGCAGCGAAATTGTAAACCTAATAAGTGAGTGATCAGAGACCACTGATGCAAGAGGCATGATGTCAATATTTGTGACAGCAATACCACGTCCGAGAACCAAATCCAGGATATTTCCACTAATGTGCTTTAAACCCTGAATGCATTGCTGGAATCCTAATATATCTACCGTTTCCATAAATGATTTGCAGAGGGGATCAGAAGGTTAATTTATATGAATGTTGAAGTGACAAATAATCAAAATGTTATCTGCACCAGTTGACAAGTTAGAAATGAGCTCACCAAGTTCATATATGCAAGAATTCAGAATTTGTGCTATATACAGTGACAAAGTAATACAGCTAATTTTTATTCTTCTGACCTTGGAAATACGTAGCATCATGGGCAGAGTGGCGAATCAGATGTTCAAATGAATTTGTGACTCCCAACAGCTAATAAACTAAACCTAGATTTACAACCTTAAATGGGCAGGTGTCACTTAAGGGGAGGACAACTGTAGGTTTAAGCCAGGTTTCACATAACCCAATCATATGTAAGTGATGATCCATAATTAGATCATTAATCAGCAATGATTTGAGGGCAGTGACCTTATGTTAATGAGACTTAAGCTAAGGACCACAGTGGGGTTGACAGTTGGACTGTCTAGATTTAGGGGTGGCTCCAGAGTAGCATATATAAGATGCCTGGAAGTAGGTTTAGGTTTGAGACATTCCACACGGGTTGTAGGTAGCATGTATGTTGCATTTAGCAGCCATGAACTAAGGAGTCTAAGTGCAGAAAACAAAGTTCTTTAATCATAATACATAAGACAAATCACGCAGACAAAGAGAAATAACCATATGGAAAAATAAAAAGATAACCATGGAGACTAACAATACAAACATGAAGAATGACATCACAGAGCAACTACAAGACCATCATGGATCAAACAAGGACACTGGGACTCGAACACAAATGATAAACAACTGGACATCTGACATACACAAGACACCGAAGGGACACACATAAGGGACCACCAGAATGACAAACACACACATACGCACAACTTGAGGGGAGAAGGCAGCCCAGCCACGCACTCACACATACTCCAGGACAGGCATACATAACCCAGGGGATATGCATAGTCATACACATAGGTGAAAGAACAAACACAAACACATGCCGGAAGCGCGTGCACACAGGTGCCAGGCTAATACAAGGAGGAGGCGGCGTGCTGGGTCAAAACACAGACCGGATGCAGGGGAAACAGAGACGCACATGACAGTTCAGACACGCACACTCATACCATCACATACACACACACACCGCACTGAATACAGTGGGAGCATGACACGTTCACACCTCCACGGGCCAAGGGGGTGTGCCCACACTCGCACAGACAGGGACAAACAGGGCACGCACACAACAGTATATGATTTTCTCCTTGTAACAAATCATGTTATGAAATGCTTGAAAAAAATATTGTGCTGTATAATTTGGGGAGGATAATGTATAATTAGGGTGGGGCTCTTTGCATTACCACATTTGTACTCGTTACCACATTTGTACTCGTTACAGTAGATATGGTGTGTTTTAAAAACCCAATTTTCTTCTGTGCTGATATCAAATCAAATCAAATCAATTTTATTTATATAGCGCCAAATCACAACAAACAGTTGACCCAAGGCGCTTTATATTGTAAGGCAAAGCCATACAATAATTACGGAAAAACCCCAACGGTCAAAACGACCCCCTGTGAGCAAGCCCTTGGCGACAGTGGGAAGGAAAAACTCCCTTTTAACAGGAAGAAACATCCAGCAGAACCAGCTCAGGGAGGGGCAGTCTTCTGCTGGGACTGGTTGGGGCTGAGGGAGAGAACCAGGAAAAAGACATGCTGTGGAGGGGAGCAGAGATCAATCACTAATGATTAAATGCAGAGTGGTGCATACAGAGCAAAAAGAGAAGAAACACTCAGTGCATCATGGGAACCCCCCAACATTCTAACTATAAGCTTTAGCAAAAAGGAAAGTTTAAGCCTAATCTTAAAAGTAGAGAGGGTGTCTGTCTCCCTGATCTGAATTGGGAGCTGGTTCCACAGGAGAGGAGCCTGAAAGCTGAAGGCTCTGCCTCCCATTCTACTCTTACAAACCCTAGGAACTACAAGTAAGCCTGCAGTCTGAGAGTGAAGTGCTCTATTGGGGTGATATGGTACTATGAGGTCCCTAAGATAAGATGGGACCTGATTCAAGACCTTATAAGTAAGAAGAAGAATTTTAAATTCTATTCTAGAATTAACAGGAAGCCAATGAAGAGAGGCCAATATGGGTGAGATATGCTCTCTCCTTCTAGTCCCTGTCAGTACTAGTAATTAACTGAAGGCTTTTCAGGGAACTTTTAGGACAACCTGATAACAATGAATTACAATAGTCCAGCCTAGAGGAAATAAATGCATGAATTAGTTTTTTAGCATCACTCTGAGACAAGACCTTCTAATTTTAGAGATATTGCGCAAATGCAAAAAAGCAGTCCTACATATTTGTTTAATATGCGCATTGAATGCGCACTGAATAACATATCCTGATCAAACTCTTCAAATAGACCATTCCTCTGCAGATGATCAGTTAGCTGTTTTACAACTACCCTTTCAAGAATTTTTGAGAGAAAAGGAAGGTTGGAGATTGGCCTATAATTAGCTAAGATAGCTGGGTCAAGTGATGGCTTTTTAAGTAATGGTTTAATTACTGCCACCTTACAAGCCTGTGGTACATAGTCAACTAATAAAGGCAGATTGATCATATTTAAGATCGAAGCATTAATTAATGGTAGGGCTTCCTTGAGCAGCCTGGTAGGAATGGGGTCTAACAGACATGTTGATGGTTTGGAGGAAGTAACTAATGAAAATAACTCAGACAGAACAATCGGAGAGAAAGAGTCTAACCAAATACCGGCATCACTGAAAGCAGCCAAAGAGAACGATATGTCTTTGGGATGGTTATGAGTAATTTTTTCTGTAATAGTTCAAATTTTATTAGCAAAGAAAGTCATGAAGTCATTACTAGTTAAAGTTAAAGGAATACTCGGCTCAGTAGAGCTCTGACTCTTTGTCAGCCTGGCTACAGTGCTGAAAAGAAACCTGGGGTTGTTCTTATTTTCTTCAATTAGTGATGAGCAGTAAGATGTCCTAGCTTTACGGAGAGCTTTTTTATAGAGCAACAGACTCTTTTTCCAGGCTAAGTGTAGATCTTCTAAATTAGTGATATGCCATTTCCTCTCCAACTTACGGGTTATCTGCTTTAAGCTGCGAGTTGTGAGTTATACCACGGAGTCAGGCACTTCTGATTTAAGGCTCTCTTTTTCAGAGGAGCTACAGCATCCAAAGTTGTCCTCAATGAGGATATAAAACTATTGACGAGATAATCTATCTCACTCACAGAGTTTAGGTAGCTACTCTGCCCTGTGTTGGTATATGGCATTGGAGAACATAAAGAAGGAATCATATCCTTAAACCTAGTTACAGCGCTTTCTGAAAGACTTTTACTGTAATGAAAGTTATTCCCCACTGCTGCGTAGTCCATCAGCGTAAATGTAAGTGTTATTAAGAAATGATCAGACAGAAGGGAGTTTTCAGGGAATACTGTTAAGTCTTCAATTTTCATACCATAAGTCAGAACAAGATCTAAGGTATGATTAAAGTGGTGGGTGGACTCATTTACATTTTGAGCAAAGCCAATCGAGTCTAACAATAGATTAAATGCAGTGTTGAGGCTGTCATTCTCAGCATCTGTGTGGATGTTAAAATCGCACACTATAATTATCTTATCTGAGATAAGCGCTAAGTCAGACAAAAGGTCCAAAAATTCACAGAGAAACTCACAGTAACGACCAGGTGGACGATAGATAACAACAAATAAAACTGTTTTTTTTGGACTTCCAATTTGGATGAACAAGACTAAGAGACAAGCTTTCAAATGAATTAAAGCTCTGTCTGGGTTTTAATTAATAAGCTGGAGTGGAATAGTGCTGCTAATCCTCCGCCTCAGCCCGTGCTACGAGCGTTCTGGCAGTTAGTGTGACTCGGGGGTGTTGACTCATTTAAACTAACATATTCATCCTGCTGTAACCAGGTTTCTGTAAGGCAGAATAAATCAATATGTTGATCAATTATTATATCATTTACTAACAGGGACTTAGAAGAGAGAGACCTAATGTTTAATAGACCACATTTAACTGTTTTAGTCTGTGGTGCAGTTGAAGGTGCTATATTATTTTTCTTTTTGAATTTTTATGCTTAAATAGATTTTTGCTGGTTATTGGTGGTCTGGGAGCAGGCACCGTCTCTCTACGGGGATGGGGTAATGAGGGGATGGCAGGGGGAGAGAAGCTGCAGAGAGGTGTGTAAGACTACAACTCTGCTTCCTGGTCCCAACCCTGGATAGTCACGGTTTGGAGGATTTAAGAAAATTGGCCAGATTTCTAGAAATGAGAGCTGCTCCATCCAAAGTGGGATGAATGCCATCTCTCCTAACAAGACCAGGTTTTCCCCAGAAGCTTTGCCAATTATCTATGAAGCCCACCTCATTTTTTGGACACCACTCACACAGCGAGCAATTCAGGGAGAACATGCGGCTAAACATGTCACTCCCGGTCCGATTGGGGAGGGGCCCAGAGAAAACTACAGAGTGCGACATTGTTTTTGCAAAGTTACACACCGATTCAATATTAATTTTAGTGACCTCCGATTGGCGTAATCGGGTGTCATTACTGCCGACGTGAATTACAATCTTACCAAATTTACGCTTAGCCTTAGCCAGCAGTTTCAAATTTCCTTCAATGTCTCCTGCTCTGGCCCCCGGAAGACAATTGACTATGGTTGCTGGTGTCACTAACTTCACATTTCTCAAAACAAAGTCGCCAATAACCAGAGTTTGTTCCTCAGCGGGTGTGTCGCCGAGTGGGGAAAAATGGTTAGAGATGTGAACGGGTTGGTGGTGTACACGGGGCTTCTGTTTAGGACTACACTTCCTCCTCACAGTCACCCAGTTGGCCTGCTTTCCTGGCTGCTCGGGATCTGCCGGAGGGGAACTAACGGCGGCTAAGCTACCTTGGTCCGCACTGACTACAGGGGCCTGGCTAGCTGTAGGATTTTCCACGGTGCGGAGCCGAGTCTCCAATTCGCCCAGCCTGGTCTCCAAAGCTACGAATAAGCTACACTTATTACAAGTATCATTACTGCTAAAGGAGGCCGAGGAATAACTAAACATTTCACACCCAGAGCAGAAAAGTGCGGGAGAGACAGGAGAAGCCGCCATGCTAAACCGGCTAAGAGCTAGTAGCTGCGCTAAGCTAGCGGATTCCTAAAAACACACAAAGTGAATAATGTGTAAATAATTTAGAGGTGATTCAGCAGAGGGAGTGCTTTAGTTAAGGCACGTGAAGATTACACTGTGAAACAAATCGTTATCTAGTTAACTAGATCAATCTAACTGCGCAGATTAAACAGCTAACAGATACAGCAAAACACCGCTGTGCTCCGGAACAGGAAGTGATACAATACCGCAGTGAGAGCCAACTATCCTTTCAAGAATTGAAATATGGAATATGAAAATAATAAGCATTAACCTATGAACATTGAAAGAATTTGGGGAGGTGATCGTGTAGTGGTTAATCAGAGGATGCTTGGCTCAAAACCCAGCCTGACTGGAAAATCACTAACCTTGGGAAAGGTTCCTATTCCCCTAGTTGCTCCTGGTGTGTAGCGGGTGCCTTGTGTGGCAGCAGCCTGACATCGGGGTGAATGTGAGACATTACTGTAAAGTGCTTTGAGCATCTGATGCAGATGGAAAGGTGCTATATAAATACAGTCCATTTACCATTAATCTATCAAGGATATTTTATTTAAATAAAGTATTGATGCTTGAATTTGTATTGTTAAGTATGTAATGATTTTATGATTTTATTTGAGATGGACCAACTAATGAGGTATTACAGTGTACAAGGGGAGAGTTAAAAAAACAAATGCTTGTCTGCATTATCATGTTGCTATTTGGAGCTTACGGTGCCTGTTTTATTTACTCATTAAGCTTCCAAGGTAAATAAGAATAATAAAAAAGAAAAACATTCTTAAAATTGTGAAAAACTAAATTAAAAAATATCACCTTTGAAGCCATTTCGTCTTTAATGACTTGGAAAAGGCTCGATTACTGTAAGTCATTATACAACAAAAGTAGCCATTCTTCCATCGCGTATTTGGACCACTACGCCTTTATCAGGCATATAAGTGTGTTCCCATTTCCCTCATTCTCACTTTACTTCATGAACAAACAAACTGTTCATTTTAATTACATTATTTCATCCTTGAGTTAATCAACACTTTCATAGCCTGACACTCGTGCTAGGACACTTTGTTCCTATGATCAGATGTTTTTGATGGAGTCAAAATCCAGGTGTGACTAGTGTGATACCTGCTCCAAAACTCTGGAACACTTTGCCCCTTCATATTATAACAGTTATGACATCGTCTTCTTCTAAATATTTGCTCAGTCTGAATTAAAGTGTAAAGAAAGATATTTTTGGGCAGCACAGTGGTTTAATGGTTAGCACTGTTGCCTCACAGTGAGAAGGCCTGTGGCCTTTCTGTGTGGAGTTTGCATGTTCCCCCTGTGTTTGTGTGGGTTCCCTCCGGGTGCTCTGGCTTCCTCCCACATCCAAAGACATGCAGGTTAGGTGGACTGGAAACTTCAAAATTGTCCGTTGGTGTTCATGTGGGTGTGAATGTCTAGATGTGTACCTCTGACAAACTGGCATCCTGTCCAGGGTGTACCCCTGCCTCACACCCAATGACTGCTGGGATAGACTCCAGCCCCCACATGACCCTTAATTGGAGTAAGCGGATGAAGATGAGTGAGTGAGTGAGTGAGTGAGTGAGTGAGTGAGTGAGTGAGTGAGTGAGTGAGTGAGTGAGTGAGTGAGTGAGTGAGTGAGACATTTTTAATTGTTTGCAACGTAACATGTTTTATATCCCGCCTCGTTTTGTTTTTAATACATTCAATCTTCAATTATATGTTTAAACTATACACATCTAATGCATGTTTAAAAAGTCCTCTTAATGTAACTTTGATTGCTTGTGTATTTCACATAGGTTGGCAATAACATAACCTCCAGCCTCCTCAGATGGTTGGCAGAGATACTAAAGCCAACGTGAGTGCATTTATGATTGCATTGAAACCCAATTACTAGAAGGACGCTCAAAGTTCATATTTCCATCACATTTTTAATGGAAAGTTTGTTTTTACATCCACCAGCTCACAGAGGAGGGCGGACACCTGTAGATCTTTGTGACATCATAAAGGTAGCATCTTGATAAAAAGACATATGGACTTAATTTAGAGACAGACTCATAATATACTGTCCCCATCACTAAAACTTAAGTGAAATCTCCCAATGAATTTTTGAGACATATTCGCCAATTTGTAATCACGTCACTTCTGCACTCCTCTGTTGGATAGTGGAGCTGTGATTGGTCATAGTTTAGGTCCACTGTTGGCATAAAACTGTTTGTGTCTTTTCTGAATCACCCATTCAAACCTTTGTTTCCAGAAGCCATCACTCCACATGCACACAAACATGTACACAGACGAGTCGTTAGCGACACCGCGCTATAGACAGCAATCCTATAGGGAGGAGTTTGAGGGTCGGCTAAGGCAGGCCAACCCAGCCGTTGAGCATTGCTCACCCAGAGCAATCGGATGAAAACGCAGTGCAGATGTAATTTGTTTTCAATGGCTGTTTCAAAAGAATAATTGTGGCGACACTGACCGGTCGATAGTATGGATTTTTGTTTTCGAGTGTAGTGTGTGTGTGGCGCTAAGAGAGGGCAGGAAATACAACACTGCAGACCTAAATACAATAAAAATGGATTGTGTGCATGTGTGTGTGTTTGTAGGGGTGTTTGCAGGTCTGGTAACTATCACTGGGCCCTGGACATCATTGAAAGGATTACTAAATGTGTCTTATGTGCTAGCTATAGTCCAGTATTTTCCCCCTCTGTTTGCCTTGCTTTCCGTCTTTTTTTTTTTTTCAAGAAAAGAAAAAAAACACAAGACTCGCCTTGAATAAACTCACATAAGATGAAAAGCAGGTCAGGGAGAGAGAAGGTGAAAAGCAAAGTCACATACATACAATCTAGAAAAAAATTGTGAAGTTAATGTTGCTGTTCCTTCTCACAACACTTGCCGTGCGTCCAGAAAGTATTGACAACACTTCACTTTTTCCACATTTTGTTATGCTTATTCCAAAATGGATTAAATATAATTTTTCCCCTCAACATTCTACAGACAATACCCCATAATGACAGTGTCAAAAAGGTTTTTTGAAATTTTTGCAAACTTAAAAAAACAAAACAAAAAACAAACAAAACAAAAACTTCGAAATCACATGTAGTACATAGGAAAACTGATCTACAGATCTTGGTTGCAATGAGGGGTTATTTGAGTTCCTGGTGCCTTTCTTCCAGTTTGAACTCATAGTGGAGCAGATAGGTATTATCAAATTTACAGCAAAATCATGCAAATGCTGGTACAAACACCAAATTTGGCATGATGATTCCCAAATTAGTACTTAATAAATCTGGTCAGTTGGCCACTTGAAAATCTAAGATGGCACAAAATTATGATGGCTACCAAATTGACCCTAAAGTCCCCCCCCCCCCCCCAAGAAAATTGTTGTTACTTATTTGATTTGTGTGATCTTGCTGTCAAAATGTAGGTTTTCAGGTATGCCAAGTTAAATTTTTCATCTGTTTCATGTTATGCCATTTCCCCATGTTATCTGCAGATGTTAAAAATGATAAAACACAATATATTCATCACTTGGTATCATTTAAATGGCCAACATGCTGTAGTTTAAAGAGATCAACACTTTCAAAGCACAATTTGGCACATAAACAAAATAATACATAATCAATACCATAAATAGCAAATAAAATAAGTTATAAACAAAATGGAATTAATGTCAATATCATTGTAAATCAATCAATCAAATAAGAGCAGTTCTATGCAAAAATTGATTTTCGATAGGCTATTTTCTAAGTTCGCCGCTATCTTGAATTTTCAAGTGACCAATCAACCAGACATGGTGAGTCATATCATGATCTGAATGAATTACCATACCACATTCATTTATATACCACCAAATGCACAGTTTTTCCTTTATTGATTCCACTATCATAGCCATACCTCTGTAAACACAGTGCTTCCTGAAATGGAGCAATAAGAACAGATTGAACCTCAAGATCTAATCCATTCTGCAGTCAACATCATCCAGCATGCAAAAACATACTCCAAAATTTACAACACCACCAACAACAGGTCAGGTATGGGAGCATGCGATGGTGCAGCATCCACCACAATACAGAACTGCCTTGGTCCCAGATGGCAACCACCCAGGCAGACAGCCAGTCCATCCCAAGATCTTGAAACTAGTGAAAGTAATGGTGTGTCTGCCACAGCCAGCTTAAATATGGCTGTGGACATGGCCTTCTCCTGTGGCGCGGTTGCCTCAACACTGAGGTGCCTGTGTGCTAGACCATGTATTGTAACTCATGGTCAAAATGGTGTTGCTGATGTTTCCTCATATTACCTGCATCTTTTAAAATGACCAGTTGTTTGACACAAAGTCTTTCCAGAGGTACTCCTCCTGGTACCAATAGTTGTAACTAGATGGTTGATAAGTCTCAACCATTCAGTAAGGCAGGAGGCTCCAGAATCCTAAAAACCTGGACCGATATTTTCCTGCAAAGTTACTGTCACAGCTTCACCTAAACATGTCTCTTCAGCACTTTCAAGACTCTCAGGTATCTCCTGATCTCAAAAGCAGAAGAACCAGAGACAAGAACACTATTGTTGAAATAAGTGAATCTCTGTTCAAGCTCAACATTTTCATTGCCTACACATACACATCTTATGGATGAATCCAAGTTATCACTGAATGTGTGGGTCTTAGTCTTGATCCAGGACAATCACAAAGGTAAACACTGGACTCCTCACTCAGCTTCTCAAGTGCCACAATCAATGCATCCACTGATTCCATGAAGAGCAGAGCATTGTCCACAAAGTAAAGGCCAGTAAATCGTTCTTCACCACCAAAGGCACCAAAGTCAGTGGACTACACAACCCTACCCAGTACCCAGTCCATTCAAGCATTGGACAAATCACAATTACAAAGATTATTTGAAAAAGGTACTACAATGTTATTTGTACTACAGTAATCGATTCAGAAATGACAGTAAAACTGTCTCTGACTACATTATTGTGCATATGCAGTTGAGCATATTGCACAAGCTTTGTTGCTGTAAAGTCCCTGACTACATAATAAAATGGGCGGCACAGGGTCTTACAATTGCTTTTTGTGATAATAAGCTCTTTCCTCTGCTTAGTTAGTGCCGTTTCTGACTTCAGAATGGGGTCATTTGTCGCCTGTGCATTCCTCTCTCTTTGTCCTTCTGAGTTTTTCCCAGATCGCCTCCTCGGGCTCCTCACTCCCTTGCCAGATAATGGCCACTTTTCCCATTTGCCAAATCAGACACTGTTTTGCTGGGCAATGAAGTCAGGGCAACTCTAATTCGTCAGAGAAGGCTGAGGTGGCAGAGATTATAGTGAGAGGGTGGACATAACCAGGTTCACTGAAAGGGCGGGACTGTGTGACATTAAAAAAGAGATGGTAGCCCGAGTAGCGAGGGGCCATACAGTAAAAGGACATTATTCCTCTCTAGTCCGAGCTCTCGTTGACACTCTCTACATCCTCTGTTCTCTCTTTCTCTACTATTCCCTTGCTGTGGGTGGTCACCAGAGACCAGACTGGAGCTGATTTATTCTCCCCCGGTTCTGTCCTCTGCCTGACTGCCTCTGCAGTGGAGAAATTTCCTTTTCTCTCTTGCCAGAGCAGCAGCGGTACTCACACGGAGCAGCGGAATGAGGAGGACTAACATTAGAATGGCTACCTCCCTAATACACTCTGGTACTCTGTCTACTCCCGCCGTCCCACCACTCCGGTCACTTCTCGGCAGCTGGCTTCCCCAAAGACCACTCGTATGTGGAAATATGTGCAAGTTTATATTTACACAAAGCAGGACTGTTATGGGCTGCATATATTACATGCAAATTTATTTTTGAGGTTTAACTGTGTTGCATCAGTTAGACCGCAGAACACTTAGGTATCTTTTGAATCTTAAGGGGTTTGTATTATGTACCTAATCAGCAAACTAATGTTGGTCATCAGGTGTCTTAAAAATGACTAATATACCGTAGTTCATAGCCAAAAATACTCCACCGGAAAATTAATAGGGCACCACAGTCTCGTTTGAACACTATCATGGAATTTGACCACTTATGGGGACAGCCAGCCCCGTTGTGCAACACAGCGTAACTTCGCATGGAAAAATGGTGTTCTGTTTTGTTTTCGGCTGCAATCACAGAAGCAGTCACAAAAAGTGTTTTTCTTCGGTTCCCATTGGAGAACGGAAGAAGCAAGTGGGAGATGTCGTGTCGGTAAATGTTAGCCTACACAGCTAACCAGAGTAGCTGCGTTCTCTTGTCCGTACAACCGCCTTGACATGTTTGTGCACTGGGTCATAAACAAACCATAACACATGTCCACTTTCCCACCTCATCGTCAGGTTTTCTTTGCATTTTCACTTTGCGTGTAAATTTGCCCAAAATCTCAGAGAAACTGCTGTGTTTTTTCCCCGGAAGTAGAGAAATTATGTTATATGTGTCATATTTTACCCCTTTAGTGCCTGCCCTCAAATGAGACTTCAGTGCCCGATTCAGGTGTTTTACAAATGACTCTTTTCTGTGCATGTTGCTTTACATGGGGAGGAGCTCCTCACCATGCCCCCTCAACTTACAGCAGTAGGTGGACTCATCTCCTCCAGTGATACAGCCGACCATTGTGGTGTCATCCACATACTTAATGAAGGTGTTGCTGGTGTGGATAGGGGTACATTCAGACATGTAGTGAGTGAAGAGCAGCGGGCTCAGCACATAGTCTTGGGGGGAACTGGTGCGGAGTGTGAGATCTGTGGACATGTGAGGGCCATTTTGACTCTCTGTGAGCGATGTGACAAAAAGTCTTTAATCCAAAGACATGTGGAATGAGGTACACCAAGGTTCAGCAGTTTCCTCAACAGACTGTGGGGAAGGATGGTGTTGAATGCAGAACTATAATCCATGAAGAGAAGACAGGTGTAGTTACCCTGTTGGTCCAGGTGGGTCAGTGTGGTGTGGAGGGAGAGGTTGGCCTTGTAAGCAAATTGGTTTGGCACTTAAACTGGGGGATAGGAATGACATGATGTGACTTCTAACCATTTTCTCAAAACATATCATCACCGGTGTGAGTGCAACAGGCTGGTAGTCATTGAGGCTGGTTTTGGGAGATTTCTTTTTTGGGGGGACTATGGTGGAGGTCTTCAGGCATGATGGGACAGCAGACTGTGTCAGGGACCAGTTGAAGATTTTAGTGAAAATCACAGCAAGCTGGTCTGCACAGTCTTTCAGCACCCATCCAGAGAAGCTATCAGGGCCCGTTGCTTTACATGGGTTGACACCCCTCAGCGTGCATCTAACCTGTTGCTCCCCCACCATGACATTGCACCTTACTGCTGGTGACCAAGTGGCTGCTCCTGGTACCACAGTCTTGAAGCAAGCAAAAAATAGATTTAACTCTTCTGACAATCCAGCATCACCTTCAGCAGCTCTGATGCTGGGTTTGCAGTTGGTGAGGTGCTGGATAGCCATCTATGCCTGCCCTGCTGTTGTTGCTGTCCAGGTGGTCATCAACCCTCCTCTTGAAGTCCTCCTTGGCCTTTCTGATGCCTCTCTTCAGGTTGGTGATTGCTGTAGTGTAGAGAGCCCTATCACCAGTTTTGAAGGAAGAGTTTGTCTCCTTCATTAGCTGCTTCACTAGCCCGACAACCGGCCCTGAATTGGGCCAGATACTGGCCTCTCTCTCCTAGCCTGTGATTGATTGGCGGCCAAGATGCTGATGTCAGCCTCACTTTGGTGTTGCACGAGTGTTGCTCTCCTATTGGTCGTTTAGGAGTGGGAATTCCCTCTCTGCTCTCCTATTGGTTGTTTAGGAGTGGGAAATCCCACTCCTAAATGAAGGCCAGTATCTGGCCCAATTCAGGGCCACTTGTCGGGCTACTGCTTGACCTCCCTGGTCATCCAGGGTTTCTGATTGGGGACGACCGAGATTTGTTTCTCCACTGTGACCGTGTCTACACAGTTCTTAATATAACACAGTACAGCATCTGTAAATACATCCAGGTCCTCATCCTCAAATCTGCCCCAGTCAGTGCTGTTGTTGATCCTCGGTTCAAATCCCGGCCTGGCCAGAAAATCACTAAGCACCCTTGGGCAAGGTCCTTAATCCCCAAGTTGCTCCCAGTGTGTACAGAATGCCTTGCATTGCAGCACTTTGACATTGGTGTGTGAGTGTGTTTGTGTGAATGGATGAATGTAAGGCATAACAATTTGAGCATCTGATACAGATGTAAAAAGTGCTATATAAATGCAGTCCATTCTATGATGATCATATTGTTTCACATACATTATCTAACCCATAGGAGGTAATGACAACATATCTGTAATATACAACCCCAATTCCAATGAAGTTGGGACGTTGTGTAAAATGTAAATAAAAACAGAGTACAATGATTTGCAAATCCTCTTCAACTTATATTCAATTGAAAACACCACAAAGACACGATATTTAATGTTCAAACTGATAAACTTTATTGTTTTTGTGCGAATATTTGCTCATTTTAAAATGGATGCCTGTAACACAATTTCAAAAAAGCTGGGACAGTGGTATGCTTACCACTGTGTTATATCACCTTTCCTTCTAACAACACTCAATACGTGTTTGGGAACTGAGGACACTAATTGCGAGTGTCATGATTGGGTATAATAGGAGTTTTCCCAAAAGTCTCAGCCGTTCACAAGCAAAGATGGGATGAGGATCACCACTTTGTGAACAACTGCATGAAAAAAAGTCCAACAGTTTAAGAACAGTGTTTCTCAATGTTCAGTTGAAAGGGATTTAGGGATTCCATCATCTACAGTTCATAATATAATCAGAAAATTCAGAGAATCTGGAGAACTTTCTACATGTAAGCAGCAAGGCTGAAAACCAACACTGAATGCCCATGACCTTCGATCCCTCAGGTGGCACTGCATTAAAAATGACATCATTATGTAAAGGTTCTTACCACGTGGACTCAGGAACACTTCAGAAAACCATTGTCAGTTAACACAGTTCGTTGCTACATCTACAAGTGCAAGTTAAAACTCTACCTTGCAAAGAGAAAGCCATACATCAACAACATCCAGAAGCACCACCGCCTTCTCTGGGCCCGAGCTCATTTGAAATGGACAGACGCAAAGTGGAAAAGTGTGCTGTGGTCTGATGAGTCCACATTTCAAATTGTTTTTGGAAATCATGGACGTTGTGTCTCCCGGACACGATGACGACAAAAGACCATCCAGATTGTTACCAGTGCAAAGTTCAAAAGCCAGCATCTGTGATGGTATGGGGGTGTGTTAGTGCCCATGACATGGGCAACTTACACATCTGTGATGGCACCATCAATGCTGAAAGGTACATCCAGGTTTTGGAGCAACACATGCTGCCATCCAAGCAACGTCTTTTTCAGGGACGTCCCTGCTTATTTCAGCAAGACAATGCCAAGCCACATTCTGCATGTTACAACAGTGTGGCTTCATGGTAAAAGAGTGAAGGTACTAGACTGGCCTGCCTGCAGTCCAGACCTGTTGCCCATTGAAAATGTGGTACATTATGAAGTGCAAAATATGACAATGGAGACCCCGGACTGTTGAAGAACTGAAGTCGTACATCAAGCAAGAATGGGAAAGAATTCCACCTAGCTTCAACAATTAGTGTCCTCAGTTCCCAAACGCTTATTGAGTGTTGTTAGAAGGAAAGGTGATGTAACACAGTGGTAAACACACCACTGTCCCAGCTTTTGCAGGCATCCATTTCAAAATGAGCAAATATTTGCACAATAACAATAAAGTTTATCAGTCTGAACATTAAATATCTTGACTTTGTGGTGTATTCAGTTGAATATAGGTTGAAGAGGATTTGCAAATTGTATTCTGTTTTTATTTACATTTTACACAACGTCTCTACTTCATTGGAATTGAGGTTGTAAGGTTGATTATGGATATAACATCCCATTCAGATGTGCGCGCTGCAGCTCTGAGATACACTGACCCGCACTGACACACAGTGATTTTGGTTTACTTGCGCAGTATTCACGTGTGGTTCACAAGATGAATGCATGTAAAAAGTAGAGGTTCGCATACGGCTCATCTGTGCCATAACTGGGATATGCTACCATGGTGAATTACCCTTGTACGCAATCAGACGATCTCAACTGCTGTCTTGACGCCATCAGAACATTTAGCACGCAGTCAGACTGGACTGAAACCACTGTATGAGCTCTATATTTGGCCGTGTGAGTGAACCCGACTGTGTGGGATGCATTCAAGAGAATGCTGTACGAGGATTTCGAGTGTGCCTCAAATTTGGCTGACTGTCCACTCATGCAGGCTTTCAGCCTCTAGTGTGATGGGGGGGCATGATTGAGATATTCGGCCAGGATTCTACGTACCTGAACATTTCAAACAGCCCCTCGAACACTCTCCGAAAGCTTCAAATTGCATTTTCATGCCGTACAAATATTACGATTGCAGTCAAATTGTGGTACAGAAGCACCGCGACCACTGTTTGATATGTTTTCCACCACAAGTGTAGACTGCATGTGCTCTGGCCGAACAAATATGCTGACTACTGTACGAGGATTTCGAATGCACCTTGAATTTGCCCAAATGTGGGTCAAATCCTCATTTGTGCGGCATTCGACCTCATTCATGTGTGATGGGGTATTAAATTAAACTGTTCTCTTCCAGTAGTGATGTACGATTATTCCATCTGTGGATATTTCAGTTTGACGTTTTATAAAAGACGCGTGCATAAAAACACAACTGGCTGCTGGGACAGTTTGTGCAGTTCATGTCCGTGCCTGAAGTCTTCCACCTTCCTGTCAGCCTCTCTCCTCTGTGGGCCCATGTCCTCGGACATTACTTGTAAGACAGTGGTGCACACACACATTATTGATTTTCATTTAGATAACTTAATGTTCACAGACAATTCACAGCCCCTCTATCACGGACACCACAGCCACGGTGTGAGATCTACGAGCCTGCCTCACTGTAATCTGCCACCATATCTCTTCTCTCACGTTCTCTTTTTCTCTCTTTTTTGGATTCATTTTTCCTAAACTTAACCAATTCTCAACAAGCGGGATATAAATGGGGAGCGAACGCCGCATCGATCAATCAGACTTCACACAAACATGCACACACACAGTGCAAATACATTTCCCGCCAGCAGTTTTCCTTTTCCGCCCTCAACATCCCATTACCTCAGGGTAGTTGGCCAGTCAAACAGGAATAAAAATTGCACCCCAAACATCATATGTTAGGACTGATTTGTCGAGCAAGAAGCCTGACAATTCCCAGAGACTTACATGACCCATGCCGGTGCTGGAAATCAGGCCTGTTATGGCGGCCGCACGTCTATAAAAATGGTTCATTTGGTGGATAACAGCTACCTGGGCAGAGACAGGGAGAGTGATGTAGAAAGTGTTGTAAATACACGGAGAGATATATGGGCCTGACCGAGCCAGACTGGAACTGGTCCAAGCACCAAGTCTCACTGAAGAGCTTTAATGGGAAAAGCAGAGTTATTCTTCTAATATAAAAGTGCAACTTCCCATAAACAAACATTATTTTCAACAAGCAAATGAAAGCAGCCAAGACGACAGAATGTGAAACAAAGTAAATCTTAATCTGCACGCCTGACACAAAAAGCAGCAGGAGTGTCAGGTTTTTGTCTAATTTGGATATCACAAGTAAGAGGAAAAAAGCAACTTCAACACTTTGGGGAACAGACTCTGATTTTGTACATTTAAAATATGGGCATCTATTCCCATTTATATGGCAGTGTTTTTCTAGGTTGTTATGTTGCCAAAGCAAAATACCATCATATTGGAACTTGTTCTTCCATTTGCTGTCAAAGAACAAATGTCAGTGTTTTACAGTAGTTCTATCTAGACAAAGGCATGAATCAGTGTCTCTGCATCAGCCTTAGTCAAGATAGGTTGAATCTTTGCAATATTATGGAGATGATAGAAAACAGTTTAAGTGGTTTCTCTAATGTGTAGGTCAAAGCACAGTTTGGCAAAGGTCACCGCAAGGTTTTACACATTATCCCTGTGACAAATAACAAATTGTATAAATACAGTTAAGGTTAGCTGGTCAAACCGATGACTGTTTCTCACAGGACCAATGACCATCATCTAAGAATTTAAAATTAAAAAGTTCCTAGACATTGGGGTTTTTCCCTGAAGCCAGGCAGTCCTCTTAAATCTTAGTATGCGTGAGACTATCTGCGGTTACCAACATGAAAATTCAGTAAGGTATAAGGTGGAACTATGCCAGTATACAAAGGTATATCTAAATATCTAAAAAGGAAGAGTAAAATAGGAGAGTAAAATCAAATCAATTCAAATCAATTTTATTTATATAGCACCAAATCACAACAACAGTTGCCCCAAGGTGCTTTATATTGCAACGCAAAAGCCATACAATAATCACAGAAAAACCAGAACGGTCAAAACGACCCCCTGTGAGCAAGCACTTGGCGACAGTGGGAAGGAAAAACTCCCTTTTAACAGGAAGAAACCAGCAGAACCAGGCTCAGGGAGGGGCAGTCTTCTGCTGGGACTGGTTGGGGCTGAGGGGAGAGAATCAGGAAAAAGACATGCTGTGGAAGACAGCAGAGATCAATCACTAATGATTAAATGAAGAGTGGTGCATACAGAGCAAAAAGAGAAAGAAACACTCAGTGCATCATGGGAACCCCAAGCAGTCTAAGTCTATAGCAGCATAACTAAGGGATGGTTCAGGGTCACCTGATCCAGCCCTAACTACACTCAACAAAAATATAAACGCAACACTTTTGGTTTTGCTCCCATTTTATATGAGATGAACTCAAAGATCTACAACTTTTTCCACATACACAATATCACCATTTCCCTCAAATATTGTTCACAAACCAGTCTAAATCTGTGATAGTGAGCACTTCTCCTTTGCTGAGATAATCCATCCCACCTCACTGGTGTGCCATATCAAGATGCTGATTAGACACCATGATTAGTGCACAGGTGTGCCTTAGACTGCCCACAATAAAAGGCCACTCTGAAAGGTGCAGTTTTATCACACAGCACAATGCCACAGATGTCGCAAGATTTGAGGGAGCGTGCAATTGGCATGCTGACAGCAGGAATGTCGACCAGAGCTGTTGCTCGTGTATTGAATGTTCATTTCTCTACCATAAGCCGTCTCCAAAGGCGTTTCAGAGAATTTGGCAGTACATCCAACCAGCCTCACAACACCAGCCCAGGACCTCCACATCCAGCATGTTTACCTCCAAGATCATCTGAGACCAGCCACTCGGACAGCTGCTGAAACAATCGGTTTGCATAACCAAAGAATTTCTGCAAAAACTGTCAGAAACCATCTCAGGGAAGCTCATCTGCATGCTCGTCGTCCTCATCGTGGTCTCGACCTGACTCCAGTTCGTCGTCGTAACCGACTTGAGTGGGCAAGTGCTCACATTCGCTGGTGTTTGGCACGTTGGAGAGGTGTTCTCTTCACGGATGAATCCCGGTTCACACTGTCCAGGGCAGATGGCAGACAGCGTGTGTGGCGTCGTGTGGGTGAGCGGTTTTTCTGATGTCAATGTTGTGGATCGAGTGGCCCATGGTGGCGGTGGGGTTATGGTATGGGCAGGCGTCTGTTATAGACGAAGAACACAGGTGCATTTATTGATGGCATTTTGAATGCACAGAGATACCGTGACGAGATCCTGAGGCCCATTGTTGTGCCATACATCCAAGAACATCACCTCATGTTGCAGCAGGATAATGCACGGCCCCATGTTCTCAAGACCAACTAAGTGTCGTTGGCATAGCAGCTGTTGCAATATCTGACCAAGTAGTGCTACATAGAGGGAGAATAGCAGAGAACCTAAAACAGACCCCTGTGGTACTCCATATTCACAGCAACAGAAATAACGTAATCAAGTGTGCAGAAATGAGATTCTCTGTTGGGTATCTAAGCTGACATTCGGGGGCAGGGTGAGAAGTGGTGGCTCAGTCATCTGGTGATGATACCTACTGGTCGATTCTCCAGGACAAGCTGGAGGGATTGTATTTCCCAGATGGCTTGTGAATGCCTCTGCATCTTCCAGGAAGAGTAAGAGGACTTGGACAAGGATACAGAAGTGTGGGCTGAGCTGCTTGTTCTACTGCCTCTTGACCTGGTGCACCCCGACCCTGAAAAGCAGCACAAAAAGAATGACCCTTCAAATCAGAGTGTTTTACAAAATAAAATGAAATAAAACACATATCACATGCAAGTTTTATAAATCCAATGATAACTATAAAAGTAAGTCCCTTCGGCTGCTCCCTTGTTTGCACTCGGGGTCGCCACAGCAAATCCAAGGTGGATCTGCATGTTGATTTGGCACAAGTTTTACGCCGGATGCCCTTCCTGACGCAACTCCACATTACATGGAGAAATGTGGCAGGGGTGGGATTTGAACCCGGAACCTTCTGAACTGAAACCAAGCGCATTAACCACTTGGCCACCACCCCTGCATAAATCCAATGATAACTGTGTTTTAAATATTATTATTATTTTTTTTAATTAATTGAAATTGTAAGATTTGTCTAAAACCTTAAAATATTGAAATTAAAATTTGGTAATGATCTCACCCTGTTAATGTTTCTTTTCAAGAAATCAAACACTAGAGCAGCAATCATCAGGTACTGTAATAGGCAGTATTTGAAGAACTTAAGTGATGAGAAACAAAGGCAGTCTTGTTACTGGTTATAATGATAAATGGACTGCATTTATATAGCGCTTTTCCATCTGCATCAGACACTCAAAGCGATTTACACATCAAGACCTCACATTCAACCCGATGTGAGGGTGCTGCCATGCAAGGTGCTTACTACACACTGGGAGCAACTAGGGGATGAGGAACCTTGGCCAAGAACCCTTAGTGATTTTCCGGCCAGGCTGGGATGTGAACCGAGGACCCTCTGGTCTCAAGCCCAATGCTTAACCACTAGACTATCACCTCCTCCTGACTCCCCTGTTATACCACCGTCATAGGAATGAGCCCAAATCCCCCCAAATTAAACTTCGACACACATTTTGGGATGTGTCGAGATGCATTTGGAAACATCGGACAGCATTGTCAGAGCAGTCTGAACAGTCGGGCAGCCAACCCGAATGCTGAGCGCATGCACTCAGTTGTCAAGGTGCGTTCGACGTGGAAAAATATCAAATGCCAGTCAAGTTCAGTCTGACTGCAATCTGACTGCAGTCCTAAATATTTGTACAGCATGAAAACAGCATTCGGAGCATTTTGATCACATTCGAGGAGCGTATTGAAATAATCCGCCATGCCAGCTCCTGGCTGAATTTCCGAATGTGCCTGAATGCACCCCGAGTGCTGCTGGAATATATTCTTTGACCCGCAATTGGACCTCACTTGTACAGCAATTTAAGTGCAGTTGTCATAATCTCACTGCATTCTGACAGCTGTCTAAGTATCCTAATGTGTTCCACCTACATTTGTACTGCGTTCGGACCGCAGTCTGTGTATTCAGATGGCTGTCTTCTGCAGTTCTTATTGTCTCCCAGATGTGCACGAATTATGGATTTTTTGACATTCCTTCTGATTTGGCTTGAGTCATGCTCATTCTTGCTAACGGTACGGTCACACAGCACTTAATGAAGGGCAACGAAGCCCAAGCAAAACAAGAATCTGGACTTTTGTTTGGCATCGTTTAAACCTTCACGCAGCTTCGTTCCTGCAGCTGGTGCTTTGTCAGGATTTTAAACTGTCAAAAAAATTTGAATGAATGCTGCCGACACCTTAATTCGCCTGTATTTCATTTTGCTGTTGTTCTTAACTTTTTTCATCGTTTGCTTGTTTTGTAACATTAGCGTTAGTTTGACTTTGTTCGACCAGCTGAATGTTTTCATACAGTGCAGAAGCTGGTTTGTGAGCGCTGCTGCTGTACTGCATTCATGTACTGTCGGAAAGTACAGGGCAAACTCAGCCTGTTTGCTTTGATTTTAATTTTTTTTTATCTTGGTTGGGAGGTCAGCTTCACTGGGCTCAGGCATCTTTTATAGGCCAGAATTAATCTTTTGTGTGGATACAATGAATTATTTTACCAAAAAATAAAATGAAAACCACACTCCAGCAATGAGCAACTGCTGAAATTGAAACAACAAAAAGTTGTGTAATTTCCGACCGTACTTGAATGCAGCGTCCACAGCAGTAGCCATCACCTCCTGCGTGTGCTTATTATTTATATTAAATATAACAATATGAGTGTAGGAATGACAATCCAGCCCTTCTGTACATGTGGCAACAGGTAGATATTCAGAAGATTATATAAGAGCTGTTCTGGAAGGCAGAATTCACGTTGTGGATCAGCTGCAGCTGATGGGAATAACCGCACATGGGGAGTCCAATGCGTGGTGTTCACACGGACTGATCAATTCACCTGCTCTGAGATATTCAATCGTCTTTACACTCACTTATTCTGGGGCCGACGCCGTCGTATACAAGGCTAAGACCAAGCTTTTCTAAATTATAAATAACTTTGAATGATATGAGATACTTTTTTTTTGCTGAAAAGTTAACTCCGCAGACTTTCAAGCCAGCCATCGGCCATCTTTGTACTGCTCATAGAAGCTGTTTGATGACGTGTGCAATGTGAAGTGTCCAATCGAATTGGTTCACCATCACATGGTTTTCTAAAATCCAATCGTAGGGCAGATTTACCTGACGTGAAAAACCAAAGATCGTTTTCAGGAGTGATGTGTTACTAGTTGGCCCCGTTTGAATAACCACCTGGGTGCTCCATTGAGTACATAGTATTAGTACATTCTCAGAGTGCCCTGTGCCATTACGCACAGCGATCAGTGAAGCAGGAGCAGATGGAGAGCCTCTGATGACATTCTCATGTGCTCAAACAAAGAGTGTGTAACTATCAGGATTGCTCCACTAGTTTGCATGTGTATGTTACTGGATAACTCTGTTTCTTACTGTTTACCATATCAATGGACAACAAAACGCATAGACCATTTTGTATATATTGTTCAAAATGTGCATTTGTGTTTTTTGTTTGAACCGTTTTGTTGTAAAATCTTTCACACAAGATCTCAAATTACCTTTATAAAGTGTCAAAACAATTGTTTATTATAGTTTGCTGTGTGTTTTGTAAAAATGTGTGTGGAAAATTATTTTTCTCTTTATTTTTTTCCTTGCCTATTTTTGATTGTAACCTTTATTACACTTATAAAACACAACAAAAACATATATATTCTGAAAGCACAGGTTGTCCTGAAAAAAAAGAGACATAAAACCTGATTGTGGGATGCAGGGAGAGCTGTTAACAGCAATAATAAAACATTTATGCCAGGCGAATGAACTGTCCAAAAAATGCCCTCGGACCCCAGAGGGTTAAATCAATATATATTTATTAATAACGTAATACAGCAAAATAGCAGCCACCACAGTAAACCAGCTTTTTTGTTTTTAATTGTAGCAAGATGGAGGGTGCAGCGTGCCATCAGTCTGAACCAGATTGTGAGGATTGTTGTGAAGGTGTAGGAACATGGACCCACAACAGGGGGCGTTAAATGAACGGGCAATGGATAAGCCAAACAGTAACAATTTAATGTTGTAGTGCACAACAAAATACAGACAATCATAGTTTAGGTACCACCAAATTACAGATTTGAGTGACGTGTGGGCAGGCTTGAGGATAGAAGACATCCGTCCTGAGCAGAGCCGGATCCCACACGGCCCTCACCGCCAACGGATCTGAAGAACACCGGAGCCGCCAAGTCCTGTGTCCCCAGGTGGTCACCGTCTCCAGCTGTCAGACCTGGTACTGCTGGCAGAGAACAGAAACAGTGTTGATGAGCGTGAGTTCGCACACTCAGTAATCCCACAGTCTGTATTCTTTTGGGAGGGAGCACCTCCACCTCCAATCACACACTCGTGCAGCTCCTGTCTAACCACTTATCTGGTTGGAGTGTGAAGTGAAGCCGTCGCTGATCACACTTTACGCCAATCCCACAGATAAGGAAACGCCACAGGGAAACGGCTGCAAAAACGTTCTGATTATACTCTCACTGCAGAGAAATTACCTCTTCTGATGGCTGATTTCTCGGTGGGGAGGTGGAGTTGCAGTCCGGCCTTTATGGTGGTGGTGATGTGGATGAGTGACAGCTGGTGCTGATGACGAGTGACAGCTGTAACTCCCGGTTGCTATGACGCCCTCTCATACTTGAAGCCCGCACTTCAAGCAGGGCGCCATCTGGTGGTGGTGGGCCAGCAGTACCTCCTCTTCAGCGGCCCACACAACAAGGATTCTGATGATGAAGGAGATGAATCCTCTTTTGTTCTGGACGAGGAACCAGAGCAGGTGGATCCATCAACCTGCGCACAGATCTCCACAGTGGGTTGTTTGCAGTTTTTCCAGGACTCAGGCTCTATGAGCTCTGTCTCAGTGCCGAGTCCTGGAATACAGAGATGCAGACACACAATGCTCCAGCAGTGGCTCCAAGTGCATTTTGTTTAAAGCGTGGAGATCAACATTAGCTGCGGTTTTGTTTTGTTCTTCTTTCATTCCTTTTGTGCTCTTGATTCACAGGCTGTTCAGCAATAAAACTCATTCATCTGCCTTTTCTTTTTTTTTACTTTTTTCCCTTCATTCAGGAATTGTTGTATGCCGTGTTACCAGCCCATTACAGCCAGAAGGTCCCAGCTTTTCTTCTGACCTGGTCCCTTCTGTTGCCTCAGTTGGATAACACCTGCAAAAAAAAAAAAAAAACACAAGCCGGCATCAGGACAGCACCTGCTGTGCTCACACTGACCACAACAACTTCAGGGTTCACACACAGACATGACTCGTGTCCTGAAATGTGCATGTTTACAGACCCGGACCAACCTTTAATCTCACCTAATCAACAGGACAACAGGTAAGAGTCAGAAGATGGTCACAGTAGCAACTTCAGCTCACTTGACCTTCACGCAACATGAAACCTTTTAATATTTGTCAAAGGACCCTGAGAAGGGAGTGACGTGAAACACAGGTGGGGGATTCCTTCCAGATGGCAGTCTTTGATGGACAGGTGAGCTAAATGGATTCTTGGATGGTGATCTGTGTAACCCTGGCCCCTGCTCGGAGCTGTCTGTGTGATCAGTGGTGGATATGATGAGTCATTTGTAGTCATTTGTCCAGGGATGATTAGTGCAGAATTTCCAATCAGATGCCAAAACAATCTGGCTCCAAGTGAGACTGGGAAATCAACAGATGGCTTATTTACCAGCAGTTTACATTAAATATATTTTCAAGAAATTAGATGAAAACGATTACCGAGCAGTATTATGAAGAAGGAACATGGTTTTCTCACCAAGCTAAATGAAGGCCATTGGATCAGATCTTCAGGAAAAATGGTAGGACAGGAACCATGAATGAATGGTGCAGATACATTTTAATTTTTCACTTTCATCAAGTCAAGTGTTGGTGCCACACTTCACCACATGCATGACAGCATGGAACCACTTTGGGTCCTGGGTGGCAACTACTCAGGCAGACTCTCCCATCCATCATCCACATTATTAATTTTGTTTTAGCATTTTCATGAATTTTTCTTGAAACAAGAAGAGTTCATACCGCCACCAAATTACAGACTTTGCATCCATATGTTGGATATATTAGTGTGTTTAATTATTGTTTTCTTTATTTGTTTTGGTATTAAAGCAGTTATGTTACTTAGGATTGTATTCTTAGTTTCATATACTTTTCTCTGTTGGAATGTGCATATCAAAATGGATTTAACTTGTTTTACCACTCAGCTCAGGATAAAGAGATTCAGATTACATTATAAATCATAAATGTCCCATTATCATGCAGGTCAGTGGCAGGGGGTGGGACCTCCCTCAAATGCCCACGGGGACCAATAAGGGAAGGATTTTGCAAAATCAGGTCCGTCTTTGTTACGCCCATGGAGTGTTTTATAAAACTGTTTGTACACATTGTTCTTGGTTCTGAATGGGTGGATCTCATGCATGAGAGAAGGTCTTCAGAAACCAGGCCTGATTTCCATTGTGACTTTGAATAAATTTAAAAGTGCGGAATAGTCTGAACATGCACTTTGTGAGGGGCAATAATCAGTGGTGGGCACAGTTCCGATAATCCGATAACCGATAATTATCAACGATAATGTTTTCATTATCAGATTATCTTTTCAGATAACTTTGAAAACCATTATTAGACTAATTATCTTCCGATAAATTTTTGTCCGATAATTTTTAGACCATTAACGTGGTAAACAAACTGCTACAAACATTTATAAAATTTAAAATCAGTTGAGCACCTACCTGTTAAAGGTTTTGTAGCAGAAGCGCAGTTCTACTCTCTGCAAAAAGAGGAGAGCTGCTTCTAGAAGAAACCGCTCTATCGTCTGCAAGCAAAGGAGAACTGGTCACCACACACACACACACACAAAAAAACTAATTTTAGACAAGTTATTTAAATTAACGCCACTTGTGACCCCCCGTGACACCCCCTTGAACACAAGCTCGGGGTGATCAGGACTCTTCAACACAGAGCCCTACAGGTGCCCACAACTGCAGAGGGAAGGGCTAAAGAACAACAACTGGTCCAGAAAGCCCTCATAGTATGTTGGTACCCACAATGGTCCCTGGACAAAGTGCAGAAGTCCCAGAGAACAAAGAGACCAGATAGACAGGAGACAAGAAGAAGAGGAGTCTCTCTCCCTTATTTAGCAGGAGTAGGGGAAAAACTACAGAGGATCTTCAGACAGCACAAAATCCCAGTTTACTTTAAACTGGTTAACACCTTGAGACAGAAATTAGTTCACCCTAAGGACAGGATCCCTAGTTACAAACAGAGCAATGTAGTGTACTCTATCAGAAAAACCACACATCGGACTCGTGTTTCCAGAAGCAAAACGTAAACAGAAGCTTTTTTTCAAACTTAATTTACAAAAACTCTCGATGGGAGACATAAAAAAAACCAAAAACAAAACAAAACAAAAAAATTACAAGGCAGGTCTGCGGTGTTTGCACAGGCACAGTGCGAGAGGTGGTCGTGAGATGTTAAACGCAGATTGTTACTCCATGTATACTATACGATGCAGGACGTGTGATTAACCTGAAACTTGGTGTGATCCAAAAAATTCTTGCACCAATGAAAAATCAACAGAAAAAGGGCCAAAACTTGCACTGGCACCAGCAGATCATGGCAGTGATCTATTTATATCAGACGGTTATCTAATTACAACTTGTTTTTTTTTTTTTTTTTTTACACAAATAAAAAATGGTATATTTTACAAAAGCACATTTATCTGTAAACACCAACACACGACACACCTCACATTAACGTGTTGGTTTACATGGAATTAATCAACCAATCAGTGAGCGGAGGCACATTTTACCCAGAATACCAGCTGTCTGTGTTTGTTTCAAAACTTAAGAATTAGTGCATTATTCAACATTAAAAGATATATGTTATATCTTAACTTTGCACAAATGACAGAATTGACATTAATGGAGTTATTCTATCAGTATTCATTTTATTTATACACCAAACCATAACTCAGCACTGCTTTATTTTCCAAGACCTCAGCCTGACGGCAGCATTGTGATTGGGTAGAGAGTTGAGCTTTAAAGCTCTTCTGAGCTGCCTTTGTGCTGGCAGCCATGTAGTAAGCTGGAGCTCCCAGCAGAGGGCAGGACACTCAAAGACAGAAGTGTTGGCTCGTTTGGGTCTGTGGTCACCTTTGATGCTTTCAGAAGTGATCGTGGTGTTAAACTTAAAATCAACTTGTTATAGTTGCAAGTGTACCGGAGACAAGACTGGAATTTACTGGTTATCGGGTATCTGTAACTTCCGATACATTTTTGGGTGGTTTATTGTTTTAACTTTATCAAAGATAACTTTTCAGTAATCTGATTATCTGTTATCAAAATTAATTTTTTGGTTATCTGTGCTCACCACTGGCAATAATACAGAAAGAGCCGGGAGAATAACATATAACAACACCTAAAGATTTTCCAAAATTTAAACACAAAATGTTGATGTAATCATCAACTAAATGGTAAATGCTTTTGTGGTCAAAGTGCTTTACAGTAATACCAGGGCAATGTTACGGTGCTGCCATGTGAGGAACTCATTACACACTGAGAACAACTTGGGGATTAAGGACCTTGCCAAATGTCCTAAGTAATTTTTCAATCTGGAACAGAGGATCATCTGGTCACAAGCTCTCTGCTTTAACTACTTGACCATCACCTCCCCTATGCCTAAGTAGGTGACCAAACCTATTGTCTGCTGATCTATAGACTGTCAAAGTTTATAGACTGTTTTTCATTGCTTGACACTCCCTGCTGGAACTGTTGCAAAGAAACCCACCATTGTTGGGGTTCTCTGCATTGGGGTCCTCTGTCTGTGCTGTTGCACAAGTATCTTTCAATGAGACCTAGTACCTAGATCTAGAGACATAGTACCTAGTCCTAGAGACCTAGATGTCCACTCATTACCTTATGTCGCTGTCTAGGCAGCAAACTAAGTAATGGATGCCAGCTGGATATTTGATACCAACTTGGAGAGTCAACCATAACTGTCACTGGTAATTGTTTGCCTCCCCCTTGACATGAGAAAGTAATGATCAACTTCAGGAAAGGGTAATTTTAGCAATAAGTCCTATCCAGGCCCTGAGGCTCATTGAGGCTGATGCTTATCCCTGGTTCCTGACTGCCAACCACCAGGTAGCCCACCTAATCTCTCAAAAACAACATTTTCCCATTTGCATACTCATACTTGCTTTGACAGATTTTTCATGCTTCTGAAAAATGACTCTACTTTGCAACATGATGGCAGCAGGTACAGAGATACTGACAATGACCTACTTTTCAATCTTTAATCTCCAAGAACAGACCATGAAGAAGCTTTTAACAGTGGCATAATGTGGCCCAAAGAATGTGTTGGTGCTTGTACACTGCCACCAAATCCATTCGCTGATGGGCTTTCACATGCCAGTAATGCCATTTTAGCTGATGGCATGGAACAGAAACACAATAATAAAGCATGTTTGTGTTAGATGTTTCTACACTTAGATGTAGAAAGTTCTTATTTCTCACAGAAAAGTGTCATTAGTCAGAAAAGCTTGTCTCGTCCAATCATTGTTTCAGAGATATATTCTCATGTTAGCGTGTGCTAAAGAAATGAAACGAGAGTGGACAGGGCAGCTGTGCGACCAGATAGAAAAACCCGCCAGCGCACTCCACAAACAAACAAACAAAATCCCAATTTTTTGATTAATAATTGAGAAGTTAATGGTCCAAAGACAGCTTGGTGGATTTATTTTTTAACATAGTTTGTTTTCTGCATAGATTATGTTTTTTCTTTCAGTTGATCATTGTTGATTCAGCACTGTACAATGCAACTTAACTGTCTGAAGGTGTAATTTAATTGTGCCCATGGCAAGTGAGAAATGTGAAAAGGCAGCAGTTGTAAACACACCACCAGATGGTTGCTGGTAGAAGCTCAATCTCAATCTGTGGTATTTCTGAAAACAAAGTCCAGTTACACTTTTAAATGCAAAGAGTGTTAAATAAATAAATGGTAAATGGACTGCATTTATATAGCGCTTTTCCATCTGCATCAGATGCTCAAAGCGCTTTACACATCAATGCCTCACATTCACCCTGATGTGAGGCTGATGCCATGTAAGTCACCCACTACACACAGGGAGCAACTATGGGATAATGACCCCGCCCAAGGGCCTTTAGTGATTTTCCAATCAGGCTGGGATTTGAACCAAGGATCCTCTGGTCTACAGCCCAACGCTTAACCAGACCATCACCTCCCCTTGTTAAAGTGTTCTCCATTGTGTGGAAAACACACTTGAAGGTGCAACAAAGTAATCATGGTAACTGTATACCAGTTTAACACTGAGGGTTTTGATGTGAACACCTGGAGTGTTGTTCCAACACGAGCACTGAACACCTGCAGTTTGGAGTCTCGACATTAGAACTTTTGCTCTGTTTGCATCAATGCACTTATAATTTCATTAAGATCAATTTATTTATATGGCTCCAAAACACAACATAAAAGGTACTTCGCAGGAGCACGTCGAACCTTACCAACCCTCTGAGCAAGCACACTGGCAACAGTAGTCAGAAAAACTACCTCGGGTGTTTTTGGCTCCAACATGAAACCTGAAGCAGACTAGACTGAGAGGGGTGAGGGTGACCATCTGCTCTGCTCAAACTAACAACAACAAATCTAATAAAATAAAGCTTAGCAACCATATAAAGTAATACCAACAACCACATGGCTCTGCAAACACCCAAACGTTGAAGAAGCATCAACAAACATAAGGAGTACAAATGGAAAGTCAGTGTCAGTTTCCTATAACGTCTTCATCTAAGGGCCCTGTCCCACTGGTGTTTAGGAGGATTTGTGTATGGATTGCATACAAAATTGGCCCATATTTGCCAAACATCCGCAATATCTGTGTAACATGCCTGTATGAGTCGGCCGTCATTCGAACATGTCCATGATCATCCGCAGAGGCACGCACGTCCGCTGCCAGGACATGCGTAGCTCAAAAATCTGGATGCGGATAACATCCTCCTTACATACTCCATACATACACAATACCTACTCACTCTATGCGCTGCATATCTGCCGTTAACCGCTGATATCCGCAACTGACAGGGATTTGCGGCTTGGCAGCAGACCGGGACAGTGTGTAAAACAGATATATATTGTGCCTAACACGTCCACATCACAAACTAAAATAAGTTGTAGTGAATGCATACAAATTGGCCACGAATAAAGTGTTTTTATTACATCTGCTTTGCGGACAATCTGTGAATGCATAACAAACACATCACGTAAACCCAAAGTACTATATGTGGCAGAAAGCAACATACCTGCAGGTTAGTGCCGGTCCGGCTGTGTAAATCCACAAAGACGTAGCTGCTGCAATCGGGTCTCCTCCAGGACTTTTATTTAACACCAACAAAAGGAAGAGTTGCTGTTTAGCCACAACTCATGCTGAAGTCTCTTTTCTGTGACACTCTCAAAAAAACAAACAAAAAAAAAAAAACACCCTCTCACCCAGCGGCTTCCCCCCCTCCCACTCCCAAACTCATGAACAGTTAACCCTCGCATGACAACATGAACAAACTCTGTGATCAACTTGTCCAAGTCCAGCACTTGCTCCAGAGGCTGTATTGTTGGTGTGAATAGTGATGCCGAAAGGAGAGAGTGCGCTTATTTTATGACTGCAATGCAGATGCCGTGCACGTGCAACACATGCGCGATGCATTCATAAGACACCCGTAATACTGCCGTGATAATCTCAATGTGTGGGATCAGTTTCCTCACTACATGCTTTATATAACCGTGATTGTTCATCATGTATTCGCTATATATTATTAATATATCCGTAATTCATACTGGGACATTTGTCATTTTTGGCCATTTTTGTTGCAGACGACAACGAATGCCCACAATTTGTATACTCAATTCATGCACAATTAATCCTCTCCCCAGTGGGACAGGGCCCTAAGTTGTCCCAGTAAATAAGATAATTACATGAGATGCTTTCATCTATTCATCTAATGTTCATGTTTCTATTATGTTATAATGAAACTAAGCAGAATATTCCTACAAATGTCGATGCATATACAGTATGCAATTTACACTTTTACATTTACAATTTTAGTAAGGGTTAGGTTCAGGGTTAGAATAGCAACAACAATAACAACCTTGTTGTCTGTGACATCATCAACATCATCATCATCATCTCATAGTAGAGGAAAATTGGGATACATAAGAATTTGGGTGAAAAATTATGTCTGCATATGTAGAGGTTTTTGTGCATTACTTTTTTATGTTTTACAATAAATTTTCCTCTTGCATTGCATTAAGAACTCAAAACCTTATTCAGTGCAACATTATGGCTTTGCCTTACAATATAAAGCGCCTTGGGGCAACTGTTTGTTGTGATTTGGCGCTATATAAATAAAATTGATTGATTGATTGATTGAACATTCAGGTTTTAAATATTTGGAGTACTATTTTTTGTTTTTGAAGTGTTTGTGTTCATTAATCTATTGGTTTGTGATACAGTCAAAATGTGGCACTTTCGTGGTTATAGTTAGGGGAATGGGTAGGGTTAGAAAAAGGAAATAAACAAAACCCTCCAATAAAACCCCAGAAATGTGACTCATTTCATGATGGGAGCATGAAAAAAAAAATGTGTGAGATTGGGCTGGGCTAAATTCACTGGGATTTGTTTGCAGATTTTAGTAGTCTGATGTAACAAATGTGGTATAGCAAATATGACAAAAAAAAAAAAGAGGTTTTCAGTTTTTCACCTTCTAAAAGTCTTCCAGGGTAAAACTAATTTAGCTGAATAAGCTACATTGCCTCAATTATGGGGGAACGCAACACTTTTCTCGTTCACAGTTACAAATCACAATAAGACATTTGCATTAAAAACTTTGCCAGTGAAAATGTAGTAAATACATCATTTTTACACTGTTGGCAAGAGTCCGGTGTTTGCACATTAAGGTTTGAAGAGATCTTCGTTCCGGCACAGACCGTCACTGGCACAACACACTGGAAAGAGCAATTAAGACTGAGCGCTAACAGACAATCCAAGTTTAACCACATTACTCTTAAAAAAAAAAGTTCCACAAACACGAGATGTCTCTTGACAGCGCAACATTATCCCCCCAGTTACAATTAATTACCCACACGTCCTGCCCGTGCATCTGATTTGCATATAGCATGGGGATCGGCAGCGTACATGTTAGCTGCGCACACCCATGTGTTGCACATGCGCCCGCCAGAAATGATCTCTGACTACAACGATAACAAACGAATGCAGATGGAGCCGGTGATACCGGCCTGGAACAGACTACGGTAATAAACGTGCACATATGACACGGTTCTTCTGGACACGAACGTCTGATGTCTTTCATTGCTTTGCTGCTTCCGTCTCATTTCGCATCACGTTTGTCTCGGCACACTCTCACATGGTCGGACTTTGTTCAGACACACTTTATTTTCATGTTTTCCTGTGTTTTCTCTTTTTCCTTCCTCTCTTTCTTCGCCATTATTTTTACCTCTTGTTCCCTTCTGTCTCTCATTTATAATGGGGAGAGGGAGGCTGGAGATAAAAGAGGCGAGCAGGGAGACAGAGTGAGCGGTCACACTCTGTGATGCTATCTGCTACCCACAACGCATTGCAAGTGGACGCCTGACATGTTCTATACATCTTTCCACTCTGGCGCTCATTAAACAAATGCTCGCTGATATATGGCTCTCAAGAAATGAATTTTTACCTCTGTGGGCTGGGGACCTGCTCTCTCTCAGCCTTGGTGATCTCTTGGGCCCCTTGAAAAAACACAAACACGCTCACACACCCCATGCACACGCACACCTTTGAAAAGCAGGCGATAAAGAATGTGTCCCTGCACACGCTGCGTGCACACTGGTTATTTTGCACTGGAGGGCTGCCGGTTGCCACCCGAGTCCAGCCAGCTACGTCCAGGGTAAGCAGATGCAAACACTGTAAAACAACGAAGCAGGTACGATTATACAGAACAACACACATGTATCTGCTTTTCCCCGACGTCAACCACATTATAAGTGTCTACGTACATGCCGGTCCCATGATGTTGATAAGGAAGGGATAGATTTCATCCAGATTCATTTATTATCCTTGTTATCTCATGTACTTTTATTCCTTCCAGAGATGTGTTGGTGTAATCTTGGGGAAACTCACTTTCCTACCTTTTTGTAAGCAGGAATGTAGTTTATGGGTTGTTGTAGACTGGCATAAATCATCATGACCTGAATCCATGGCATGCATCACAGGAAGTAGAACCTGTTCTACATGGGGGTAAACTTTTAAAAGAAACTAAGTGTGCTTTAACACTGTTTTCTGTGATATTAATATTTAAAAGCTTTAATATACTCTGAGGTCGGTCGGGTTTTGGGTGGATTCACTGATTCTGCATGGTGCTACATACGGCACATGTCCAAGTACATCCAGGGCCCTCGTTTATCAAAGTGTACGAGAGAATCTTTTCTATGCGCAAACAATATTTAGTACAAAAGAGGTGTATTCATCAAACAGGCACACACAGCTGACTGGACTTGATACTTACTGATGTGCATATCAAGTCTGAGAGCATGTCATGGTGCTGCATCCACAACACCACAAAACTGCCCCAGGTCCTGGATGGTAACCACTCAGGCAGACAACCGGTCCATTCCCACATCTCTAAAATAACCGTTTATCTGCTGCAGCCAGGTGAAATGTGGACATCCCCTTGGCTGTCTCCAGCAACTGGGGTCCTCAACACTCAGGCACCTATGTGCTGGATCATGCAAAATCCAAAATGTCATCGCTGACACTCCCTCACAATGCAAGATACTCGTCCTCATGTCTCTCAGCAACCACTTGTTTTATACAAAGGTATTCCAGGAGTACTCAAGGATCCTTCAAAGACATCCAGTCGTGGACTTAGGTCACTGGTTAGCATCCAATTCTCACAACCATATAGCAAGACAGGCAGCACCAGGACCATAAAGACTTGGGCCTTCATTTGCCTGCAAAGATATCGGCATCACCAAACACCTCTGTCCAATGACCTCATGACTCAAGTAACTGTCAGCTGTTGATAAATCCCATGTGTTCTAAAGCACATGATGGCGATTTGCATTCAGAAATACCCTCAATTAACCATGAAACTTCCATTTAAAAACCATGTGGTGTGTGTGTTCCTCAGTGGAATAATGGCCAAGAGAGCAAAAAACACAAAAAACAAAGAAAAAAAAGTGAAATGGAGCTTGAGGTGACAGCATGGTGGCTTAGTGGTTAGCACTGTTGCCTCACAGGAAGAAGGTAATGGGATCAATTCCCACCTGTGGCCTTTCTGTGTGAAGTTTGCATGTTCTCCCCATGTTGCGTGGGTTTCCTCCGGATGCTCCGGCTTCCTCCCACATCCAAAGACATTCAGATTAGGTGGATTGGAAACTTTAAATTGTCCGTAGGTGTGCATGTGTTTGTTTGTCTATATGTGGCCCTGTGACAGACTGACATCCTATCCAGGGTGTACCCCCCCCCGCCCTATGACTGCTGGGATAGGCTCCAGCCCCCCTATGACCCTTAATTGGGGTAAGCAGGTATAGAAAAATGGATGGATGGGAGCTCGAAGTGCTTGTATGTGTGTACAGAGGATGAGAAAAATAAACGTAGCAACCTTTTGTTGTATATCTCAGCAACCATGAAGCCTAGGTGTATGATCAAAAGCATTTATTGATCGGCTAATATATGTGATCCATTAGTATGAATGACTTCATAAAGTAGTAATACAAAGCCAAAGTCGTATGCCTTATGTCTATGTGATCCTTTACAAAAATGTTCCACAAACACAGCTCTACAAAAAATATCTATACATAAAACCACTAAAAAATGCCAGAAAATGGTGTAGTATGTATGCCAGGCCTGTATGAGGTGCTGTAACTCTCCCACAAAAAAACTGAGAGAAAGATGTGGAACGTGCATATGAAGTCGAACTGGATTATAAGACGACTAAACTACAAAAGAACATTGACTGAGAATTGTGTCAGTCCAAATATGTTGAAATAATGGACACATCTCAGGCGCAGTATCCGAGACACCCGACATCGTGATGTCTTGGGGCCAGGGTTAAGCCTGAGGTTAGAGAGGTGAGGCTATGACATCATCATTACATATTGGTTGTACACACAAAAAGTGACATTTTGAAATTTATCCACTCAGACCAGTTTTCAAAAAGTAGCATTTTGCTGGTTCCTTGTAGACAAAATGCTGCCATGCCGTTACTTTTGCAGAAATTTATTTTAGCCTTCTTGACTGCTGAGTTGAGGCTTATTAAGGTGACTGTCACGTACGTACAGCAGTTCCCCATTTATAATCTTTAAATCTCCATTTAGTCATCATCTGTTTCTAAGTGTCTCTTTGGTGAAGCCGTCAATATGTGACATTGTTGTAGCAGTTTCTTGTTAGCAGGAATAAGAAGAAATGAGTTTCATATTCATCCTCCTCTCTCATTTGTCTGAAGGGGGATCATTAGTCTCTGGCTTCTCTACTGAGAGGGTTTAATTAAAGTACTAATGTCATTTTGTCCAATCAATGGCTTTTCTAATAGGAACGTGTGGATGGCCTGAGAGTGGAGGACTGAGCTTGAGCTGCCATTTCCACATTTATTAATGACAGAAATATAGTCATACCGGAGCTGATCAAGTTCATTTCAGGAATAAATTTTAACAGACACACGTGCACACACACACATAACATGTGATGGACGTTAGAGTGAACAGGTCTGCCAATGCCCATCAAGCTTTTGTGAATGTCTTATCTCGAACTTTGAGTGTTAAACAGTTGTGGCCATTTATCATTACTATTACTATAAGCAGAATGAGTTTAATTGATACATTTTGTGGGGATAATTTTGACAAATTTTCATTTTAAATTACATAGACAACACAGTAATGATCATCATTTTCATATGACATTAAAAAGGTATTTTTGCATGACTATTTAAAATACTGTAGCCAGGCATAATCACTAACATGACGCAACATCACTCCTAAACTAACATGTCCTCCAGTAATAATAACAAAAACAAACAAACCCAAACTCCCATAATGCATTGCTGCAATGCATTATGATCGACAGTGTGTCTTAAAAGACAGTGTGCACATGCAAACCTTTACTTTTTTAAAGTGAAAAGACACTTACTTATGGAGTTAAATTTGTCTCATTAACACCTGCAAATGCGCAAAGTGTGATCTACAAACAGTCCTTGATTTGCACACGTGTTTTGTGATACACAAACACAAATTTTTGATTTGTAACGTGTGTTATTTTTTACAAACAGATGTGTATTTGTATATACACATCGTTTTTTCCATTTGTAAAAAAAAGAAAAAAAAAGGCATTTGCAAAACTGAAAATTCTGTTTGTGAAGTGACTCAGCATGTTGGCAGCGTTTCACAATCCCATTCAGTAGATGACAGTGTTCTATGCATTTTGATGGGGGGAGGGGTGATGAGACGAGTCTGATTTCCCATAATGCCTTTGGTGCTTGTATAACGCTCCAACCTTCAGAATTAGTGCATTACTTTAAAAGTGCGATATTTTCACTTTGTAAAAATGACAGAGTTGCTGTTAATGTATTGATAAACTGTCCGGAATTAGTCTGTTTAGTCTGCCTTGCGTTTGATCTACACTGCTACCATGAAAGGTAATTGTGATGTCTTTGCAGCAGCCAGCAGGGTGTTAAAAAACACAAGCGCTGGCTCATTGTTTTGGGTTTCTGATTGCTTTGCACTGAATTTACTCAGAAGCCTCAGTGGTGCTAAAAGTCAAAACTGGTTTATCACTCGCTAACAATGTGCTGAGTCTATACTAAAAGGTAGTGGTTAGCTGTAAATTCTGCTAATTATTTTAGGAGTTTATCAGTTTAGTGTTATAAAAGTTAACTTTTTATTTAGCAGATTAGTGGTTCTCGAAGCTAACTTTTCGGTTAGCTGTGCCCACTACTGGTAAATGGGTATAGAAAATAGACAATGGATGAATGGTTAAATGCCGACTTGACATTTTTTATGAAATGCCCACTCTCTAAAATAATTTTCATGACCCCAACACATTGAAAAAAAAAAAAAAGATTGAGTTTTCACAATGTTTTTCATCATCTCTTCAGCGGTCTACCTGTGAGGATGTCATAATGTGCGCTGGTAGTGGGATCAAAGTTTATATTGAAATGTGCTCTTATTTCAAAAGAATCTTCTGCAACAAAACATGAAGTGTTCTGGATCAATGGTGAGCTTTGTGAAGGTTAAGAAGAATTCTCCTGTGACAGTTTTTCTACTGCCTACATGAGAAAGCAGCTTATTGTCAACTGGACGTCCATTGGAACATACGAACAAGAAACAGGACAAAAACAACCACCCAGAAAGTTCTCTGTCCTGATTGTATGCTGAAAGTTATGTGCATATACCGGAACACAACTTTCTGACTCGCCAGATATAAGATGACAAGGAACACATTTAATCAATGAAAATAGGAGAAACATTATTTTAATTGATCGCAAACATATATCACAGACATTTATTTCAAATGGGTGTTCCTATGACCATAATACTGGACGTCTTTATGTCTCACCCTCCTCTTCAGGCAAAATTTCACATGGGATGCCGTGGACACTTAACCATACTTCTTCAATAGACTTCAGATAAATTTGATGGTTTCCTGGAACTTTTTTGATAAAGTTGAGGTTGGGCCTTAAAGGCAATACCAAAAGCTTGATATTAGCGTCCTTTGTCCATTCCACAACCAACCTGGGTGAGTGTTTGATACTGACACCACTGTATCTGAAGTCACTGGCCTGCAGGCACATCAGCTGAGAGTGGGAGGTTTTCCAAAGATTCTGAGGTAGTCCTCCTCCATCAATATCCAACCCACTTTGTTCAAAGCTCCGGACCCTGATGGTACCACCACCATGCTCACAGTTTGTACTGTGTTCTTGAGGTTGAACATTTTACCTTTCTGTAGTCATTGTGGGCAAAACTCAAACTTTGTCTCTACTAATGATAAAGTGTTTCTTGTAGAAGGTTTTTTCTTGTCCATGTGGTCAGATACAAACTTGGGATGAGCTTGAAGGTGTGGAATTTGGAGGAAGAGCTTCATTCATGGATACAAGCCTCTCAGTCCATGGCAATGTAAAAATGGCTCGATGGCGACACTGGTTTCCAAGCAGCTTCCACTTCATGATCATCCCGTGCCTTGTTGGCTCCTAAGTTGCTCATGATGGCCATCCAAACCAATTTGATCTCAGCTGGTGGTGAAAGTTTGGATCTTGGGCCTCTTCCAGACTGTGGCAAAGTGGCTCCACCTTCCACTAACTTGTACTTACATACAGTTGTTCGATGTGATAATTGCAGAATATGCAATTGTTTTGAAAATGGCTCAAGGAGATGTTCGACTTGTAAAAATCTACAGTCTTCTTCTCAAATCTGCACTGAGGTTGTCAGACTTTCCCACTGTGGTGTGTGCTGGTCAGTCTGATGAGTGCTGTTCCGACAAATCCTTTCAAATGGACACAGAGAAGATACCAGCTGGAGTCAAATCAAACCATCAATAAAAAAGGAGAGGCCTTGGCAAGTTAACAGACAGTTCGGAGGTTTCAGCACCACTGGAATAATAGTATGGATGTCCACATATTTTGGCCCTATATGTGCTGTTTGGAGTTTGTATTGAGATCTGGAATCTCAAAATAAAATGTCTGTCCATTTTTTCCCCCATTCATTCATTCATTTTCTGCCACTTATCCAGGTCCAAGTCACGGTGGCAATGCACCAAGCAGCTCATCCCACACTTCCTTATCCTTAGCAGAGTCCTCTAACTTCATTGTATAGAAAGGAACCACCTGAGGTCACTCAGACTCCCTTCTGGATATTCAAGCCTCGTGCAAGAAATAGAAAAGTGAGGGTAGCCACCAAGAAAACCTTGAGGGAATTATAGGTGTCTGTGGATGTGACTGGACAGACTGTTTACAGTTGAACTTTTGTCTGTTGGCAATATTGCATTCGTTAGAATGCTGACTGCTTCATATGATTAAAAAAAAATCTGATTAGTGCCAGATCGGTTCTGCATTGTGTGCAACCTGTGTACCGAAAACTCTCAAACTGACATCGTCATGTGATGATGGCCAATTTAATAAAAGTTATAATCACATTGCATGCATGGGTAAAATAGGGAATTCAAAAAAAAAAAAAAATCCCCATGCAAAACAAAATGTTGGTGCAAGACACCTGGCACACTGATGGAACTCGGGAAAGACCAGCATGCACCAATGACATCGTCACAGCTAAGACATGGAAGTAAAGAGAAAAACCTTGTGAAATATATATTTTAGCATGTGTTGGGTTCACAGATGAAATTTAATTTAGGGTGGGTGTTTAAGCAACTTTCATTAAAAAAGGAGAATGCCAGTTGCTTGAAGTGGGTGGTTGAGGGAATGATCTATGGCACGGATACAGTATTTTGATTTCTTATAACATATTAAATTTCTTGGCAGCACAGTGGAATTGTGTTAGCACTGTTGCCTCACAGCAAGAAGGTCATGGGATCAATTCCCACCTGTGGCCTTTCTGTGTGGAGTTTGTATGTTTTCCCAGTGTTTTCTTGGGTTTCGTCCGGTTCCTCCCACATCCAAAGACATGCAGGTTAGGTGGATTGAAAACTTTTAATTGTCCGTAGGTGTGAAAGTGTTTGTTTGTCTATGCGTGGCCCTTTTACAGACTGGCGTCATGTCCAGGGTGTACCCTGCCTCATGCCCTATGACTGCTGGGATAGGCTCCAGCCCCCTGCGACCCTTAATTGGACTAAGCGGTTGAAGATGAGTGTGTGTTTTAAAGACAACAACAACAAAAGCCCTTCTTATAGGTGATTCCTCACACATCATTTCAAATTTTTTTTTAAAAATAATTGAAGCTGTAAAACATTGAAATTATTCCTTTAACTTAATCTCAAACTTTAAATTTACCAAATAGCAAAAAAAAACTGTTGTCAGGCTGTTGATGGTATTAAATGTGCGTTACTTTTATATTGGTGAAAAAAACCTCTAAGTATCAGTGCTGAGACACAAATGTACAAATTCTTAATGGAGATATTTAAAGCACAATGTAAACAGATGTTTATCATAAGTAGTGGCAAACCCATGTGTGCATGATGGCTGTGCACGCCTGGCCTTGTCTGCCCTTGCACGCGTTTGCTCAGTGACTGGCCACTCTCATTAAAGCCTGCTAATGCACTTGTAAAAACAGTCAGCAGAAACGATAGATCACTGCATGTGGCAGAGACGTACATGGACGTGGTGGTGGTGGTGGGGGGCACAGGGAAAAATTGTTTTTTTTCTGGCAGAGGGGTGCAAACGTGTGTTGAGGGGAGAAGAGGAATGGATGTGAGCGAGACAGGCTAAAGAAAGAAAGAGGGCATGTGAAAGAGAGCGAGAGGTGGTATTGGGTGGAGGTGGATGCTGGTCAGTGGAGATGTCTGTGGCCCATTAATCTTGGCCTCTTCCTGCCTAGTTATTGTGTATTTCTTTTGGCCAGAGATTGATTGTAGCAGGGGAAGATGAATTTGCCCGTGGACCTTCTTTTTCTCTCTCCCACTCTTTTTGTTTTTTTCTCACTCCTGATGCGCGGCCAAGGTGATAACGCTCTCTGTCTCTCCTTCTTCCGTCTGTCACCTCTCACCTCCACACACTGTTTTTTTTTGTTTTTTGCTTTATTTATTTGAGATTACAATCACTTTCTATGCAGATTGCAGGAAAATGTTTAGGCAGAAATACATGTATATCAAGGGGCTGGTTAACTCTCTGGGGTCCGAGGGCATTTTTTGGACAGTTCACTCGCCTGGCATAAAGGTTTTATTATTGCTGTTAACCCCTTAATGCCTGAATTTATATAGCTGTATATAAAAAAATGTTTGTGTGTGTTTTTGCCTTTAAGTAGATGGTAAATAATATTTATTATATTATATTTATTATATTATTATATATTAATAATTTTCACTTTGCACAAAAAATACAAAGTAATTTTGGTATTTTTGTAATGACTTTATGTTATCATGTTATAATAATATACTGGTATGTTGCAAATTTGCGACAACAGGCATACTGGTCAATTTGATATGTTGCATATTTGAGTCAAATATTGTAGCATATATGCGACAATAGGCGTTAAGGGGTGAACAGCTCTCCCTGCATCCCACAATCAAGTTTTATGTCTCTTTTTTTTAGGACAACCTGTGCTTTCAGAATATATATATATATTTGTGTTGTGTTTTATGAGTGTAATAAAGGTTTACAATCAAAAATAGGCAAGGAAAAAATAAAGCAAAAAATGTATTTAAAACACACAGCAAACTGTAATAAAAAACTGTTTTGACACTTTATAAAGGTAATTTGAGGTCTTGTGTGAAATACTGTACAACAGAAAGGTTCAAACAATAACCACAAATGCACATTTTGAACAATATATACAAAATGGTCTATAAGTTTTGTTGTCCATTTATATGGTAAACAGTGCTTTACGCAAAGAAAGAAACAGAGTTATCCAGTAACATGCAAACTAGTGGAGCAATCCTGATAGTTACACACTCTTTGTTTGAGCATGTGAGATTGTCATCAGAAGCTCTCCGTGTGCTCCTGCTTTCACTGATCGCTGTGTGTAATGGCACAGGGCGCACTAGTATATATAGTATAGTGCTAATAGTATGTACTCACTGGAGCACCTTGGGGGCTATTCAAACGGGCCAGCTAGTAACATATCCCTCCTGAAAACAATCTTTGGCTTTTCACATGAGGTAAATCTGTCCTACGATTGGATTTTGGAAAACCATGTGACAGTGAACCAATTCTGATTGGACACTCACATTGCACACGTCATCACACAGCTTCTATGAGGAGTACAAAAATGGCCGATGGCTGGCTCGAAAGTCCGCGGAGTTAACGTTTCAGCAAAAAAAAAAAAAAAGGTAAGTTTCTATCTCATATCATTCAAAAGTTATTTATAATTTAGTAAAGCTTGGTCTTAGCTGTCGTACATGACGGCGTCAGCCCCAGAGGGTTAAGGGATGACCAGATGTTTATGCGGGGGGCACAACCCCACATTACATACCAAAACTCTTACAACACAGTGTACATTATTGCCCTTATCAAGAAATTTAAAGCACAGACAGGAGAAATAACATATATTCTGACATAACTTGCTTGTGTCGTTGTCCGCGCAACACACACAACACACACGGGTCATCGCTTGTGTGCACATGTACTACAAAAAAGTGCGTACATCCTCAGTGCAGTGAAACAAAAATCACGTCAGAAATTAGTCCAGTTTTTCATTCTAACTTCCTGCTAACAGCCTTCAGACAGCGCAGTGGATTTGGTTTGTGTGTGTGTGCACACGTGCATGTGTGTGTGCAGAGTGCGATGGTACCAAACATACGGAACCAAATTTGCACTCTCAATGGAACCAAACTGCACTCTAAATGCAATACAACACAAATGGGACGAATAATCCATGTCATGTGACATGCAAAGCACCACTCAAATGACAAGGATCAATGCAGCCATTATAATATCCAATATTGTCCAGTGCACAAAAATATGTCAATTTTGCTGATTTTTGAGAATTTAAGTCCTTTTGGATCATACCTCAGCTTTCCTACAAAAAAAAAAAATCACTCTTCAGTTGTCCATCAGTGTCTGTCTGATATTTCCCGTTGTCAAAAGTGCATTAAATAACATCCAATATGTTGTTTATCACATGTTTATCTGTCCATCTTGTTTATTTTTAGAATTTAAGCATGCTTGTGTTAAGTAGCAGCACATGCTGTGGTGTGAACAAGTGCTACATTGAGCTCCTGACCGTTGTTATACTTGCCCCTTGGGAAACGTGGCAATAACAAGTGAGTAAAACAAAAATTGTATGACGAGATGACAGCCTTTGAATGCAGTTGAACACACTGTAAAAACGGTTTTAAGACCAGCTAATGGAGAAGAGGTAATATAGCTAATGCTGCTTTTTTCCACAGTGGATACAAAGCAGAAGCAATGTGCAAGTGGTAGATGGTCACATGTGTGATGATCCCAGAGTCTACATCTAGTGTCGGCCCCACACCGAGTTCCTGAGGAAGCCTAATAGTGTCTTTGTATATTTTGTTTTTTGGAGTTGCAATGTTGGACATCCACTTACTGGACAGTGACTAGTTCTTGTTCTGGAAGCACACTGTGTTCTGCTTGTAGAATGGACATAGGTGCTATGGGATGTCCCCTTCTGCCATTGGGGATATAGTAACCTGGGGGTTTCAAGAGGAGAGCTTATGTGACCCGAGGACCTTTGGTTCAATTCTCTGATCAAACAGGACAACTCACCAATGTGTTGTGAAGCAAAATCCTTAATGTGCAAGTTGCTCCTGGTGTGCAGTTGGACACCTTGCATGATCTCTTCCTCTCTCTCTCACACACACACACACAGCAGCAGCAGCAGCAGAAAGGAGGTCTGCATTTCCATTCAGCAGATACTCAGAGCTCTATTCCCCCATTGAGATATCCCATAATCCCTTGCACACCAGAGAGTCGCTGCAGTCTAAACACTATAGAGAAACCACATGACAACAAATGCAAATGAACATTACATGAATAAAATAATGAAAAAATGTATTTTTATACCTTTCTTCATGTAATAAGAGACTGCATGCATGAGATGCCTGAAAACAAATACGAGGTCTGTGAAAAAAGTATCGTACCTTTTTATTTTTTTCAAAAAACTATATGGATTTGAATCATGTGCGATTACATCAGCCAACCTTGAACCCTCGTGTGCATGTGTGAGTTTTTCACGCCTGTCGGTTGCGTCATTTGGTTGTGGGCAGGCTTTGAGTGAGCACTGGTCCACCCCTCCCGTCAGAATTCCTTTGTCTGAGAACTTGCTGAGAGACTGCCGCTTTGCTTGATCAAATTTTTTTTCAGAAACTGTGAGACACATCCAAGTGGACACCATTCAAGAAATTCATATGGTTTTCGGTGAAAATTTTAAACGGCTGATGAGAGATTAAGGAGTGTTACTATCGCGTTAAGGACAGCCCACAGTGCCGACGGATTCGCGAGGTGGCACAGAGAAACACCTCCGTATTGGAAACCATTCTGAAGATTCAGGTGGCTTTCGATGGCTTTCAGTCGAGTGAGTATCCGAGAAATTGTTTAACAGCTGGGCATGTTCGAACTTGTCCTGTAAGGCTTCCAACAGAGGTATTTTCCTGTGGCGCTGCGTCATGAGCGGCTGGGTGCCGACGCGCAAATCCGTCCGCACGTCTTTCATTACAAAATCTCCTTTAACAGTGGAATGTCCGGATAAACTGCTGATCCCGACCTCTTCTGAAACTTCTCAGCTCTCTCACGACGTACTGACATCCCATGGGCTGTCCTTAAAGCGATAGTAACACTCCTTAATCTCTCATCAGCCGTTAAAATTTTCACCGAAAACCATATGAATTTCTCGAATGGTGTCCACTTGGATGTGTCTCACAGTTCTGAAAAATTTTGATCAAGCAAAGCGGCAGTCTCTCAGCAAGTTCTCAGACAAAGGAATTCCGACGGGAGGGGTGGGCCAGTGCTCACTCAAAGCCTGCCCACAGGCGAATGACGCAACCTACAGGCGTGAAAAAAACTCACGCATGCGCACGAGGGTTCAAGGTTGGCTGATGTAATCGCACGTGATTCAAATCCATATAGTTTTGGAAAAAAATAAAAGGTACATACTTTTCTCACAGACCTCATATTCCGTGTCTGTTACCTTTTAACCGGTGTGGAACTTCATGAACGCAAACCAAATTTCAGACATCTTATATATATATGACGACTCTGGAACAAACAGGACAAACAGTGATGTAAAGGACAATAAGCAGGGCGTTAAAGAGCAAACTTCACTCCCCCCCAGAATGACGTGAACAGGAAACGATCGTGGCTCACAGCGATTCCCATTGAAAATAAAAGAAACAACCTGAGCTTCTCGCATGTTTACATTAAACAAACACAATAACAATGTCTAAAAACCCAGATAATATATTCATGAGCGCTTTAGGCACATTATACAAAGAGTTTTATGTTGAGAAGTTAATGCCATTGTCCGTGTGCAGCGGGTAAATGGCAGCCTGATCAAACCATCTCACTGCATTTCTCAATGTTAGTGACATCTCACAGAACAGCAAACTCTCTGAAATTTTGTGAGATTTGAAACCTCAATAAGGCGAATACAATGATACTGCACATTTACATATTCTTACATCTGGATAGGCTGAGACAATGCAGATTACTTGTCTTGTCCAAGGACGCAGACAGATAGCATGAGTAAGATTCGAATCCAGGTCTACATTGTACCTGTGTAAAGGCTGATTGATAGCCAACTCCTTGAGGATGCTGCAATTTCTGAGTTTGTCCTACAGAGGAGCCCAACATAGGCTACAAAGAACCATGCTGGTTTTTCTGTGAGAACATATGTTCAGTTATGGAATAGAACCCAAGTGTTTGAGAGTATGGTGTATAATGGACATTCAGGAAGGTATATGGGAGACAATTTGTCTTGAAAACGGCCTCTTGTAGTACACTTGACGCTCCAGTGCTCTCATGCATTTGTTATTATAGTCCACTGCTGTATTACTGCCAGATCTGCACAAGTGTATTATTCCCTGGTCTGCATCCTACTTAACCTCGTGACTGCAGCACGGCTGGACATATGCTGGACACCACGGGGACCTCCCACTCGTGCACTCACAGTTACACAGATCACGGGGATAGCCTTCTCTCAACCTTCATATTCCCATTCTGATGTACTGCACAATCAATGAGCATGTGCAGAGCGCACTCGGTCATCAGCTGCACAAATCACTCATCAAGAAACACAAATTCAAAGTTGCATTTTTTGGAGTTGGATCCAGATATTTTTATGACTCATTCTGCACTCAAACCAAACACCTGCTGGGTTTAAAAACTAGTCTCCACCCCAGTGACACCAGAGTGCTTTTAGACTTGGAGCTGTTCACAGCGTACATATAACCCTTTTTGATTTCAACTTCTGTTTTTGAAACACTGGTGAGACATCAAAGGAAAAGAAAATTAATTTGATCTGAACCAGATCTCCTTCAAAATTATACGGTCAACCTTCCCTGAACCCAGAACTTTCTCCCCAGAAAATGTTGAAAAGAGGTTCTGTACTCCTTTAGTCATCATGTACTAAGGCAGATGGGGAAAACAATTTCAAGTGTGCGGTGACCTATGAACTATGTGTTGATCTCACAATGATAGAGCTCATAGGTGTCTCAGCGTTGAGGACCCCAGAGGCTTCAGAAGTACAAGCACACATCCACACTTCACCTGGCTGCTGCAGGTAGATGGTTACTTTTGGGAGTTAGGGATGGACTAGATATCTGCCTGGGTGGCTACCATCCATGTTCTGCAGTGTGGTGGACAGGGTGATACGTGGCACCTAAGCTGAAGACCAAATTAAGTCACATCTTATCTGGAGCCTGAGTGAAAATCACTCATAAGTTCAGCTGGAGTCACATGAGGGACTGGCAGGATGGGATACTTGGTAACCAAAGGTTTCTATGGTGACATATTGTGTTCCCAGTATGTATGCATTTGTAAGGGCCCATTCACACATAGTGCGAATTTCGTCGATTTGCACATAAAGTGCTAATGAAGCAGGAATCGTGTGCAAAACGTGTAAAATTGCAGCTGCCTCGTACACCTGTTGCTACAACTATTTGTGCACACCAGCGGCTGAAAGACAGAGTGTGCATTGTGAGAGCCCATCGAACCCTTTCGCAGCAGGTATCGGCCAAATTCCAGGTGTCACGCGTGAACATCTAACATCACTCACATGGCACTTAGAAAATGTGCGGCCATTTGCACTATTAACAAGACAACAGTCACCAGACAATCACTGTCATTCTGGCACTGAAATTTGTCTAAGTGCCCCACGAGTGTGGCTTTGGTGTGTGTGCTAAACTGACAGGAGGTGTGGCCGCCGACAGAAGCAGCTGTGGAGATCTTTTGATCTGGACGTCCCGGCTGGACAGCACGTGTTTGGATGGACGTGGACTAACAACTGCCCACTGTGATGTGTGTGTCTGTTTGCTGTCATCATGTGGACATAAATAAAAACATATTGCTGTGGCGACGGGCTGCAGCTTGCGAGCACGCACATGCTGCAGCCCATTAACAGGCTGCCCCCAGATTGAAACGCACCGTCCGAACATAACACGCAGCGGGCGATCTCACTGTCATGTCACCCACGTGAGCTCTGTTCCACATGACGCAGCGTCAGTCCTGCAGCGTGCCGGCAGGACACGCACACAGGCCAGCTGGACACGCACCAGCAGATATGGACATGGTAAGTGTCCTACTTCTCATTCATGTCATCTACAGAGGAGCAGACAGATCACATTTGTATTGTCCGCTTGATAAGAGGGATTCAATATAATGTGATGTTTTTATATGGTGTGTGGTTTTATTTATTTATTTATTTTTAAATACGTACATGTCCTTCCTGATATTAGACAGTTTCCTGCACCTTTCACAGGCCAGCGAAGGTGGCTCAGTGATAAAGCTTCTGACTGGCAACCAGAGCTTTTGGAAAGCATGGGTTCAAATCCCCTGAGTTACATGTATTTTTAATTTTTTATTTTCACAGCAGCAGTGCAATGTAGTTACACATTGCACTGCTGCTCGCACTGTGTTCCTGCGTGCACAACTCCGTTGCAACATGTATATTTTATATATATATAATATATGATCACCTTCTATCTCTGTGGGAGATATGACATGGAACTGTTGTGCCAGGCTTTTACACCATTAATAAACATGAATATCACCTCCAACAGTGGTCCAGGAGCACAGTGTGGATGTGGAGCCCAGACCACAGCCTGTGGTTAAAATCCTCTCACTCGGCTGCTGTGTGTTGGAATCAACAATGCAAAAATACATCCCATGTGATAATCCAACTATCACAGGGTCGAGTTGTGTTGTGCTCCTGAAGTGAGCAAAAAGAAATTAAAGTTTGCTGGAAGTCTCTATCTGATGCATGGGACAGCATGTCTCACTGCCAGCAAACTTTCAGCAAAGCGTCCAGTGGCGCACATGCGTGTGCGCTTAGTGACCTCATGCAGCGTAGGCATACACACACACACACACGCGTGCACACTCATGCGCACGTTACAAACACAGCACTCCCTCCCACTACAGTCCCGTGTTTGCCATCCAGACGTTTGGACATCAGGCAGTCTGACAGCAGTCTGTGTCATCTACCTGTTGTCTACCTGCGCTTTGGATGCCATCGGTCAGGTGTGGATGAGATAAATCCGCCATGCGTTCTGACACTGCTGACCACGCCTCTTTTTCTCCTGACTGTGTCGGATTATGGCAATATTTGCTGTGTTGGCATAATTCCTGCACATTCTGCTATGCGGTGACGTGGGCTTAAGAATGCAGGCAACTTGTTCTTTGCTGTGCCATGTGTAAGAGATGATGTGATTAACTTTTCATCAATATAGGTATTGGGTAACATGGTTCAAATATTGACTGATTTAAATCACATATTATGATTCAAACCAGAGGAGCTGCCAACTGCATATGCCTATATATTTAGCCCACCCTGAATTACAAACAGAAAAAGACAGTCTATACAGCCAATAGGCCTGTAGGTTACTTCTGTTAGCTGTGTGTGTGTGTGCGGGGGGGGGGGGGGGTGGGGGGGGTGGGCGCAGCAAAAAGAAAATTCAAGTACCATAAATTTACTCCGGAATAAACTTGAGTAATTGCAGTCATTGTTCAAGAAGAGAGAAAACTGTTGCACAATTGGGTCACTGTGTCTGGTAGGCTGCAGCACACTCTAGTGGCAACAATTACAAGTTATATTTGTCACCCCTCTGATGTGTCTGACACAGACTGAACACAACTTTATCCACAACTACAAGCAACAGCTTCATCGTCTCACAGCCTGTACTCAAGGTTCTTGAAATAGAGCTATATCTCCACCTGGTGGAGGTTTACTATTAATGCAGGTACAACAGAATTTCATCAAGAGCTCTCGTAATTCAATAATTTGGGAAATGTATTTATTTATTTATTTTGCAGTCTGTTAAACTGTGATTGGGATAATTACACACAATTATCTAACATCACAAGTAACTGAAAACATTTAAAAGTACCTTACTGATCAACATGCCAGATTTCTAAATGAATCAATATTAAGAATAAAAGGATTGAAAATTAGCCCAGCAAGCTTTGTTTTCAGCAAACTACATGCTAAGCTAACTGGCTTGTAGAGCCAATGTATTGGAAGAGCTTAGCTTTGCTAGACAGTAGTCGCTTTGAAAAATTAAGAAAAGGCATTTATGTTACAAATCTTAATCCTTCAGCTGATTGTATACATATTTTTAACAGTTTATGGTTTGGGGGAACAGGAATATAGCAGACACAGTCACTTTGTTCACCTCTAAAGGTCGCATATCCAGACACCCAATCTCTGGCAGTCAAAAATGAGGCACACCTTAAAGAAGAAAAAGTTGCAGTTCCTTGACCGGCCACTTGAGGCTGGTTCCAAAAGTGAGCAGATTGCCAAAGAAGCCCATGTTAAAAAGAAAAATGTTTACTACCTGGAAGAAAAACAGTTTGGTTTTTATGGCTAATTTCCTTACAATCCACAAAGACGTAATAGCTGCCGCAATCCAGGACTTTTATTTAACACCAACAAAAGGAAGAGTTGCTGTTTAGCCACAACTCACGCTGAAGTCTGTTTTCTGTGACACTCTCAAAAAAACCAAAAACAAAAAAAAAAACACACCGTCTCACACCCCGAGTGGCTTCCCCCCTCTCGCTCCCCAAACTCATGAACAGTTAACCCTCACATGACAACATCAACAACTCTGTGATCAACTTGTCCAAGTCCAGTAAATACTCCAGAGCCTGTATTATTGGTGTGAATAGTGATGCCGACGGCCCGAGTGCGCTTATTTTATTACCGCAATGCAGATGCCGTGCACGTGCAACACGTGCGCGATGCATTCATAATACACCCGTAATACTGCCATGATAATCTCAATGTGTCGGATCAGTTTCCTCACTACATGCTTTATATAACTGTGATTGTTCATCATATATTTGCTATATATTATTAATATATCCGTAATTCATACTGGGACATTTGTCATTTTTGGCCATTTTTGTTGTGGATGACAATGAACGCCCGCAATTTGTATACTCAATTCATGCGCAATTAATCCTCTCCCCAGTGGGACAGGGCCCTTAGATTTAGCGGCATCTTCTGTTTTCATAGGTCAAACCCTGGCCTCTCTCTCTCTCTCTCTCTCTCTCTCACACATACACACACACACACACACACACCACACACACACACCACACCACACACACACATATATACACACACACACACCACACACACACACACCACACCACACACACACACAGTCTTTGTACAGGCTCCACCTCTTTACCTTCTTATGGGTTGTCCAGGATGTAGGAGGAGTCACCACTGCCAATATGGCAATACCCAGAGCAGCAATGTTTGAGCAATTACTGAGCCTATGCAGTCCATCAGTAAGTAAAGTTTATTTGTATAGCACATTTCAAGATAAAATCACAAAGTGCTGTACTGGAATTTAAGAACACAGAAATAAAAATACAGAAACTAAAAACAGCAGTAACATAAAACTAGTTAAAAGCAAGTCTGCACAAATAGGTCTTGAGCTCCTCCATTGCATGTTGTTTCCCCCCTGCATTGTTTTAACTCATTATGAAATATCTGGACATTTTATGCAAGTCAAACCACACTGAAGATAATTGAAATTGGCTGCAAAAATCCATGAAAAGTATGTATAAATATTTAGAGACAGAAGACCTGAATGCAACAACAGAACTGTTCTATAGTCAAACACACAGCAACAAAACTTTGAAAGTCACATAAGCATGGAGGAAGAACACACACACACACACACCTAGTGTATGTTTTTTTTCCTCTCCTGACATTATTTTGTGTGTGTGCAGTGTTGACCTTTCTGCAACGTTGCCCCGTATTCACTGGTTGTCAGCACAGTCTCTGTCCCGGACCATCCGTCTCTGCCACCAGTCAGTCCTCCAACCAATCCTCCACCGGCCCATTAACACGCACGCTCGCTCACACATTCACACACGTGCACCTTCCTCATGCACCTCGCACACGTTCACATGTACAATGCAAACACACTTCATGCATACACACAAACACACACACACACACACACACACATAAAATCCTCTATTGTCCCATTAGCCCGGGATTAGGTGCTCGGCTCTGCTTTGAGCCCCGACTCAGCCTGGGGGATCATTAAGACCCCGCCGCACACACAAGCCAGTGCTATGGTAACGTGCTCCATGAGTCCAGGTGGCCCGTTGTTATTTATAACAAAGGAAACAACACAGCAGAACCGGCTGACATCAGGCCCGCATGGACCCGGGATGAGAGGATGCGTGTCTGTTTGAGCATTTCTTCTTATTCCTCTCAGTTTGTGACCGTGCGTGTGCACATGTGAGCGCGCACTGAAGGACGGCTCAAAGTATCCATGTGCCCCGCCTACTGACAGTGGTCTACCAGGACCACTGGACCAGATGTTGGCTCCAGAGCAACAACAAGATTGATTGGTTTAATTGCCGGCACTTTGCTCTCTGGTGTCTGAATACTTAATGTCAACCTTTAAAGAATGTTTGCTCTTTTTCTCTTACCATGTCTTCGCCCCCCCCAACACACACACACACACACACACACACACACATTTTCTGATCGGAGGATAATAAAGGAGGACATTCTGAGAGTGCTGGGGAGTTTGATGGCCTCGAGGGCTTGTGACCAGAGGATCTTCAGTTAGATTCCATGTTGCACAGGAAAGTCACTATGGTGCCCTTGAGCAAGGTACATAATCACTAATGTGTTGCAGTTGAGCATCATACATGGAAGAACTTAGGGGTGGATCCAGAAACCAGATCGTAATTGGACAATCTGCTCATTCACGGAATGACAGTGTAATCCTATCACCGATTAAAAAAAAGACAAAAAACAATAACTACATTGTGACAAACAGGTTATCAAAATTAAAAACTGTTTATATTCTTTTTTTTTATTTGCATCTTGTCTATTTTTTGGCTGGTTGGGGAGAATGCATCCCACCCCTGTGCCAGTTGATCCATCCTTGGTAGAAGCCCGAGGCTTGATGTTTTACTGTTAAACCTTCAACTTCCGATCACGTCCGAAATTCAGTGGAGTCTTCCATGCCCTAATATCCATCTGTGGTGCAAATTTGGTGAGAATCCGTGAAGTAGTTTTGACATAATCTTTCAAAACCTACATGAAGTGAAACTTGATCCAGAATCTGTATCACCTCCAAAATGTATTGGAGTCTTCCATGGCCTAATATGCATCTGTGGTGAAAATTTCATCAAAATCTGTGCAGTAGTTTCAAGGTAATCCTGCTAACAGACAGACAGACAGACAGACAGATAAATGCCGATTATTTGATTATGTCCTTGGCGGACGTAGTAACTTCACTAGAACTGGTAGGTGCTGTGTTTCATCACTCAGCATTTGCATAAAAGATTTCTCATCTATTTTGGCCCCACCCAGCTAGCGGCATAGCAGCCACTTGCCTCCTGTCACAAAAAAAAAAAAAAAAAAAAAAAAATGCCCCCTCTGACTAAAGATGAATGGCAGGTGGTCACTTTGCCTCTGTCGCTTGTAGATAATGTGACCAAGTGGTGATGAGGGTCCCAGCCATGCTTGACACTGTAAACAATGCCATGGTGAGTGCAATCTGCTGGACAAAAACTAAATAACACTTTCTAACAGCACACACATGTTTGGGTGATTCTTAGACTACGGGCACTTTTATGTCCCTTGATCATATTTTATGAAAAAAAGAAAAAAAAAGGGGGAAATTTCACACTTTTATAGTTATCTTTACAATGAAAGTGTTTTAAGAAATTTGTCCTAGTAGTCTATGATGACTTTTTCACCTTTTTTCAGCATCATTATATGCAAATATTGTCATTTTGTGCTTGTCCCACACCCAGACTTATGATCTTCAATGATAAAAATGAATAGTAAACAAACATTTTTTCTAATGTTTTAAAATATCTCTGAATAAAATATCAGTAAAATAATCAAAACATAATTGGGGTATTCAATATCATACAACTGTTTTTACAACTTTTTTAAATGAAATGTAGTTGTCCCACACTACTGCCGTAATTTCCACCACAACAATAATGTCCCTTTAAAAAGTTTGTATGAAAGATTGTGTGGGTAGTTTCTATGGAGATAAACAGTAACATCAGAGCACATGTATATAGCACCAAATCACACAGTTGCCCCAAGGCGCTTTATATTGTAAGGCAATGGTGTGGTGGAAATTACATTTACAAGGCCAATAGTGCCCGTAGTTAAAGAATCACCCGTTTATGAAATAAAATAAAAGCTTTCATATTAGCAAAAATAATGATACCAATTGTGGTGAAAGGCTCAGATTCCTGCCTTGGTTCTCTGTTGACATGCAGGTGGGAGCATCAGTATGACAAACTACCATAATAATAATAATAATAATAATAATAATAATAATAATGTGGTTGACAGCCCTCATTATCTTTTTGAGATACAAATAAATTGGGAAAAATAATAAAAAGAACACACACAACCCTCTATTTCAAAATGGAAACACATCTTTCTTGATCCGAAGTTGACCTCCCCAGAGTTCACTAAATCCTATTTGCCTTAGATGAGCAAGACGACAAAAAACAACCTCAACATTGACAAAACAATTGCACTCCAACATCACTGCTTTTTGTCAGACTTTTGTTGGTGGGACTCTGAGCCACACTGGGGGTCCAGGTCAGGTGACCAAAGAGGCTCTTTCAGAGTTTTCTGATAGAGTGCAGAGTTCATGGTTCCATGAATTATGGACCCTGAAAGAGTGATATTTTTTAAAAATATATATAAAATTAGAGTCTATTCTTTATTTTCACAATGGTTTCTATTTTGCAACTCTCCTGTGGATCTCAGTTTCTGCATACTGGCTCACAGTGGAATCTGCAGATGATTGGATGCCTGTCCAAGGTCACCAGTTTGAGTTTGGTGAAATTTTGGTTGGCAGATGTTAAGAAGGATTACTACCATTCCAGTATTTTGAAGACAAAAGCTTTCAAGAGTCCCAGTACCTTTAAAATGACTAATATTCTTTTGTAACAGTCAGTGTCCTGTTTACTCCTAACTTGGTTCAGGTTCCTGCTAAGGTTCTTAGAAGGATGTCAATAATTAACAGGTGTGTCAATTAATGTGGCTACTTTTTTTATTTGATGAGAGAATCATTTTTCTCCCAGACAGCATCAGTATTTTGTATTTAAGAAATAAAATCTTAGGAAATATATTTGTACACTGAACTATTAATTTTAATTTTATTAGTGAATAAAGGCAGAGACGTGAAATGCACAAAAAGAAGAAGCAAGCAAACACTAACTGCATTCATTCCAAGTTATGTTCAACACAGTCTGCAGGTCGGGAACATTTTGGAATGGAAGACTGTGAATTTCTGCTACTGTGCAAGACTTCTAGAACTGTGCAAAGCAGCTGTCCATAAGCATACTTGTAAGTTTAGTTCAAATTTCTAAACATTTTATGCATTTCAAACAAATTCAAACCCACCCCTTTCTTAATTCTAATTTATGTCAGAAAAAAAAAAAAAAACTTTCCAAAGGTTCTTGAGCAGCTCAGTCTCACTTTTTTTTTTCTTGCTCCCGTAACGAAATGAATCTAACTTTCGTGACAGGGTTTTTTTGGTTTATCTCACTATTCCTAACCCTACTCCTACCCCCGACCCCAACCTTAACCATATCCTAATCTTACTCTTTGCCCCACCCTAACCATAACCACCCCCGACCCCCCAGGTTCACTTTTAAATTTTGTGCAGTCATCACAGAATTGTGATGAAAATTAGGTGCTTTTTGTCACAATATCACAAACCAATAGATTAAAGTATATTTTGTGCTGCTGAATCACGACTTGCCGTGAAACCAAGTTGTGCCTGAGAGGTGTGATATCAGGTTTAGAGCCTTATTTTAACACCAGAAGCACAGTGCCCTTCCAGAAAAGGTGGTCAGTTCCAGGAGAGCAACATTAAAAATCCAAATTTTTCCCGTTTGCATAGTGTGCTGAATAACAGCAACATTTGTTAAACATCTGCTGTAACTTACATTTTAAGTGTCTCTTATTAATAAGATGCACCTTTGGTACACGTGGAGCAAATGAAGAATATTTGTTGATTGTATCTTTCACTATGTCTGTACTTTTTAAATCTCATCTCCCCACACAGTGACTTGACATAAAATATCTGCAAAGAAAGAGGTACTTTAAGTCTGTGAGGATAATAAATCAGGCTCGCATCAGGGATACTCGATCCCCACGTCGCAGGAATGTGGAAATGTTCTACGTTAGGCAGATACTGTACGAACGGTGAGCTCGTGATTTATTGAGAAATAAAGCATTTTAACATGGTCCGCGTTACTGATAAACTGACACAGGGGGGAAAAATGCTTCCACTTCATTTGTTCCAATTCCTGTCAACCCAGAAAAATCTGACAACATGGAGCCAAAGAAAGAAAAAAAAGAAAAGCAAAAGTCTTGTTTGGAACACATGAAAGACAGAGAGAGAGAGAGAAAAAAACTTTAGAATCTTGATACCAGTTAATAAATGGTAAAATGACCCAAAAACAAACAGGAGAAAAAGATGCAGGAAAAAAACCTTATCTGATGCAGCAAAACAATCAGCAACGACATAGAGATAAAAAAAAAAAAAAAAGGATCAGGCAACAGCCAGTCTGAGTGGTTAAATACTGAGGAGATGATGAGATGATTACTGGCAGGTGTGATGGTCATGTGACTGGTAACAGCAGGTAAAGCAGGGGGTGTGGCTTGGGAGCTAACTGACAACACACTGAAAGGCATAAAGACTTCAAAATAAAAGCGTAGTTGAACATTTAATAAGAATAATCAACAACATTGTGGAAATAGTAATTTTTGTACACATTTCTAAAAACACAGCATGTGCTCACGTTCCACCATGATTTAGAAATATTGTGGGAGTATATAGCATTGTGACCATATTGTTGTTTCGAGCCGCTTCACAAACTGTAGGCTGTAAGGGTGAAAGGTTGAGACAGACGTCAGGGTCAAGTAAAGGTCAGGGTTAAGGTGAAGTGAAGAATGAGGTCAGGGATATTTTCTCCTGACACTCTTTAAACTTCACCTTTTAACCTTCGATTGTGACAACTGAACTTTGAGCCTTATTGTTTTGAGGCTTTTATTGTTATCCTGAATACTTCACTTTGAACTTGAGCTCTGATCTTTACTCCTGATTGGTGAATGTTGATGCTGGAGACCGATATTTGATTTCATTCACTGAACTTTCACCCTGGTCTCAAACCTTTGAGCACATTGAAAAAAAAAATCGTTTGCACCATTTGTCATTCTTAGGTATCATGTTATGTTACGGACTAAAACGTCATATGTCTTTAAAATCTGGTGGATGTTGACCTTGTTTGACCTTTACTTTAGAGACCAAGCATTCAACAGTCAAAAGTATTCCATTTATTAATCCTATTAGCTCAACCAAAAATTTGCACCACTTGTTACCAAAACTGGAGCAACTTTGACTTTTGACCCCTGTACAAACTGAAATTGACCTTTGTCACCATTCTTGGTGTTTTTACCTGATAACTCCATAATATTCAGTCATATATTGTCCAAATTATACATTTTTGGAATATTTATGAACAGACAAATCATGTGGTATAGTTTTCAATATGACTGGATGATCTTTTAAAGCTACCTTGACACTTGCACAAATTTGATCCCTGCACTGCCACACAATTTGCCATGCCAATGCGTCCTGCTTTGTCCCACTTGACGGCATGCTCTATAAAATAAAGCCTGTGCCATATCATTCCGTAGCCAGTGACGTATTTTCTCTCAGAACTTGGCTGATGAAACCATTCTCTCATAGCTCCCAGAATCACAGAGGAATTATCTACAGCTGCAGGTTGTCTCGTGCTCATTGTTTGGAATGTTGTCTCAAAGGTAATTTTATATATATATATATATATATATATATATATATATAAACAGTTGCATTTTCATTCCTTCTTATGAGTTAGAAAATGTATATGTTATACAAATGAATGTTTATGAGTTCAATGGTATGAATATTTCATGAGGTGAAAGCTGGAACATACCATTCAATGAGGCGAAGCCTAGTGCGCGTGCACGAGTATGCACGCACGTGTGTGTGCACGGGTATGTGCGCACGTGTGCGTGCGTGATCACATGTGCGCACGTGCACGAGGACGTGCATGCTGGCGTGTGCATGTGCGCATGCACGTGGGAGTGCAATGGTACCAAACGTATGGATCCAAATTTGCACTCTAAATGGAAGCAAGCCACACTCTGAATGCTAGTGTTGCACAAATGGGATGAATTAATCCATGTCACGTGACATACAAAGCACCAATCAAATGACAAGAATCCACTCAGCCGTTATATAAAAAGTAATGTTTATTATGGATGTAACATCTGGTCATAATCGAATTTCAGGTTCAGATGCCCTGTGCAGAACGACACAGTGACACACAGTGATACACAGTGACACGTGCTGTTTTCGAATACGTTTGCAATGTTCATGACTAGTTCGTGCAAGTGGCATGACATTTCTGCGTGCCAGAAATTTTGAACAGTTAAAATTTTTCTTTGCACCCTGGCACGCACACAATTCCTGTTCAATTTATATCAGTTTACGATGTATTTACTCATTGACATGCAAGATTGCGTGCCTGTGTGCCAGTGTGGGCATCAAATGCAAGTGTCAAGATGCCTTAATTTTGACCCCTGTGTACTTGTTCAGTTGACCCCTACCTGGCTGCCTATTGAAAATTCAAGTGGCCAATCGCTTTTTGATGTCTAAAGAGTATTTTCTGTTGAATTTGGTGCTTCTATCACATGCACAGGGGTGCTTCAGTTATCTCCTGCACGGTAAGTGTTCTTTAGTCCCTTTAAGTGGTACTGATTAAGTCAAAATTGTCTTCTAGCTCAAGGACCAAAAAGGCCATCCCACTCTTCCACCACGTTTTTTCTTTTATTTTGCTGTGTTAATTTTAAATTAAATAAAAAATAAATTCACTTTGAAATAATTAAATTTAGTTGTATTAATTAATATGATAAATTAATTTAATTTCCATTAGGATTTAATTTAAGCATTTAATTTATTTAACATGCAGTGAGTGAATGAATGGCTCCATCAACTCACAGATAATGTTAAAACATTAAATGGTATGTCTCCAAATTAAAAGGGTATATAACAAACACAAATTTTTTTTAACAGGTGTTAAGTTTGTCTTAGTTATGTAATATTCTGTAGACATATCTGCCACCTGCTGAGCATGTGGGGACTTGTTGCAGAGTAAAAAAATCCTGTCATCCTATGCATGGTGGAAATTAGGAGCAGGTGTGGTAGAAGTTACTCTCTCAGTTTATTTGATTTCCAAATATGAGGTCTGGTTGTCACTAAAGTCAAGTCTCATTGTAGGGTTGCTTTTTTTTCCAAGATATAAAGTCATTTTAGTTACTCTTAATCATGGGCGCAATTTGGTGGGGGATGGGGGGGACATGACCCCCCCCACCTTTTCAACCAGGGGGGATAGAATATGGTATGTCCCCCCACCTTCTGACATATATGTGTGTACTTGAAACATGCTATGCCAGTCTTATGTGCAAACCATGTCAGAATATTGTTTGTCACATTTGGAATTTTCTGGGACTGCATTTGCCCAGATTTGAAACCAAAAATAGGGACTTGTGTGCACACATAAGTATCAATGGACCATATGCTAATTTACTAAATTCTGAAAGTTAGAAAAGGAAATCAGAAAAGCTATCTGGGACCTCAGAAAGCCCATCTGCAATTATTGCTTGAGCTCCAAAATCAGACTATGCAAGCGAAATTATGTTCAGTATGAGTGTTGTCATTAGTGCCACTTCGAAAATTAAATTCATGATAAGTAATTTATCCTAAACTTATGATCTGTTGTTTTTTCAAACTTATGCAAAAACAAATCTTGAGAAAAAAATACAGTATGCGATAGTTAATAATTATTAAGAGCCTGTTCTTTCATATTTATGAATACATTTTGCCACATTGCAGTTGTTTTTTTTAATGAAAACTCAACCTATCATTCTTTTTGAGTTCTACACATGTGGTGATACCTTATTTACATCAGAATGTTAATAAAATCAATACCGGCTATTCTCAGAATAAAGTACTTATATCCACAGTTTCAAACTGCATAAGTCAAATGGTGTCCACTTTATGGTCTTCTCAAAACATTAAAATTACTGTTCTGGATGCTCAGAATGCATCTGAGCTTATCTCGAAACCGTTGGCTTCTGGGGGCCTAAAGCAGCCCCCAGACCCCCGGCCTATGGGCTTCGGCCCTGTGGGCCTCGCACTTTGTCCCCCCAATTTCTAGTTCTAAATTGCGCCCTTGGTCTTAATGAAAACTCTCATTTTAAAGGTAAAAATCAACATCAAAAACTATGAAAACACATTTACAAATCAAACCAGCAGCCCAATGTACAAGGAGGGCAATTTTGTTCAAAATGTGTGTATTGGCAGGAAAAGAAGGGATCAAGGATGGGTGGTACTTGTTGGCTTGTTGGTGGGGGGGGCTTGCATCCTCCCACTCCGCACATGCTGAAACACAAACGCCCTCTACCTTCATCTCTCCACTCCACATCATCTACGTCTCCACATCTGTCACTCTGTCGAGAAAAAGAGGGCGGGAGGGTTGGAAGGAGAGTAAGGGAGGAGCGCAGCAGACAATTAATTGTGTGACCGGTTGGAGAAGCAGAAAGACTAAGAGAGAGAGAGAGAGAATAATAAAGTGTCCCCAGCAGGCATTAATCTCCCTCACTCTGCAGGCGTATCAGCGGAGGCTAGGTGGTGACTAATGCCACGCTTTGCATACAGTGGCCACCGACACCAGCTTCCTCTGCACATTGCCACGCACCCAGAGTTTCGCTGCAACCGCCCAAGAGATGACAAAACACCATTTGACCCATTAACGTAATGTTTTCTCCACGTTAATCTGAGCATCAACATCTTGGAGATTATGTTTGACGAACGTGACAGTTCACTTGTTGCATTTGTCTTTGAAATCCACTTTCTCTTCAAACACCCTGAACTGAGAGGCTTCTCCAAATGTTGAACTGCGTTGTCATAATCTGAGCTAAATTTAGTTTTGAATTATGGCTGTATTCTAAATTGTGTAAATGTAATTAAAGAAAACAACAGCTTAACAATGAAACATAATTCAAAGTTAAAATACAGTAGTGTTCAGAATAATAGTAATGCTATGTGACTAAAAAGATTAATCCAGGTTTTGAGTATATTTCTTATTGTTACATGGGAAACAAGGTACCAGTAGATTCAGTAGATTCTCACAAATCCAACAAGACCAAGCATTCATGATATGCACACTCTTAAGGCTATGAAATTGGGCTATTAGTAAAAAAAAAAGTAGAAAAGGGGGTGTTCACAATAATAGTAGTGTGGCATTCAGTCAGTGAGTTCATCAATTTTGTGGAACAAACAGGTGTGAATCAGGTGTCCCCTATTAAAGAATGAAGCCAGCACCTGTTGAACATGCTTTTCTCTTTGAAAGCCTGAGGGATAGGACGTTCAAGACATTGTTCAGAAGAACAGTGTAGTTTGATTAAAAAGTTGATTGGAGAGGGGAAAACTTATACGCAGGTGCAAAAAATATAGAATGTTCATCTACAATGATCTCCAATGGTTTAAAATAGACAAAAGAACCAGTGGAAGAAAACGGGAAAACGACCATCAAAATAGATAGAAGAATAACCAGAATGGCAAAGGCTCACCCATTGATCAGCTCCAGGATGATCAAAGACAATCTGGAGTTACCTGTAAGTGCTGTGACAGAAGACACCTGTGTGAAGCTAATTTATTTGCAAGACTCCCCCGCAAAGTCCCTCTGTTAAATAAAAGATGTGCAGAAGAGGTTACAATTTGCCAAAGAACACATCAACTGGCCTAAAGAGAAATAGAGGAATATTTTGTGGACTGATGAGAGTAAAATTATTCTTTTTGGGTCCAAGGGCCGCAGACAGTTTGTGAGACGACCCCCAAACTCTGAATTCAAGCCACAGTTCACAGTGAAGACAGTGAAGCATGGTGGTGCAAGCATCATGATATGGGCATGTTTCTCCTACTATGGTGTTGGGCCTATATATCGCATACCAGGTATCATGGATCAGTTTGGATATGTCAAAATACTTGAAGAGGTCATGTTGCCTTATGCTGAAGAGGACATGCCCTTGAAATGGGTGTTTCAACAAGACAATGACTCCAAGCACACTAGGAAACAAGCAAAATCTTGGTTCCAAACAACAAAATTAATGCCTCGCAGATGTGAAGAAATCATGAAAAACTGTAGTTATACAACTAAATACTGGTTTAGTGATTCACAGGATTGCTAAAAAAGCAGTTTGAACATAATAGTTTTGAGTTTGTAGCATCAACAGCAGATGCTACTATTATTGTGAACACCCCCTTTTCTACTTTTTTTACTAACAGCCCAATTTCATAGCCTTAAGAGTGTGCATATCATGAATGCTTGGTCTTGTTGGATTTGTGAGAATCTACTGAATCTACTGGTACCTTGTTTCCCATGTAACAATAAGAAATATACTCAAAACCTGGATTAATCTTTTTAGTCACATAGCACTGCTATTATTCTGAACACTACTGTATATTTAAATAATGATAATAATATCAGAAAGTAAAGGTCACTTTGAGTGCAAACCTTTGCCAAGGTCAAACCGATGGGAACAAATTTAGTTATAGATTTGGATCCAAGCTCTTTTCTATTTGATTGATTCATTTTTGGACAATGCATTTGTAAACAAACAAAATACTTCTTTGACCCAAGTAGTCCATGAGCCAGAAGCCAATTTTAACCAAATTGATACCACATAAGGGGACTAACGACACTCACAATCCAGCCTCAGTGTCCCATGGCTGAAACACAAAGGTACGTGGCCATCCCAAGGGGGCAGCTGTGGACAGGTGAGGGTCAAGGAATCATTACACAAGGGTCAACATTTAAAAATACTCCAGTCATATTGAGAAGTGTACCACATTACTTGTTTGATCATAAAGAATCCAAAAAGGTATAGTTTGGTCTGTCTATGACTGAATGTTATGGAGTAAAAACCAGGAGCTGGAAATGTCTCAGACATAGTCTCTGGTGCCTTGACTCACTTGGATTTTGTTAGTGTTATATTATTTATTGCTACTTTTTATATGTACTTTTAAAATGTGTGTTAACTTTTACTTGTGTGAATGGGAGTGACAGACCACTGCACAATACAGATACAGATTCTTTATTGCCATTGTAACCACAACAATGAAAGGTAAGGTGCAAGCCTTTCAGTGCACATACAAACCCGAGTAAACCACGTGGAGACTTGAAAGGTCTGGAGAAGAAAAGAAAATAAACATAAAATTTAACAGAATGAAAAAGGTATGTCCAGAGCGGAAAATAAAAGAAGAAAAAGAAAAAAAATATAAGTACGCAGTAGCAAAAAGAGATTACATATAAAAAAGAAAAACGTATGTACAAAACTGTGTGGATATTTCAGTGGCAGTGGATATTGCACATAAACAAATATTGCATTCATTTCATATGTGTCATGTGAACTGGCTGTTTGGTTCCAGTGGCATTCAAAGCTCTAACAGCAGTTGGGTAGAAACTGTTTTTCAGTCTATTTGTTCTTGCTTTATTGGCCCTGTACCATCTGCCTGATGGTAGCAGCTCAGTCAGAGAGTGTCCCAGGTGAGATGACTCCTTTAGGATGGTGTTGGCTCTCCTGAGACAGTAAGAGCCATGAAGGTCCCTCAGTGTGGGTAGAGGGCACCCAGTGATCTTCTCTGCCATTTTGGTAACCCTCTGGAGTTCTTTCCTGTTTGTCACTGTGCAGCTGGAAAACCACGTACAGAGGCAATATGTGAGGATGCTCTTCATGGTAGAGCGAGAAAAAGACACAAGCAGTCTCTGGTTTATGATATTTTTCCTGAGGATTCTCAGAAAGTGGAGTCTTTGCTGTGCCTTCTTTACCAACTGTGCGGTGTTCCTGTCACAGGTCAGTTTCTCCTCTATGTGGACTCTCAGGAAACAGAAGTTCCTGACCCTTCCCACACAAGTCCCCCAATGATAATGGTCTGAATGTCTGTTTTGTTTCTCCTGAAGTCTATGATTGGTTTTAGTTTTGGATGTGCTCAGGAGCAGCTTATTTTCTCTACACCACACCTTCAGCTGTTCCACTTCATCCCAGTGAGCAGACTCATCTCCTCCAGTGATACAGCCTACCACTGTGGTGATATCCGTATACTTAATGAAAGTGTTGCTGGTGTGGATAGGGGTGCAGTCAGAGGTGTAGAGGGTGAAGAACAGTGGGCTCAGCACTCAGCCTTGAGGGGAATGTTTGCTGAGTGTGAGAGCTGTGGATATGTGAGGGCCATTCTAACTCTCTGTGAATGATAGAAAGTCCAGTTTCTTGGGCAGCACAGTGGCTTAGTGGTTAGCACTAAGCCACCATAGGATCGAATCCCATCTGTGGCCTTTCTGTGTGGAGTTTGCATGTTCTCCCCGTGTTTGCATGGGTTCTCTCCAGGTGCTCCAGCTTCCCCCCATCCAAATACATGTGGGTTCGATGGATTGTGAATCTGTTTGTCTGTCTACATGTGGCCCTGCAACAGACTGGCATCCTGTCCAGGGTGTACCCTGTCTCACGGTCTATGACTGCTGGGATAGGCTCCAGCCCCCCGCGACCCTTAATTGGAGTAAGCAGTTGAAGATGAGTGAGTGAGGTTAGGTGAATTGGAAACTTTATAATTGTACCTGATCTTCCAGATCAACAAAGTATTTATCTAGGGTATCTAAGATCAGCTCCACCAAACTATGCTACTGGTCCCACAGAGTGCCCTACCAATGGACCCCCCCTCCAGTGGTGAAAACTGGACTACACTCTATAGTCAGTCAGTGGATCTTCACCAAATGTTACACTCTACTGAGATGTTGTTGACCTGTGTCGAGGACAGGAAATTTGGACCCAGGAGAGAGCCTTCTTCTGGTTTCACAGAGAATTTTGAGAATCTGCTACATTGGCCAGTGTCAGCTACTTCATGTGTGAATGGGCCTTTAACTAGGAGAAGAAAGTTTGATCACAATATTTCACCTCTGGTCTCCCTTCACTGGTGTCCTGTTGATTCCAGGTCTGACTTTAAGGTTTTGTTATTAAAATATAAAATTCCTCATGGACTAGTACCCTCGTATTGGTTGACTTACTTACACCTTACTTACATGTACCTGCCTGCGCTGTCTGTTCTAGGATTCTGGGTTTGTTGTGAGTTTCAAGGGTTAAGAAGAAGTCAGCTGGTCACAGTCTTTTCCTTTCAGACACCTTTTTTATGCAACAGTTTGCCAAGTTTATTTATATACTAGTGTGTTGCCAGTGGGGATCATGGGCTCTAGATTGGGTATTGTTTGTAAAATAGGTAGCTGACATTTTTCAAGGGTGGTCATAAATTATGCAAAGTTTCCATAATGATTTTGAATTGCGTGGGAGCACAGAATGTAATTATCAATGTCCATTCTTCACTGTTGTTATTTAATATCTGTAATTTCACCAGAAATGTTAGTCCTATCAACAATGTGTTTTGGTGGCTTTCATCCTTAACCCAAAAATACACAAGCATACCAAATGGCAAACATTAGCTCTCCCCAGTTTCTCTGTGTTCAGTGGTACACACATGCATGCACGCATACATGTACACAAAGGCCACTTTGCTTTCAATATATAGATGATTTACTGCCCTCTGCTGGAATGGCATGTGAGTCCAGAATGTAATTATCAAAGTCCATTGTTTCACTGTTGTTAGCTAATATCCATAGTTTCTCCAAGAATTTTGTCCTATCAACGTTCTGTTTTCACAGCGTTAATCCTTGACCCAAAATACATAAGCTTTCCAAAAGGTAAATGTCAGCTCTCCCCCATTTGTCCGTGATGGACGTTATATGCATGCACACATCAACACATAAACGTAAATAGAGGCCACTTGGCTTTTGATAAATAAAAAAAATATTAGTACTATCAGCTTTCCGTTGTGCGGCATTCATCCTTATGAGCCCAGTCCAACCCAACTGAATTGCTCTTGTCCTTTGATCGATTCTGCTGGGCTTTGATCCAGATTTCTTTGATCCAAAATATAAGATAAATCAGGAAGTGACAGGGCAGGCTGTACTTCCTGAGGAAGCTGTGGTCATTTAACATCTGGAGAGGAAACCCTGGGGATGTTTCTACCAGTCAGTGGGCAGCCAGTATCCTCTTTTACACCGTGGTGTGCTGGGGGGGCAGTAGATCCAAGAAGGACACATCCAGGCTGTATAAACTCATCAAGCAGGCTGGCTCTGTGGTTAGCATGAAACTGGACTCTCTGGTGATGGTGGCAGAGAACAGAACACGGGACAAACTGCTTGACATTATGGATACCAGTCACCCTCTGCACATTGTCATCAGTAACCAGAGCAACAGTCCTCAGCCACAGACTGCTCCTTCCCAAGTGCAGGACCAACAGACTGAAAACTCCTTTGTCCCTCAGGACATCAAACTGTACAACTTCTCACTCAGGGGGAGGAGGAGTAACAGGAAGACAGAGGACGGGAATGAGAGGAGCAGTAGCAGCCAGTAAACCACTAGTGAGCAATATTTATGGGTATTAATATTTGTGTATTTATATTCATATTTATGAATAGTTTTTTTTTTACTTTCACTGTTGATACTCTGTGTGCTTCTTACCCTGTGTGCTGCTATACAATGGTGCTTGGAACCTCAATTTCCCCTGAAGTAGGTCTTCTCAAGGGATTAATAAAGTTCTATCTAATCTATCTAAATCAGGATGCGCTCCGTTATCTGGATTCACACTCAGATTTAAAGGGTTCTTCCTTGCTCAAGCTCCGTCTCTCCTCCAAGTGTCATTTAAGCTTGCTTGTTTTTGTTTAATCAAGCAAGTTTACAGAAAATGTAACAGATACAGGTGATGATAAAGTAAACTGGTTTGTTAGGAAATGTCAGCCTGAACAAGATAACTGAAATTAGAATCACTTGTTTTTGTCATCACACCTGGATGGCAACGTTTCCTAGAATTGACTTTATCTGTTGATTAAAAAAAAACACAAAGCTTTCTTCATAGGTTGGAGTTCTTTTAACGTGGCATCAATTTATGATGCCTGGTTTGCTTTGGCCGAGAAAAACAGCAACAGGAAATGAAACCAGAAACACTTGACCCCCTAAACTGCCGTCTCTCTCTCACACACACACACATATAGTAGTGTTCAGAATAATAGTAGTGCTATGTGACTAAAAAGATTAATCCAGGTTTTGAGTATATTTCTTATTGTTACATGGGAAACAAGGTACCAGTAGATTCAGTAGATTCTCACAAATCCAACAAGACCAAGCATTCATGATATGCACACTCTTAAGGCTATGAAATTGGGCTATTAGTTAAAAAAAAAAGTAGAAAAGGGGGTGTTCACAATAATAGTAGGATCTGCTGTTGATGCTACAAACTCAAAACTATTATGTTCAAACTGCTTTTTTAGCAATCCTGTGAATCACTAAACTAGTATTTAGTTGTATAACCACAGTTTTTCATGATTTCTTCACATCTGCGAGGCATTAATTTAGTTGGTTTGGAACCAAGATTTTGCTCGTTTACTAGTGTGGTTGGGGTCATTGTCTTGTTGAAACACCCATTTCAAGGGCATGTCCTCTTCAGCATAAGGCAACATGACCTCTTCAAGTATTTGACATATCCAAACGGATCCATGATACCTGGTATGCGATATTTAGACCCAGCACCATAGTAGGAGAAACATGCCCATATCATGATGCTTGCACCACCATGCTTCACTGTCTTCACTATGAACTGTGGCTTGAATTCAGAGTTTGGGGGTCATCTCACAAACTGTCTGCGGCCCTTGGACTCAAAAAGAACAATTTTACTCTCATCAGTCCATAAAATATTCCTCTATTTCTCTTTAGGCCAGGTTGATGTGTTCTTTGGCAAATTGTAACCTCTTCTGCACGTCTTTTATTAACAGAGGGACTTTGCGGGGGATTCTTGCAAATAAATTAGCTTCACACAGGCGTCTTCTAACTGTCACAGCACTTACAGGTAACTCCAGACTGTCTTTGATCATCCTGGAGCTGATCAATGGGTGAGCCTTTGCCATTCTGGTTATTCTTCTATCCATTTTGATGTTTGTTATCTGTTTTCTTTCACACGTCTCTGTTTTTTTTGTCCATTTTAAAGCATTGGAGATCATTGTAGATGAACAGCCTATAATTTTTTGCACCTGCGTATAAGTTTTCCCCTCTCCAATCAACTTTTTAATCAAACTACGCTGTTCTTCTGAACAATGTCTTGAACGTCCCATTTTCCTCAGGCTTTCAAAGAGAAAAGCATGTTCAACAGGTGCTGGCTTCATCCTTAAATAGGGACACCTGATTCACACCTGTTTGTTCCACAAAATTGAATGAACTCACTGACTGAATGCCACACTACTATTATTGTGAACCCCCCTTTTCTACAGTTTTTTTTTAACTAATAGCCCAATTTCATAACCTTAAGAGTGTGCATATCATGAATGCTTGTTCTTGTTGGATTTGTGAAAACCTACCGAATCTACTATAACACTATAAATATACTCAAAACCTGGATTCATCTTTTTAGTCACATAGCACTACTATTATTCTGAACACTACTGTACACAGACACACTTGCTTTCCATACATGTTAAGATGTGCATTGTGTTTGTGCATACTTGGATGGCATCCTGTGGTTTTTTTCTACGCCGATCACTAACATTTGCGTTGTTTAACCATGTCTTAAGTTCCAACAGGAACAGGAACTGCTTTCCTTGAGAAAAAATCCTGACAGATAAATGATGAGACTTGTTTAATGACAGAGAGGTGTGCCTGTGAGGCCAAAGTTATCCACCACCTACAAACGTGTCTCCAGGTGGAGAGGGCCAATTAGCAATGTGTGCTAGTATTTACATTTTGGGCTATCTATCATGCTAATCGCCCGCTCGATTTATCAGCTGGCGGTGATTAATGCAGGGTTGGTGGCGGGTGTCCTGCGGCTGAAAACAACACGTAGAAGAGAAGAATTTTTCTTCCTTTTCTCACCAGGAGAGGAAGAGGACGGTGAAACCCGCCACTTTTCACCGAGAGTCGTCTCTCTTTCTAATCAATCTGAATTTACATGTGTGCTGAAGGAAGAGCGGCGAGCCAAAGTAGCAGTGCCAAGGTGCTGTTGTTTCAGTTTCACAGCTTTTTTTTTGTTTTTGCCCTTTGTAGTCAGGCGAATGGTGTGGAAGCAATATCCTCTCGGCCTTTTAATCATGTGATGACGGGCTTCGGACCTGTCTCTGTGTGCATGTCTGAACTGTGGCCCCATTGATCAAAGCCAGAGCTGCTGTGATGGGATAGAGGGACGGCGCCGGCCGTGGACACAGCAGCTCGCCGGCTCCCCGCCGTCCTCCCAACACCGCTCAGTCCGGCACAAGGCCATTTGTCAAAGATTTATCTGATTCCAGAGGTATTGGATCTATCAGTCATCGCGTATGAGAGAGGAGATTGACCTCCTCTATGGACATTTTTCTAAATTAGACCCAGCTGATCTTGGAGCGACGCAGGCTGCCGCAATAGGTGAGCACGCGGCAGTGAAGCAGCCTCATTAATACCAAGTGTAAAGCTGTAATTTGATTGCGGGAGGTGGTTTTGCAGAGGGGAGGGGGCAGGTGGGTTTTGAGTTGAGTAAGAGGCGTTGGAGGTGTCCCTGGAGTCTAAGTGATTTCTCCTCTCTCTGTGGGCTTTTGATTGCCTTTCAGACTGACAAAGCACCTGCCAGGCATTCATCAACATTCCCATCCATCTGTCCATCAGGTCGGCGGTCCACTCGCTCATCAACAGGTAATGTGCGGCGGCTGCGCTGGCTGCCTGATAATGAAAGATCGGGAAACATCACAGACTCTGTCAGCCGGCGTTAAGCCTCATATGTATCCCACTTAACACCCAACATGCATCTCATGCATCCTGCGCCGTTCGCCGCCTCTTCCTTGCTTTTTTGTGGCGTTCTTCGCAGTCATCTTACAGAGGAGTAAAATCAAAAGATTGATCATGTTTGATGACTTTCTCAGTAAAATGAGCTAATGCTGTGGACCTTCCACTAACAAGCAGCCATTTGGGCACATTCCAACAAAATTGCCCTGACTATGCTTCGTTTTCTGGCAGACAGCGCTGGTTAATTGCCACTTAATTAGCTGTTTTACCCAGAATGCTCTGACCCACTTGGGACAGGTCTCTCATTAGAAGTAAAGCCTCCCAACTCCTTGTGGAATCTTAAAATGCTGCATCGAAAAAACCCCTGCAATTATCAGCATTTAGACGCTCGGGTCTGAAAAAAGGTGTTGTTTGGCTTTTTATTTTAACAGCTCTGCAGCACCCTGAGGACAACGGCAGTCAACTGTCCAACTTTACTTTGTGTTCCACCAGCTTGTTGTTATAATATTTATATACGGTCAATGTCATTTTTGCTTCAACACATTATGAACTGAGATAATGGCAACAACTCCTCAGCAACATGAATAAACACAGCTAGAAAAGCACTCGGAATTCCTTAATGTTCTGATGCTTAACCGGGTCCAGGTCACAGTGCCAGTAGACCAAACAGCTCACCATATATTTCCCTTTCCTCAGTCAAGTCCTCTAAATCTCTGGGGATCTCAAGGTGCTACCAAGCCAGCTGGTAAATACACTGAACAAAAATATAAATGCAACATTTTTGTATTTGCTCCTAGTTTTCATGAGCTGAGCTCAAAGATCTAAAACATTTTCTATATACACAAAAGACCTATTTCTCTTAAATCCAGTTCACAAATCTGTCTAAATCTGTTAGTGAGCCCTTCTCCTTTGCTGAGATAATCCATCCCACCTCACAGGTGTGGCATATGAAGATGCTGATTAGACAGCATGATTATTGTACAGGTGTGCCTCAGGCTGGCCACAATAAAAGGCTATTCTGAAATGTGTTAAGTTGTTAAGTTGAAAAAACTTAAAAACTATTCAAATTGTTACATCAATTTTTCTTGTTGAGACAACAGTTCATTTTCATCATGTGGAGTCTTCCATGGCCTAATCTGTGGTGAAAAGTAGTTTTGATGTAATCCTGCTACCAGACTTACAAATAAATAAATAAATAACTCTGATGATTTTATTCCATCCTTGGTGGAGGTAATAAACACATGACTATACATGTTAGGTCCTGTAAAACCTTTCTGCATCAATCGTCCCATGATGTCAAACATTTGTTCGATCTCACTTCTGACCCGGATGTCCAGGGTGTTGTGGCGGTGTGCTCTGTCAGTCCCGCTGCAGCATCCTGTTTGTCAATCCTGGTGATTTGCAGAAGTTTAACCTCAGGTTTTCGTGGTCTGACACCACATTTTCTAAGACGTCTTATTCTGTTGGGCGTGTGATGTCTGTCTGACTCGATTTGTCAGAAACATTCTAGGTGAAGCGATAACAAAGTGCATGCTACTTCCTTCTTCGCCACACGAGATAAAAGAACTGTGTCTCTCTAACAAGGCGTACGGGCTGATACCTACAGAGTTAGCGCTTCATGTCTTCAACAAATGGACTTACACCTCACCCTCCATCACCCGCTCTAACAGAGCTCAGGGAAGGCAGGCACCCGTCCACACGCCTCCGTCTCTTTCTGTATTAAATCGACCAATCAGGGGGTGTCAGTCATGCATCCCAGCCTGCAGCTGACAAGTTGGCAGCTGCAATGCAAGAGCGGTTCATTCATTCCGATGACACTCTGCCGATATCTCCACTTTTCTGTGGGAGAAGACGCTCACAGACAGAAGTGAGGAAGGAGAGCGGGGCATCGAACCGAGTAGAATTAAAAGCTTTGACTGTAGGTTTTCAGATCGCCCGTTTGAAGGATGACTGATAACACAGGAGGGAAGTTTGCAGAGGAAGCCGAGCTGGGTGCAGGTCTTATTGACAGCAGGCTGCATTAGTGCTTCTGGGTTTGGAGGCCTCCTCATACAAATTTGGGGGGTATTGATGCTGACAGCAGGATGCTGAACCACACCGATGTTTGTTCACTAGACCTGAACGTACTGGAGGGGCCCTCAAGCATTGCCAATAATCACAAATACAACCACCATGACTCTCACAGTCCCATCAATTAAACAGCTTTAAGTGTTTTTTTTTACAAACTTTGTCTGAGAGGTTATGAGTTCACCCAGATGGCAGAGCAAGTGCCTGAGTGAGAAAGGGAAGTGGACTACTGTACTGTAGTAGGCCTGGGTTTGATTCCTGGTCACACTACATGTCTGTGTTCAAGGGTTAATATACTTCACCTGCATGGTCCCAGTTTACTCAGGTGTAACAGGGTACCGGCCTTGGCTGGGGAAGCAACCTGTGATGGTCTGGTGACCAGGGGGAGTCATCGAGTCTTATCCGCTTGATGCTACAGAATCTATCAGCACCAATGGGCTCTTTTTGAAACAGCAGATTGAAATGTGGCCATGATAGATAATCTGCTACTGCCATCTGTATTTAATAAACTTTTTGCTCGGGAGCATTCAAGTTGTGCAGATTTTTTTATTTGATATTTGTCCTTTTTGATCCAGCATGCCTTTTTTTTTTTTTTTTTTTACATATCTCGGATGTGTGTGTCTTTTCTGATTTATTCATGACAGACAGTAGGCCGTGGAAGACTCCCTAAAATTTTGGTCTATTCTGACTGCTTTTTTCAGTCGTGAATAATCTAACCAAATCTTTCTAAATCAGTTATAAGATTAAAGTTACTTCTCCAGGTCACTGTGCGTTACTATTATTTTTGTATTGTGGGTGGATTGCAGCAGCCCGTGGGCAGGTCAAGGTCGCGGTTCGCCTGAACTGCCCACTTTGCCCGGCAAGCGTTTGAGGCTGTGAGCTTTTCATCTGTTTTCTGCAGCAGCTCTCAGTTGAAAAACAGTTGGCATCTCTCAAAGCGTCTCTAAAAGCACAGTGAGGACTGCATACCTGCACTCAGCTTTACAGACATTTTTACGCTTTTTTCCCCTTTAAAACGCTGTGCCGTTTTGTGAGTGTCCTCGTTAAAAAGAACTGATCCGCACACATTAACAAATACTAATGCTTTTTTTTCCACCCAAATGCATCTAAAATGTCTTTCTCAGGATGACATGACATAAAAAAACCTCTTTTCTACCTGCCAATTTCGTTGTGTTTTCTGCTTAAATATACATTATCAATTCTTCCTGCTCAGACAATCCAGGGGCAAATCCAGACGAAAAGGGGCCTGGGGGGCATGGCTCCCCACAACACCACTAGATTAAAGGTCGTCTTCTGACAACATTTTTTTCATACTACTACTAATACTACATAATAATAATAGTAATAATAATTTCAACAAATTTCAATAATGAAAATGATTTTCCAAGAATTTACATATTAGAAAAATGTTAGAAAAAATAATTTAATAGTTACATTTATACAACCCCATGTTGTGTGGGCCGCTGAAGAGGAGGTACTGCTGGCCCACCACCACCAGATGGCACCATGCTTGAAGTGCGGGCTTCAAGCACAAGAGGGAGTCGGAGCAACCGGGAGTGACAGCTGTTACTCATCATCAGCACCAGCTGTCACTCCTCCTCGACTCATCACCATCACCATAAAGGCCGGACTGCAACTCCACCTCCTCGCCGAGAAATCAGCTACCATAGAGGAAATTTCTCTGCTGAAGTTAAACTGATTAATAGTCTGATCTCTTTTGCAGCTGTTTTCCTGTGGTGGTTTGCTTGTCTGCTGGATTGGTGTTAGGTGTGAGTTGCGACGGCTTTGCCTCACACCCCAACCAGGATAAGTGGTTACACAGGAGCTGCACGAGTGTGTTATTGGAGGTGGAGGTTCTCCCTTCTTAAGGAACACAGACTGAGGGATTACTGAGTGTGCGAACTCACACTCATTTGTGCTGTTTCTGTTCTCTGCCAGCAGTACCAGGTCTGACAGCGGGAGACGGTGGCCACCTGGGGACCCAGGACTTGGCGGCTCCGGTGTTCTTCAGGTCCGTTGGTGGTGGAAGCCGTGTGGAATCCGGCTCATTTCTGGATGGACGTCTCCTATCCTTGAGCCTGCCCACACATCACTCAACGTATAATTGACTGTTTTTCCAAATCTGTTATTGTCTGTATTCCATTGTGCACGTCATAACATTAAATTGTTACTGTTTTGGCTTATCCATTGCCCGTTCATTTACGCCCCATGTTGTGGGTTCGTGTTCCTACACTTTCACAACACCCCAATTCCAATGAGGTTAGGACATTGTGTAAAATGTAAATAAAAACAGAATACAATGATTTGCAAATCCTCTTAATCCTATATTCAATTGAATACACCACAAAGACAAGATATTTAATGTTCAAACTGATAAACTTTTTTGTTTTTGTGCAAATATTTGCTCATTTTGAAATGGATGCCTGCAACATGTTTCAAAAAAGCTGGGACAGTGGTATGTTTACCACTGTATTACATCACCTTTCCTTCTAACAACACTCAATAAGTATTTGGGAACTGAGGACACTAACTGTGAGTGTCATGATTGGGTATAAAAGGAGCATCCCCAAAAGGCTCAGGCATTCATAAGCAAAGATGGGGTGAGGATCACCACTTTGTGAACAACTGCATGAAAAAAATAGTCCAACAGTTTAAGACCAATGTTTCTTAACTTTCAACTGCAAGGAATTTAGGGATTCCATTATCTATAGTCCATAATATAATCAGAAGATTCAGAGAATCTGGAGAACCTTCTACATGTAAGTGGCAAGGCTGAAAACCAGTGTTGTATAGTAAATAAGTAAAAATACTTCACTACTGTACTTAATTACAGTATGTTTTGGGAGACTTTGTACTTTACTTGAGTTTTTTAAATTCAGCTTACTTTCACTTTTACTTCACTACATTTCTGACCTTAATTGCATACTTCTACTCTGATACATTTTCTGTTCACCATGCCGTTACTTGTTACAAAACACACACACACACACACACACACACACACACACATGAAAAAAGTTATGTTTGCACCCAGAGACACCACTGATTACTAGTAACTGCAACGAAGTCAGGCCGATTTGTCATGAGGCGTGTCCGGTAGGCTTTTTTGCAGTTGCGCACTTGGGGGGTGTTTGCCAGGAAAATGATAATTTCTCTACATTGATTGATTGATTCCTTCCCACTGTAGCCAAGTGCTTGCTCACAGGGGGTCGTTTTGACCGTTGGGGTTTTACATAATTATTGTATGGCCTTGCCTTACAATATAACGCGCCTTGGGGCAACTGTTTGTTGTGATTTGGCGCTATATAAAATAATAAAAAAAATTGATTGATTGATTGATTACAGACCTGCAGCGGGTCTGTTATCAACTTTTCTGCAGCGCGGCTTTGCTTTGAACCATGAACCAATTGAAGCAGTGATTTGCAGGTTGAAGCAGTGCTTCAGTCTACGATTCATGGATTGATTGTTTCGATTTATCCGAGCAACGTCTTTTTCAGGGACGTCCCTGCTTATTTTAGCAAGACAATGCCAAGCCACATTCTGCATGTGTTACAACAGCGGGGCTTCGTAGTAAAAGAGTGTGGGACTAGACTGGCCTGTCTGCAGTCCAGACCTGTCGCCCATTGAAAATGTGTGGCACATTATGAAGTGAATCTCCACTGCCCTCCACTCAGCCGTCACTCACCTGGAGACCAAGGACTCACACGTCAGAATGCTGTTCATCGACTTCAGCTCAGCATTCAATACAATCATCCCCCAGCAGCTCATCCACAAACTAGTGTGGATGGGACTCAACACCTCCCTGTGCAACTGGCTGCTGGACTTTCTGACGGGGAGACCACAGGCAGTTCGGGTCGGCAGCAACACCTCCAACACCATCACGCTGAACACAGGAGCGCCCCAAGGATATGTGTTGAGCCCCCTCCTTTTCACTCTGCTGACCCATGACTGCACACCTACATCCAGCTCCAACCTCTTCATCAAGTTCGCAGACGACACGACTGTGGTGGGTCTCATCAACAACAACGAGTCAAGCTACAGGAGTGAGGTGAGCCACCTGGCCACGTGGTGCACGGACAACAATCTCCACCTGAACGTGGAGAAGACGAAGGAGACTGTCGTGGACTTCAGGAGAGAGCATGTTCCACTAACCATCAATGGTGCTGAAGTGGAGCGGGTGAGCAGCACAAAGTTCCTGGGTGTACACATCTCCCAAGACCTGTCCTGGAACATCAACACCACATCTCTGGCCAGAAAAGCCCAACAGTGACTCTACTTTCTGTGTAAACTGAGGAAAGCAAGAGCCCTGACCCCCATCATGTACTCCTTCTACAGGGGTACCATCGAGAGCATCCTGACCAGCAGTGTCATTGTGTGGTACAGTGCCTGCACCGTATCCTGCCACAAGACCCTGCAGCGCACTGTGAAAGCAGCTGGGAAGATCATCAGTGTTCCTCTCCCCTCTCTGTTGGACATCTATCACACCTGCCTCTCCTGCAAAGCCACCAGGATCGCAGGTGACCCCACCCACCCAACTCACAGTCTTTTTACCCTTCTGCGGTCGGGAGGGGAGACTGCAGAGTCTCCGGGCCAAAGCCAGCAGGCTCAAAGACAGTTTCCTCCACCAGGCAGTCAGGATGCTCAACTCCCTCCCTTCTCTGCCCCCACTCGCCCCCCGTGACCCCCCCACTGACCCTGCATGCCCACGCACACCTCACTTTACCCTCCCCCATTGCACTATTGCATCCACATTAGGACCGCCTGTACTGATACTGGTACATTAGTATACAGCCATTGCACTATCATCAGCATACTGCCACTTGCACCATTTATACTGTATTACACTGTTATCCACAGCACTATCGTATTTAATGAATGTATTTAAAGAAACTGGTCCATGCTTTTGTCTCCTCCAGGCTGGACTATTGCAATGCACTCCTCATCGGGATACCTGGCAGGAGCCTGCAGAGACTGCAGTATATTCAGAACTGTGCTGCTAGGATCCTGATGGGGGTCCATGCATATCACACCCATTCTTAAAAACCTTCACTGGCTCCCTGTTCGGTTCAGGACTGAATATAGGATATGTCTCCTGACCTATCAGTGTGTCTATGGCAGCGCTCCGGTGTACCTTAAAGATCTGATTAGTCCTTACAATCCATCACATCATCTTCGCTCTGCTGACAGTCACCAACTTCAGCCTTCAAAGGCCAAACTCCGCAATATGGGAGATAGGGCCTTCCAGACGGCTGCACCCCGACTGTGGAATGCTCTTCCCTACCATCTAAGACTGCCACAGTCAGCTGAAACTTTTAAAAAATGCTTAAAGACATGTTTGTTCTTAAAAGCTTTTTCTTAATTATTATCTCATGTTTTTTTTTTTTTACTTTTACTTTTTTACTGTGTTTTATTGTGCTTTTATGGTAGTGCCTTGAGATTTGCTTGTCAAATGTAAGGCGCTTTATACGAGGTCTGTTAGAAAAGTATCCGACCTTATTATTTTTTCAAAAACCATATGGATTTGAATCACGTGTGATTACATCAGACATGCTTGAACCCTCGTGGGCATGCGAGAGTTTTTTCATGCCTGTCTTTGAGTGAGGAGTCGCCCACCCTCTCGTCGTTTTTTCATTGTTTAGGAATGGCTCAGAGACTGCTGCTTTGATAAAAAATTTTTCAAAAACTGTAAGGCACAACTGAGTGGACACCATTCGATAAATTCAGCTGGTTTTCGGTAAAGATTTTAACGGCTGATGAGAGATTTTGGTCTGGTAGTGTCGCTTTAAGGATGGCCCACAGCACCTGACGGCGATCTGCGCTTCGAGGCGGCAGCGTCTCGCCGTTTCAAGTTGAAAACTTCCACATTTCAGGCTCTGTTGACCCAGTAAGTTGTCAGAGAACAGAGAACTTTCAGAAGAAGTCGGCATGAGGAGTTTATTCGGACATTCCATTGTTAACGGACATTTTGTAATGAAAGAACGTGCGGGCAGAGTCGCATGTCGGGCCGGACCCGACCGCGGGGGGTCGGAAACCTTAACGGATAAGTTGGAACATGCCCAAGCTGTTATACAATTTCTCAGTTACTCACTTGTTGAAAGCCATCATAAGCCGCCTGAATTTTACAAATGGTTTTCAACACGGAGGTGGCGCACACAGATTCGCCAAGTCGTCACGGGAACGACTCGGCGAATTTGCGCGCACGTCTTTCATTACAAAATGTCTTTAAACAGTGGAATGTCTGCATAAAGTCCTCATGCCGGCCTCTTCTGAATCTTCTGTTTTCTCATGACGTCCTGGGTGAATTAAGCCTTAAATTAGGATGTTTTCAGCTCGAAACAGGCCGACGACGGCGCCTGGAAGCGCTGTGTGACGTCCCGTGTGAAGTCCTTACAGCGACAGAAACACCCCATAATCTCTCATCAGTCATTAAACTTTTCACCGAAAAACAGCTAAATTTCTCGAATAGTGTCCACTCGGATATTCCTCACAGGATAAAGCAACACGCGCCGTCTCAAGCAGCGTGTGAAACAAAGGAATTCAGCCGAGAGGGCTGAACCACATCTCACTCAAGGCCTGCCCACAGGGAAATGACGTCACCGACACGCGTGAAAAAACTCACGCATGCGCACGAGGGTTCAAGCATGATTGGTGTCGCACGTCATTCAAATCCATATAGTTAAAAAAAAATAAAAGTGTCGGTTTCTTATCTAATAGACCTCGTAAATAAAATTTATTATTATTATTATTATTAATGTCATACTGTTTACAATAGTACACTTTTGCCATTTGCCATTTCTGTCAGGGTGTGAGTTTGCTTGGTTTTGTCTTTATTTATTGTGGTTGCTCTCCGGTTTTTCTGTTCCTCTGTGTGATGTTTTCCTGTTTTGGTTTCTCTGTCTCTCGTGGTGGTGGGTGTGCCTCTGCTGTCTTGACCACGCCCTTGGTTTGGGCTCCTCCTTGTGCACCTGCTGTCAATCTTCTGTTAATTACTGGGATGTACACTCAACAAAAATATAAACGCAACACTTTTGGTTTTGCTCCCATTTTGTATGAGATGCACTCAAAGATCTAAAACTTTTTCCACATACACAATATCACCATTTCCCTCAAATATTGTTCACAAACCAGTCTAAATCTGTGATAGTGAGCACTTCTCCTTTGCTGAGATAATCCATCCCACCACACAGGTGTACAGAATTGTGTACAGATCCTTGCAACATGGGGCCGTGCATTATCCTGCTGCAACATGAGGTGATGTTCTTAGATGTATGGCACAACAATGGGCCTCAGGATCTCGTCATGGTATCTCTGTGCATTCAAAATGCCATCAATAAAATGCACCTGTGTTCTTCGTCCATAACAGACACCTGCCCATACCATAACCCACCGCCACCATGGGCCACTCGATCCACAACACTGACATCAGAAAACCGCTCACCCACACGACGCCACACATGCTGTCTGCCATCTGCCCTGAAGAGAACACCTCTCCAACGTGCCAAATGCCAGCAAATGTGAGCATTTGCCCACTCAAGTCAGTTACGAGGACAAACTGGAGTCAGGTCAAGACCCCGATGAGGACGACGAGCATGCAGATGAGCTTCCCTGAGACGGTTTCTGACAGTTTGTGCAGAAATTCTTTGGTTATGCAAACCGATTGTTTCAGCAGCTGTCCGAGTGGCTGGTCTCATACGATCTTGGAGGTGAACATGCTGGATGTGGAGGGCCTGGGCTGGTGTGGTTACACGTGGTCTGCGTTTGTGAGGCTGGTTGGATGTACTGCCAAATTCTCTGAAACACCTTTGGAGACGGCTTATGGTAGAGAAATTAACATTCAATACACGAGCAACAGCTCTGGTTGACATTCCTGCTGTCAGCATGCCACCTGCACGCTCCCTCAAATCTTGCGACATCTGTGGCATTGTGCTGTGTGATAAAACTGCACCTGTCAGAGTGGCCTTTTATTGTGGGCAGTCTAAGGCACACCTGTGCACTAATCATGGTGTCTAATCAGCATCTTGATATGGCACACCTGTGAGGTGGGATGGATTATCTCAGCAAAGGAGAAGTGCTCACTATCACAGATTTAGACTGGTTTGTGAACAATATTTGAGGGAAATGGTGATATTGTGTATGTGGAAAAAGTTTTAGTTCTTTGAGTTCATCTCATACAAAATGGGAGCAAAACCAAAAGTGTTGCGTTTATATTTTTGTTGAGTGTATTTATACTACTCATTTTGCTCTGTTCCTTCGCCAGATTGATGCGCCCTGTGCCTTCTTTCCAGCTCTCGTTCCAGTGTTCCCTTGTACTTCCAGCCTCCTCGTGTTCTCGACCTCCAGCCTGTGTATTCTGACCATGTCTAAGCCTGATGATTTTTGTACTTTTGCTGTGTTTCTTGGACTGCCTTCCCGTGTACGGACCTTTGCTATTATCCTCACTAAAGTCTTCCAACCAGAGCTGCCTGACTGAGCCTTACATTTGTGTCCAACCCTCAATTCCTGTCAGATCATTCTGGCCAACTATGGACGCAGCAGGCTCAGATGCATACCAGATGGCGGTACATCACCACAGCAAACAGCTGTCGCAGCAGGAAGACCAGCTTGCTGCGCTCAGCTCCGGGTTTGGCGAACTCGCCAAAGGCCAGGATGCATTCGTGTCTTCTGTCACTGAGCAAATGAATCATTTACTGTCACGAATCAGCCCACCACCACCAGTACCGACAGCTGCTTCACCAGCTTCTGATTCAGCGCCAGTGGTGTGTTACCAGCTGTCGCAACCAGAATGCTTTTCAGGCGAGTCCGGAGACGTAAGACCATTCATCACGCAATGCGAAGTTCACTTTGAACTCATGTCCACCATGTTCCCTAACGACAAAGCAACAATCGCTTACATGATCACTCACCTAACTGGTCGAGCGGCAGTCTGGGCCACCGATGAGTGGGGTCGCCAGTCACCAGCCTGTACCTCTCTCACCGCATTCACCACCGCACTCGAGCAGATATTCCAGCACACGGCTCCAGGGCGCGAGGCAGCGCGCTCTCTCATGAGGCTGAAGCAGGGGAGCCGCGGGGTCACCGATTACTCAATCGACTTCCGTATTCTAGCAGCCAAGAGTGAATGGAACCCGGCGGCACTACTCAACGTCTTTTTTCAGGGACTGTCTGCTGACATCCAAGAGCAGCATGTTGTGGCCTGACGACTTGGACAGCCTGGTCGCGCTGGCCATCCAAACGGACCGCCGCCTGCAGGATCGACCTCGACGTGGTAGTCACTTCCTGGAACTGCGTGCCAACACTCCTCCGAGTCGGCCTTCCTTCTTCCACACTCGGCTCGACCCTCCACCTCACAGCTCAGAGTAACCGATGCAGTTGAGACGCACCCAGCTCTCTCCGGCGGAGCGACAGTGCCGCCACAAAGGCGGACTCTGTTTCTACTGTGGACAGTCAGGGCATTTGATATCCACTTGTCAAGCCAGGGGTGCCACCAGGCGGCCAAGATCAGAGGTGCGGGTAAGTCTCAATTCCATTCCTTCTGTTTTTTCTCGAAATATAGTCCCAGCCAAATTAATATCTGACCATTCCTCCATAACCGTATCCACATTTGTTGATTCTGGTTTAGATGCCAATCTGATTTTGTCTTCTCTCGTCAGGTCCCTTCACCTTAAGCTGTTTAAGATCTCTCATCCCCTGGTGGTACGTGCAGTAGATGGGCATGTTTTGGGCCAAATCACACACCGTACACAACAGGTTAAAATGATAATTTCCCACATACACTCAGAAACCATCAGTTTTCATGTACTGGATCAGATGACTCATCCAATTATACTGGGGCACCCCTGGTTACAGCGTCATGGGCCCAATTTTGATTGGGTGAAAAGTGAGATTGTTTCATGGAGTCCAGCATGTAATAATGTGTGCCTGAACAATTCCTTCTGTACTCCTCAGGGTTCTGATCCGGATCTCACCGGAGTCCCAGACTCCTACCATGACCTAGCAGCCGTTTTCAGCAAGACCAGAGCTAAATCGTTACCACCCCATCGCAATAATGATTGCGCAATTGAGCTCCTCCCCGGGACGTCTCCGCCTTGGGGAAAGCTTTTCTTTCTTTCGGCTCCTGAATGTCACGCCATGAATGAGTATATTCAGGAGTCTTTGGCTGCAGGGTTGATCCGTCCTTCTTCATCACCCGCCGGGGCAGGTTTCTTTTTTGTGGAAAAGAAAGATAAGATGCTCCGTCCCTGTATAGACTACCAGGGTTTAAACGACGTCACGATTAAGAACCGTTACCCACTCCCGCTAGTTTCATCAGCGTTTGAGTTGTTAGAAGGGGCCACAATTTTCACCAAACTTGACCTACGAAACGCATACCATTTAGTCCGAATAAGACAAGGGGATGAATGGAAAACCGCTTTCAACACCCCCTTCGGGCAGTATGAATACTTAGTAATGCCATTCGGACTCACTAACGCGCCTGCAGTATTCCAGAATCTCATCAACGATGTACTTTGGGAATTCCTTAATAAATTTATCTTTGTTTATTTAGATGACATTCTGATATTCTCCCGCGACCCGGTTACGCACACACATCATGTCCGTCAAGTATTACAGACCTTGTTGCAAAATGGACTGTACATGAAGGCGGAAAAGTGTGAATTTCACAGATCCACAATCTCTTTTTTGGGTTTTGTTATTTCCGCTGGTGAAATCAAAATGGATCCTGTTAAAGTGACGGCGGTTCGGGAGTGGGCAGTTCCCTCATCCCGCAAAGAGGTTCAGCGATTTTTAAGGTTCGCCATGTTCTACCGCAAGTTCATCCGTGGTTTTAGTACTGTTGCAGCTCCGTTTCATGCAGTGACCTCATCCCTCCATCCATTCGTCTGGATGCCGGAGTGCGATGAGGCGTTCCAGGTCCTTAAGAATCGCTTTACCATGGCCCCTGTGGTGCTCCTCCCTGACCCCGCTCGGCAGTTCGTGGTCGAAGTTGTTGCCTCCAATGTGGGTGTTGGGGCAGTTTTGTCCCAGATAAACCCCACTGACAATAGGTTGCATCCATGCACCTTTTTGTCCAAAAAGCTGTCCCCGGCTGAACGTAATTATGGTATCGGCGATTGTGAACTGTTGGCGGTCAAAGTGGCTTTGGAGGAGTGGCGGCACTGGTTGGAGGGGGCACAAAACCCATTCATAGTTTACACCGACCATAAAAATCTCGAATATCTCTGCACCGGTTTTCAGTATTTGGTTGATTGGGTGGGGTATGGCCCTGAGGACCGGGCCTGGCTTCCCTCCCGCGTTATATTGGATCACGGTCTTATTCGCGCTTTTCATGCTGCTCACCCTGACGCGCCTGGGCTGCCCGGGGTCGGCTGTGGTGGGGGTGGGGGTGGGGTGGGGGGGGGGGTACTGTCAGGGTGTGAGTTTGCTCGGTTTTGTCTTTATTTAATGTGGTTGCTCTCCAGTTTTTCTGTTCCTCTGTGTGATCTTTTCCTGTTTTGGTTTCTCTGTCTCTCGTGGTGGTGGGTGTGACTCTGCTCTCTTGACCCCACCCTTGGTTTGGGCTCCTCCTTGTGCACCTGCTCTCAATCTGCTGTTAATTACTGGGATGTATTTATACTACTCATTTTGCTCTGTTCCTTAGCCAGATTGATGCGCCCTGTGCCTTCTTTCCAGCTCTCGTTCCAGTGTTCCCTTGTACTTCCAGCCTCCTCGTGTTCTCGACCTCCAGCCTGTGTATTCTGACCGTGTCTAAGCCTGATGATTTTTGTACTTTTGCTGTGTTTCTTGGACTGCCTTCCCGTGTACCGACCTTTGCTATTATCCTCACTAAAGTCTTCCAACCAGAGCTGCCTGACTGAGCCTTGCATTTGTGTCCAACCCTCACTTCCTGTCAATTTCTACAACAAATCAAATCAAATCAATTTTATTTATATAGCACCAAATCACAACAAACAGTTGCCCCAAGGCGTTTTATATTGTAAGGCAAAGCCATACAGTAATTACGGATAATCTCCAACGGTCAAAACCTCCTGTGAGCTAGCACTTGGCGACAGTGGGAAGGAAAAACTCCCTTTTAACAGGAAGAAACCTCCAGCAGAACCAGGCTCAGGGAGGGGCAGTCTTCTGCTGGGACTGGTTGGGGCTGAGGGAGAGAACCAGGAAAAAGACATGCTGTAGAGTGGAGCAGAGATCAATCACTAATGATTAAATGCATAGTGGTGCATACAGAGCAAAAAAGAGAAAGAAACACTCAGTGCATCATGGGAACCCCCCAGCAGTCTAAGTCTATAGCAGCATAACTAAGGGATGGTTCAGGGTCACCTGATCCAGCCCTAACTATAAGCTTTAGCAAAAAGGAAAGTTTTAAGTCTAATCTTAAAAGTAGAGAGGGTGTCTGTCTCCCTGATCTGAATTGGGAGCTGGTTCCAGAGGAGAGGAGCCTGAAACCTGAAGGCTCTGCCTCCCATTATAAACTTAAACAAATATGTAGGACTACTTGTTTAATATGCGCATTGAATGACATATCCTGATCAAAAATGACTCCAAGATTTCTCACAGTATTACTAGAGGTCAGGGTAATGCCATCCAGAGTAAGGATCTGGTTAGACACCATGTTTCTAAGATTTGTGGGGCCAAGTACAATAACTTCAGTTTTATCTGAGTTTAAAAGAAAGAAATTAGAGGCCATCCATGTCTTTATGTCTGTATATGACAATCCTGCAGTTTAGCTAATTGGTGTGTGTCCTCTGGCTTCATGGATAGATAAAGCAGAGTATCATCTGCGTAACAATGAAAATTTAAGCAATGCTGTCTAATAATACTGCCTAAGGGAAGCATGTATAAAGTGAATAAAATTGGTCCTAGCACAGAACCTTGTGGAACTCCATAATTAACCTTAGTCTGTGAAGAAGATTCCCCATTTACATGAACAAATTGTAATCTATTAGATAAATATGATTCAAACCACCGCAGCACAGTGCCTTTAATACCTATGGCATGCTCTAATCTCTGTAATAACATTTTATGGTCAACAGTATCAAAAGCAGCACTGAGGTCTAACAGAACAAGCACAGAGATGAGTCCACTGTCTGAGGCCATAAGAAGATCATTTGTAACCTTCACTAATGCTGTTTCTGTACTATGATGAATTCTAAACCCTGACTGAAACTCTTCAAATAGACTATTCCTCTGCAGATGATCAGTTAGCTGTTTTACAACTACCCTTTCAAGAATTTTTGAGAGAAAAGGAAGGTTGGAGATTTGCCTATAATTAGCTAAGACAGCTGGGTCAAGTGATGGCTTTTTAAGTAATGGTTTAATTACTGCCACCTTAAAAGCATGTGGTACATAGCTAACTAATAAAGACAGATTGATCATATTTAATATCGAAGCATTAGTTAATGGTAGGGCTTCCTTGAGCAGCCTGGTAGGAATGGGGTCTAATAGACATGTTGATGGTTTGGAGGAAGTAACTAATGAAAATAACTCAGACAGAACAATTGGAGAGAAAGAGTCTAACCAAATACCGGCATCACTGAAAGCAGCCAAAGATAACGATACGTCTTTGGGATGGTTATGAGTAATTTTTTCTCTAATAGTTAAAATTTTGTTAACAAAGAAAGTCATGAAGTTATTACTAGTTAAAGTTAATGGAATACTCAGCTCAATAGAGCTCTGACTCTTTGTCAGCCTGGCTACAGTGCTGAAAAGAAACCTGGGGTTGTTCTTATTTTCTTCAATTAGTGATGAGTAGTAGTGATGAGCGCCTTGGGGCAACTGTTTGTTGTGATTTGGCGCTAAGATGGCGTAAGATGTCCTAGCTTTACGGAGGGCTTTTTTATAGAGCAACAGACTCTTTTTCCAGGCTAAGTGAAGATCTTCTAAATTAGTGAGACGCCATTTCCTCTCCAACTTACGGGTTATCTGCTTTAAGCTGCGAGTTTGTGAGTTATACCACGGAGTCAGGCACTTCTGATTTAAGGCTCTCTTTTTCAGAGGAGCTACAGCATCCAAAGTTGTCCTCAATGAGGATATAATACTATTGACGAGATAATCTATCTCACTCTCAGAGTTTAGGTAGCTACTCTGCCCTGTGTTGGTATATGGCATTGGAGAACATAAAGAAGGAATCATATCCTTAAACGTAGTTACAGCGCTTTCTGAAAGACTTCTACTGTAATGAAACTTATTCCCCACTGCTGGGTAGTCCATCAGAGTAAATGTAAATGTTATTAAGAAATGATCAGACAGAAGGGGGTTTTCAGGGAATACTGTTAAGTCTTCAATTTCCATACCATAAGTCAGAACAAGATCTAAGGTATGATTAAAGTGGTGGGTGGACTCATTTACATTTTGAGCAAAGCCAATCGAGTCTAACAATAGATTAAATGCAGTGTTGAGGCTGTCATTCTCAGCATCTGTGTGGATGATACAATCGCCCACTACAATTATCTTATCTGAGCTAAGCACTAAGTCAGACAAAAGGTCCGAAAATTCACAGAGAAACTCACAGTAACGACCACGTGGAGGATAACAACAAATAAAACTGTTTTTTGGGACTTCCAATTTGGTTGGACAAGACTAAGAGTCAAGCTTTCAAATGAATTAAAGCTCTGTCTGGGTTTTTGATTAATTAATAACCTGGAGTGGAAGATTGCTGCTAATCCTCCGCCTCGGCCCGTGCTACGAGCGTTCTGGCAGTTAGTGTGACTCGGGGGTGTTGACTCATTTAAAGTAACATATTCATCCTGCTGTAACTAGGTTTCTGTAAGGCAGAATAAATCAATATGTTGATCAATTATTATATCATTTACTAACAGGGACTTAGAAGAGAGAGATCTAATGTTTAATAGACCACATTTAACTGTTTTAGTCTGTGGTGCAGTTGAAGGTGCTATATTATTTTTTTCTTTTTGAATTTTTATGCTTAAATAGATTTTTGGTGGTTATTGGTGGTCTGGGAGCAGGCACCGTCTCTACGGGGATGGGGTAATGAGGGGATGGCAGGGGGAGAGAAGCTGCAGAGAGGTGTGTAAGACTACAACTCTGCTTCCTGGTCCCGACCCTGGATAGTCACGGTTTGGAGGATTTAAGAAAATTGGCCAGATTTCTAGAAATGAGAGCTGCTCCATCCAAAGTGGGATGGATGCCGTCTCTCCTAACAAGACCAGGTTTTCCCCAGAAGCTTTGCCAATTATCTATGAAGCCCACCTCATTTTTTGGACACCACTCAGACAGCCAGCAATTCAGGGAGAACATGCGGCTAAACATGTCACTCCCGATCCGATTGGGGAGGGGCCCAGAGAAAACTACAGAGTCTGACATTGTTTTTGCAAAGTTACACACCGATTCAATGTTAATTTTAACATTGAATCGGTGTTGGAATTAACAACAGCATCATACTGTTATACTTACATGACCTACACTGTTTACACTGTTTTATATTATTTTTATTTTGTAAATCAGTAATATTTAAGGTAAATTTTTTACTTAACTTAGTAGTAGTTTTGATTCTATACTCTGCACCATGGGTTTGAGAGGACTGAAATTTCATCTGTGCTGTATGTTGAGCTTGTATAGCATATTTGACAATAAAGCTGAGTTTGACTTGACTTTGACTTAACTTTGAAAAATATGACAACGGAGACCTCAGACTGTTGCAGAACTGAAGCTGTACATCAAGCAAGAATGGGAAAGAATTCCACCTACAAAGCTTCAACAATTACTTTCCTCAGTTCCCAAACACTTATTGAGTGTTGTTAGAAGGAAAGGTGATGTAACACAGTGGTAAACATACCACTGTCCCAGCTTTTTTGAAACGTGTTGCAGGCATCCATTTCACAATGAGCAAATATTTGCAGAAAAACAATAAAGTCTATCAGTTTGAACATTAAATATCTTGTCTTTGTGGTGTATTCAATTAAAAATAGGTTGAAGAGGATTTGCAAATCGTATTCTGTTTTTAATTTACATTTTACACAATGTCACAATTTCATTGGAATTGGGGTTGTAAATAATGTAAGTTTTCTATTACAGTGCTGTCAAAAGTTAATTTTGAGGTCAAGAAAGCTGTCTATTTTATTTTTTATAAAACAAGTATTTATGTTTGTTGAAGTCAAGAAAGGATAACTATAAAGTGAGTATTGGCAAAACTGGTTATCATTTTCATGTTGAGGTATCGGGGTGGGTGGGTGTTGTCTGCAGCTGCTGAAAGTAACTAATAAGGTAACTAGTAATCTAATGTAGTTACTTTTAACATTGCATAATCAGTAAAGTAACTAAGTTACTTTTTCAAGAAGTAATCAGTAATTGGATTACTTTTTCAAAGTAACTGTGTCAACACAGCCAAGGACACACTCTACATGAATGCACAATGGCATTTGACCTGATGCATGCATGCATGTGCATCAGGTCATGTCAAGCATCATCACACTATGGAACTGTGTTGGACTCTGGATGGCAACTATCCAGGCAGACAACTGGTTCATCTCCACTTCCTGAAAGTAACCATGTGTCTGCTGCAGCCAGGTGAAATACGGACATGTCCTCCGTCTTCTCCAATGTGGGTAAATTCATCACCTTGGAAGTTGGCGAAGCAGCGGTAGCAGATATTGTTTTGACTGGAATTTGTGTCTGTCTGTGGACACGATAAGTCAAACATAGCTTCTTCAAACAAACATTTTGAGAATATTACTCAGATAGATATCTAGAGGACATTAGATTTTGGAGTAGTTTGGTCAAAGGTCCAGGAAAACATGCTCTGAAAAACATCCTTTTTTTACATCTCAAAAACCAAGAAGCCCGGATGAATGATTTAAAGCATGCACTCACCAGCCACTTTATTAGGCACACCTGTTCAATTGCTTGTTAACACGAATAACTAATCAGCCAATCACATGGCAACAACTCAGTGTATTTAGGCATCTAGATGTAGTGAAGACAACCGAGCATCAGAATTGGGATTTAAGGGGATTTAAGTGAGTTTGAATGTGACATGGTTGTTGGTACCATACAGGCTGGTCTGAGTATTTCAGAAATTGATGATCTACTGGGAATTTCATGCACAACCATCTCCACGGTTTACAGAGAATGACCCAAAAAAGAGAAAATATCCAATGAGTGACAGTTGTGTGGATGAAAATGTGTTGTTGATGTCAAAGGTCAGAGGAGAATGGACAAGCTGGTTGAATGGATGACTGTGTGATGTCATCATGTCAATATGGACCAACATCTCTGAGGACTGTTCCCAACACCATGTTGAGTCTATGCCATGGAGAATTAACCCTCTGGGGTCCGAGGGCATTTTTTGGACAGTTCACTCGCCTGACATAAATGTTTTATTATTGCTGTTAACAGCTCTCCCTGCATCCCACAATCATGTTTTATGTCTCTTTTTCCATGGGAACCTGTGCTTTCAGAATATATATGCTTTTGTTGTGTTTTATAAGTGTAATAAAGGTTTACAATCAAAAATAAGGAAGGAAAAATTAAATTGGAAAATAATTTTCCACACACATTTATTGAAAACACACAGCAAACTATAATAAACTGTTTTGACACTTTATAAAGGCAATTTGAGGTCTTGTGTGAAAGACTGTACAACAAAAAGGTTCAAACAATAAACACATGCACATTTTGAACAATATATACAAAATGGTCTGTGCATTTTTTTTTGTCTTCATGAAAAAGCAACAGAGTTATCCAGTAACATTCACATGCAAACTAGTGCAGCAATCCTGATAGTTACACACTCTTTGTTTGAGCACATGAGAATGTCATCAGAGGCTCTCCTCCTGCCTCACTGATCGCTGTGCGTAATGGCACAGGGTGCATTTGGAGCCCAATAATATGTACTCATTGGAGCACCCAGGGGGCTATTCAAATGGGCCAACTAGTAACACATCACTCCTGAAAACGATCTTTGGCTTTTCACATGAGGAAAATCTGCCCTATGATTGGATTTGGGAAAACCATGTGACGGTGAACCAATTCCAATTGGACACTCACATTGCGTACGTCATGACACAGCTTCTATGAGGAGTACAAAGACGGCCGATGGCTGGCTCGAAAGTCCGCGGAGTTAACTTTTCAGCAAAAAAAGAGTAAGTTTCTATCTCATATCATTAAAAAGTTAATTATAATTTAGTAAAGCTTGGTCTTAGCCGTTGTATACGACAGCGTTGGCCCCAAAGGGTTAAGGCAGTTCCAAAGGAAAAAGAGGAGTCCAGTCTGGTACTAGTAAGGTGTACCTAATACAGTGGCCAATGAGTATATTTACTTGTATATTTATATTGTGGCGTGTACACCGTGCAGGGTATGAATCTGCTCTCTGATGCCTTTCATTGTTTTGTGTACCATCTTTTTTTAAAACACGCTGAATGATAACCCCCAGTGGGGAGGTGATGAATTTTGGCACATTTGGCCCAAAGCTAACTCCTGCACCGCAAAACGTCACACGTCACACCCCGTTATCCTGAATCTGAGTATTTGTGCTCCTGCAGAAGTCACTGCGTGGGCTCCTGTGTGGGACTCTGGTTTACTCGGTTTGAGAAACTGCTATGCAGCTGGATGGTGACAGGCCAAAACAGAACGCACTCTGTTTCGGCGTGTAATTTCATGTTACTGAGAATCTAACATTATTGTTTTCCCCCCGTGCTCCAATTTAGAGACAGATCAATATTCAGCTTTGTTTATCAAAGTGACAGCTCCTGGATATTGCATTTTGCATTTTTATGTTTTCCTTTATAAGCGGGTATTAAAACATAATATATCTGAAGTCTTGGTTTTATGAGCTGACAGAGGGTGGGGAAGCGCTGTTAATGGTGTAAAAACAGTTGAGGAATGGCGCCTGCTCCCGTTCATACGCTCACAGTTACAAATATCCATCACACACACATCAGCATCACTTGTTTACCTAATGAAGATGCTCTCGCTCGGTGAGCGTCGTCGATAACGGTCAAAAATCAGCGAGGGATTCCAGCAGGGGTTTCGGCACGTGCACATGAGTGCGCACGGCCGTGTGAGTATGTCTACGAGCAAGAAAAGCAGCTTCTTGACGCTCAAGTCCCAAATCATGCATTATTTGCAAACCAAGCATAAAGAAATGACGGCGGCAGCCACATGCATACAAATCAGAGCCCATTATCCGCCTCAGTCTGTCAGTTAGCATGCCGCGCAGCCGAGGGGAGTTGTACCCGAGGTCCTGACAAATGTTTTGGCTGATTCCCCTTGTGAGTGATGGAGCACTAACCCTGTTTAGCTTCTTTAATATACTTGTATTAGCATGAATAAATAACGAGTGTGTCCGGATGCTACAAATATTTGATTGTGGCTCTCTAATAGGCTGGCGCCTTCCGTCACATAACGCCACAGCCACTCTCTTGGTGTCACAGCTAAGGTGGCCTGACATCGATCTTTATCGCCTGCCCCCTAAATCAATTAGAAACTCTCAGAGAAAGTGCCAGAGAGCTGCGAACAGACGATGATGCCTGGCTGCTGAGGGTGTATGTGCACGAATCTGACTGTGCCAAGACGTTTGGTCTTCTGTACTGCGACAGGCATGCTCGGTGACCGAGAGAACACACACATTCTGTGACCCACAAATTCACTTCAACTCGACTTTTGCTGATGGTCCATGAAGTTTCTGCTACTTTTGGAAACTTAAAGGCTATTTCTGAATAAAATGGACTCTGCCAGAACCACATTTGGTCCCAGTTCCAATCCTGTACAGATTCTACGACCGACTGGTGTTGGTGGTTATCCCCAGATTCTGTACTGTGTACATGCAGATGAAGACTCAGGTTGCATGAGCCTGAGCAGGAATCAAACTCAGATCTACCAATATCTGTTCCTACTTTACAAAAATACAATAAAATAAATTGTCAATGTTAAACCAACTCTGTTGTAGTGTAAATGACATGTATTAGAGTTGAACAACATGAATTAACACTGTGATAGAGTGTACCAATTAGCTAAACTGCCGGATTGTCTTACAGACATAAAGACATGGATGACCTCTAATTTCCTGCTTTTAAACTAGGATAAAAATGAAGTTATTGTACTTGGCCCCACAAATCTTAGAAACATGGTGTCTAACCAGATCCTTACTCTGGATGGCATTACCCTGACCTCTAGTAATACTGTGAGAAATCTTGGAGTCATTTTTGATCAGGATATGTCATTCAATGTGCATATTAAACAAATATGTAGGACTGCTTTTTTGCATTTGCGCAATATGTCTAAAATTAGAAAGGTCTTGTCTCAGAGTGATGCTGAAAAACTAATTCATGCATTTATTTCCTCTAGGCTGGACTATTGTAATTCATTATTACAGGTTGTCCTAAAAGTTCCCTGAAAAGCCTTCAGTTAATTCAAAATGCTGCAGCTAGAGTACTGACGGGGACTAGAAGGAGAGAGCATATCTCACCCATATTGGCTTCTCTTCATTGGCTTCCTGTTAATTCTAGAATAGAATTTAAAATTCTTCTTCTTACTTATAAGGTTTTGAATAATCAGGTCCCATCTTATCTTAGGGACCTCTTAGTACCATATCACCCCAATAGAGCGCTTCACTCTCAGACTGCAGGCTTACTTGTAGTTCCTAGGGTTTGTAAGAGTAGAATGGGAGGCAGAGCCTTCAGGTTTCAGGCTCCTCTCCTGTGGAACCAGTTCCCAATTCAGATCAGGGAGACAGACACCCTCTCTACTTTTAAGATTAGGCTTAAAACTTTCCTTTTTGCTAAAGCTTATAGTTAGGGCTGGATCAGGTGACCCTGAACCATCCCTTAGTTATGCTGCTATAGACTTAGACTGCTGGGGGGTTCCCATGATGCACTGAGTGTTTCTTTATCTTTTTGCTCTGTATGCACCACTCTTCATTTAATCATTAGTGATTGATCTCTGCTCCCCTCCACAGCATGTCTTTTTCCTGGTTCTCTCCCTCAGCCCCAACCAGTCCCAGCAGAAGACTGCCCCTCCCTGAGCCTGGTTCTGCTGGAGGTTTATTCCTGTTAAAAGGGAGTTTTTCCTTCCCACTGTCGCCAAGTGCTTGCTCACAGGGGGTCGTTTTGACAGTTGGGGTTTTTCTGTAATTATTGCATGGCTTTGCCTTTGTTGTATGGCTGGGGGGGGCTGGCTGCCTTTTGTTTCTGTCTTCTGTGCTGTCTTTTGTTTTTCCTTCCAGGTGGTACGCGTTTAGGACTGAGTGGCTGTGTGGCTGAGTTTTCAGGACCTCACCCTGATCACCTGAGGCTGATCAAGTGCAGCTCGTCAGGACTCACAGCTGTGGTGCATCTACACGGATTGGAGCATGGTGGCATTTAAGTCTGGAGTACACAGTGTGTATTTGCCAGAGACTCGACCTTGTGACCAGACGGGTGAGATCATCGTCTCGAGAGCCATCTCATCATCAGTGGATGCAGAGACCGTACCAGGTTTGACACCATGGTCTGTGAAAGAGGAGGGGGTGAGGTCTCACGCTCATCAGCACACTTCCTGAGGTACGTTAGGTTTTGTGACTAACATTAGTACAGTCAGTAAATGTGGTGTCCCTCACACCTTATTATATTGAGCTGTTATGTTAGTCGTTTAATCAGCTTCCACTGCAGTTGAGTAATGTGAACAGGGTGTTCCATGCCTGCAGGGTGGGAAGCTGATTAGTAATTAAGCCAGGAAGTGTTTGCTGTTTATGTACACCTTTGAGTGGTCTCTCTGTGTGTGGAGTGTGGACTCACATGATGGTTTCTTCTTTCACAGACTCGGTTTGTCGCGGCCACCTGGGGGGGTGTCGGCGGGGTCCTTGGGTCCGAACTGGTTCTGGCTCCGGACCGTTTGTGCTGCTAGGAGCGCACCGCAAATCCACCACGCCAGACCGCGCACTCATTTGTTTGTATTTTTTCACATCACTGTTATGTCATTAAATTTTGTTATCCTTTGTACTGTGCTCTGCTTATTTCATACTGGGTCCTTCAAACGCTGGTCGGTTCTCCGTCCTGCGTCCGACACATAACAGCCTTGCAATATGAAGTGCCTTGGGGCAACTGTTTGTTGTGATTTGACGCTATATAAATGAAATTGATTTGATTTGATTTGTATTCAAATGTGTTTGAAGTAGGATGTCCCAGCAGAGTCTAGTTTATGGAGCAAAATGTACTTGGTACGATAACATATTCCAAAAAGACTTCAAACTGCCTGAGCTTAATAGTTATGAGGAATTTAATGCTCATAATGATGATGATCTTAGAATCAGGAGATGTGAGTTTCAGTATTCCAGTGTGTCTGTGTCACTGTTGACCAAGAATATCAAACTGACCACTTCAAACACAAAGTCTGACTACTGGCTTCTGCACGACATAGTTGTCATTTTTTAAATCTTCTAAATGACTAACTCAGCTGTGCTGATGTCAGCTTGTCGTTTAAAAAATGAGGTGTGGTCAGACGGTATCACATCACCAGGAAGCATAAAGGCCTGTTCACACTCTGATGGTTAGCCCGGTGTTTGCCGACGGAGAGTGAAAAGTTGCTTACACTGACCAGCGCTGGGGTCCTCCAGACTCAGTTGGACCTAAGTCGATGTGAGTCAGGCAAGACTGATGTTCTTCATGGGCCCAGAAATAATATCAGTGTACATAAAAACTTCAACCTTCATGCTAAAACACTGCCAGGAATTACGGTCCGCTATTGCAACGTCACCTCTGCCAGTACGGCATTATTGCTCCATTGCCCTCTGCTGGCCTCTCCTGGCCAACGACAGAGGGATGAGTGGCTGCACCATCTCCTCTGGATTCCCTTGAGCATGAAGAAATATGTGGAAATATGAAGAAATGTGAAGGAATATGTAGAATCTGTCTCAATGACGTGCCAGTGATGCAACTGAAAAGTTCCGTTGAGTTTATGTAGGTTACGTCACCTAGCATCTCAAATGCAGAAGTGATGATTAGCTCTGCCAAGGTGCTCTACTGCCACTTGGAGTGTGCAACCAATGCCCCCACCCTCTAACGGTGAAAGTGGAACTATGTCCATTAGTAAGACAGTGGACCATCACCGAATGTTACCCTCTGCTGAGCAATGTCGACCCGAGTTGAAGACAGGAAATTTGTATCCCTCGAGCGAGCCTTCACCGGTGTTTAACCGATAATTTGAGAATCTGCTATGTTGGCCAGTGTCAGTCATAAATGGACCCCAAATTCCATCCCTGTGATTTCTTTATGAAAGAGTGCAACACTTATACACACCTCACACCCTGTTTGCTTGCACAGATCATTACCAGTGTTAGTATGACACTGAATTACTGTCGGAAAAACGAAAAAATAATACAACAGGAAAGAAGGTTATGTCTTTCTGTCGGGTGATACGACTGTGTACGTGTAAAATACACAATGAAAGTGAACGAAAACACATCTTTAAAGGAAATAAACATATGACAAAATACAAAATCTGACCTGAGAGTTTCATTGTTTTACGTCAGGGAGCTTTGGTGGCTGCTGTCAGATTGGGTGCTCTGACAGGTTCGAAGTTAATCCATTAACTTCTATGTGCATCCATGTTCTCGTTACCTGAGGGCCATTTATCTGGCACCCAGGTGTCACTATGACACCCCTAATGAATATTAAATAAAGTAAAATTAACCCTTTGTAACCAGCTCGTGTGATAAAAAAAACATTTGTACCGCTCTGCAGCAACGTGTTGAACATCAAGCCCAAGCTTTTGTGAAGGAAAACAGGGACCTGTGCAGCCACTGCACACTGATGACTGAAATAGAAAATTAATCAATAAAAAAATGACAGAAGCAGCAAATGAATTAAACAATGTGTTTAAATATATTAACTCATCAATACAAATTCAGGTATTTTACATCATGTCGTACATTTAGACATAAATTAAAAATATAACATTTAATAAATTTAATCCTGCCATAATGTTCAAGATTAAATATATTAAAAGTATTAAACTGGCAAAATGTTAAGTACATTTTATCCTTCTGCAGTTAGGTCCACCAATATGTGAACACTGACATTTTGTTTTAGCTGTTTGCCACAGCAGACTGTCCTCAAAAACAAAATAATGCCAATGTCTAATGAAGACAAGTGAGAAAAGCCACCAAGATAAGACTCATTTGAAGGAGTCAAATAATGCAGTGGATGTTTAAAGAGGTCCAACTGTCACAGCTACAGAAACACTTAGTTCCTTCAGACTGGTGGTCTTGGTGGCTTTCTTCATTAATGAGGGCAAGTGAGGAAAGCCACCAAGACAAGACTCATTTGAAGGAGTCAAATAATTCAGTGGATGTTTAAAGAGGTCCAACTGTCACAGCTACAGAAACCTTTAGTTCCTTCAGACTTGTGGTCTTGGTGGCTTTCTTCATTAATGAGGGCAATTGAGGAACGCCAACTGAAGACAAGTGAGGAAAGTCACCAAGACACAAAGCCTGAAGAAGCGAAATGTTTCACTGGCCATGTAAAGCGTTACGGTAACACTTTACATGAAGGTGTCATCATAATAGTGACATGACACCGTCATAACTGTTACATGACACAGTCATGATGAGTGTGTCATAAACATTATGTCAATGTCATTATGTCAATGTCACTGGCCACTTATGACAGTGTTATGTCACTATTATGACGATACCTTCAAGTAAAGTGTTACCAGAGTTTCTCCTATCACAGCCACTTAAGCTTTTAACTGCTTCAGACTTTGTATCTTGGACTCTTGATCTCATTCACCTAAACTCATTGGGATGTTTGACACAAGACATAAAACATACTTTATGTCTTGTCTCCATATTTTTTTCCCTCTGCATGGTCTAAAAAAGTAACCGTTACTGACTGCCCCATTTTTTTTTTCCTGATTTCTTATAGTGTTTCTTAAAGCCAGAAAGTTGCCATTTGAAATGACTTTAGTTTTGTGTCATGTCTGTGATCTGCTTTTTTTCTACAAAATTAAACAACTGAATGAACGTCCTCCAAGGCTGGTGATTCCATAATTTTTGCCAGGGGTTGTACTTGTCTGTGAAACAGCTCAGTAGCCGCTTGTCCAATTACTTTAGATCCCGTAAACAAGCTGTAATTCCATCATTCATTTTCAGTAGCAGTATGATGGCCTCATTTTCATCATTTTGCTTTTGAGTCTCATCTAGGGTGAAAAATGTCCAAATACATATGGTCCCACAGCAGAAATGTTCACTCAAGTCCACTGTCTCCCGGAGTGTTACGTCCAGAGGTTTCACAGTGAAACAACTGCCTGCCACAAAAGTTGCTCAAATGCCCTCGATGTGCCTCCCACACATGTGACATTTAGCTGTTTTGACCTTTGACCTCTCTGACATGGTGGGTGCAGATGCACTGAGTATGATGTTCGTTAGCGGAGGCCGTCGCAGCAAAGCCTCTGGTGGATTAAGAGCAGCGTTTTAGTCTCTCTTGCTGATGTTTGGCTTTTAAAGGACAGTTGTTCAGACAAAAGGACACACACACACACACACACACTTCTGGCAAAGACCATTAGTGTGAATGAGTATGGGAAATTTTTAAAACAAATATTATCAACTGAACAGCGCCCCCTGTTTTGGAAAAGCACACGAAGAAGGCACCATCACACACTTTGTTCTTTACTTCCCCTGTTGCTTTAGTAAGTTCAGACTTCAGGTTCAGATTTCAGCAAGACTGCACCAGTTCAAATTGGGGCCCAAAGCACATTTGTAAGGAGCACAACCCCCCACCTCCATACACACTAACAACACAAACCCTCAAAAAAGTACAAAATAATGCAATGCTAAATTACCCTCGGCCATATGAGCATTGTCTTTTTTATAGTCTCCAGCTGTTTAATTGGTATCCCAGTGCAAATTCTCCCACTTAGAAATCATAGAGGGGGTCTGAAATTTTCAACTTAGGGCCATGTCCACTGTGAGAGACACAATCTAAAAAAAAAAAAAATCCGTAAATCACAATGTATGATTTTTTTAATAATTTATTTGTATGTTACTGCTGCAAATAAGTATTTGATCCCCTACTAACCAGCAAGAATTCTGTCTCTCACAGACCTGTTAATTTTTCTTTAAGAAGCCCTCTTATTCTGCACTCTTTACCTGTATTAATTGCACCTGTTTGAACTTGTTACCTGTATAAAAGACACCTGTTCACACATTCAATCAATCACACTCCAAACTGTCCACCATAGCCAAGACCAAAGAGCTGTCTAAGGACACCAGGGACAAAACTGTGACCTGCACAAGGCTGGGATGGACTACAGGACAACAGGCAAGCAGCTTGGTAGAAGACAACTGTTATGATTATTTATTAGAAAGTCGAAGAAACACAAGATGACTGTCAATGTCTCTCGGTCTGGGATTCCATGCAAGATCTCACTTTGTGGGGTAAGGATGATTCTGAGAAAGCTCAGAACTACACAGGAGGACCTGGTCAATGACCTGAAGAGAGCTGAGACCACAGTCAAAGATTACATTAGTAACACATGATGCTGTCATGGTTTAAAATCCTGCAGGGCAGCAAGGTCCCCCTGCTTAAGCCAGCAATGTCCAGGCCCATTTGAAGTTCACCAGTGACCATCTGGATGATCCAGTGGAGGCATGGGAGAAGGTCATGTGGTCAGATGAGACCAGAATAGAGCTTTTTGGAATCAACTACACTTACCATGTTTAGAGGATGAGAACAACCCCAAGAAAACCATCCCAACCGTGAAGCATGGGGGTGGAAACATCATACTCTGGGGGTGCTCTTTTGCAAAGGGGACAGGATGACTGCACCGTATTGAAGGGAGGATGGATGGGGTCATGTATTGCGAGATTTTGACAAACAACCTCCTTCCCTCAGTAACAGCATTGAAGATGGGTCATGGCTGGGTCTTCCAGCATGACAGTGACCCCAAACACACAGCCAGGGCAACTGAGGAGGGGCTCCGTAAGCAGCATTTCAAGGTCCTGGAGTGGCCTGGCCAGTCTCCAGACCTGAACTCAATAGAAAAACTTTGGAGGGAGCTGAAACTCCAAACCTGAAAGATTTTGAGAAGATCTGTATGGAGGAGTGGACCAAAATCCCTGCCGCAGTGTGTAAAAACTTGGTCAAGAACTACAGGAAACGTTTGACCTCTGTAATTGCAAACAATGGCTACCTGTACCAAACATTAACATTGATTTTCACAAGTGTTCAAATACTTATTTGCCGCAGTAACATAGAAATACATTATTAAAAATCATACATTGTGATTTCTGGAAATTTTTTTTTAGATTATGTCTCTCACAGTGGACATGCAACCAAGATGAAAATTTCAGACCCCTCCATGATTTCTAAGTGGGGGAACTTGTAAAATTGCAGGGTGTTCAAATACTTATTTTCCTCAGTGTATATATATATATATATATATATATATATATATATATATATATATATATATATATATATATATATATATAATATACATTTATTGTTGTGTATTGTGTATTATTTATTAACATCCAATTGTCTTACATACAATTTGTACATGTTCAATAAAACCCCTCAATCGATCAATATTTACATTTTAATGTCATCTGCAGGGGAGCATGCATGAACTTTGAGTTAGCGGAAGTGAGCATGCATGCTGACATCCACAAAATGTCTTGCAAATCACTCCAGAGGTGTTATCAGTTTACAAAAACAGCATTTGCAGTTTTAGAAGTGTTTATTTGTCATTAGTCTTAATATAACATATGACAAGGATGTTATAGTTACACACAAATGAAACAGGGTTCGCAGCTAGCTAGACCAGCCTGTAATGTAACTTTGCTAACGCCCATAAAATGTCTTGTAAATCACTCCAGAGGTGTTATCAGTTTACAAAAACAGCATTTTCAGTTTTAATCAATCAATCAATCAATCAATCAATTTTAACTAATAAAGATTGATTATATTTAAGATCGAAGCATTAAATAATGGTAGGGCTTCCTTGAGCAGCCTGGTAGGAATGGGGTCTAATAGACATGTTGATGGTTTGGATGAAGTAACTAATGAAAATAACTCAGACAGAACAATCTGAGAGAAAGAGACTAACCAAATACCGGCATCACTGAAAGCAGCCAAAGATAACGATACATCTTTGGGATGGTTATGAGTAATTTTTCTCTAATAGTTAAAATTTTATTAGCAAAGAAAGTCATGAAGTCATTACTAGTTAAAGTTAAATGAATACTCGGCTCAATAGAGCTCTGACTCTTTGTCAGCCTGGCTACAGTGCTGAAAAGAAACCTGGGGTTGTTATTTTCTTCATTTAGTGATGAGTAGTAAGATGTCCTAGCTTTACGGAGGGCTTTTTTATAGAGCAACAGACTCTTTTTCCAGGCTAAGTGAAGATCTTCTAAATTAGTGAGACGCCATTTCCTCTCCAACGTACGGGTTATCTGCTTTAAGCTGCGAGTTTGTGAGTTATACCACGGAGTCAGGCACTTCTGATTTAAAGCTCTCTTTTTCAGAGGAGCTACAGCATCCAAAGTTGTCTTCAATGAGGAAGTAAAACTATTGACGAGATACTCTATCTCACTTACAGAGTTTAGGTAGCTACTCTGCACTGTGTTGGTATATGGCAATAGAGAACATAAAGAAAGAATCATATCCTTAAACCTAGTTACAGCGCTTTCTTTAAGACCTCTAGTGTAATGAAACTTATTCCCCACTGCTGGGTAGTCCATCAGAGTAAATGTAAATGTTATTAAGAAATGATCAGACAGAAGGGAGTTTTCAGGGAATACTGTTAAGTCTTCAATTTCCATACCATAAGTCAGAACAAGATCTAAGTTTTAGAAGTGTTTATTTGTCACTAGACTTAACATAACATCAAATCAAATCAAATCAGTTTTATTTATATAGCTCCCAATCACAACAACAGCTTCCCCAAGGCGCTTTATATTGTAAGGCAAAAGCCAAACAATAATTACAGAACACTTGGCAACAGTGGGAAGGAAAAACTCCCTTTTAACAAGAAGAATCCTCCAGCAGAACCAGGCTCAGGGAGGGGCAGTCTTCTGCTGGGACTGGTTGGGGCTGAGGGGAGAGAATCAGGAAAAAGACATGCTTTGGAAGACAGCAGAGATCAATCTCTAATGATTAAATGCAGAGTGGTGCATACAGAGCAAAAAGAGAAAGAAACACTCAGTGCATCATGGGAACCCCCCAGCAGTCTAAGTCTATAGCAGCATAACTAAGGGATGGTTCAGGGTCACCTGATCCAGCCCTAACTATAAGCTTTAGCAAAAAGGAAAGTTTTAAGCCTAATCTTAAAAGTAGAGAGGGTGTCTGTCTCCCTGATCCGAATTGGGAGCTGGTTCCACAGGAGAGGAGCCTGAAAGCTGAAGGCTCTGCCTCCCATTCTACTCTTACAAACCCTAGGAACTACAAGTAAGCCTGCAGTCTGAGAGCGAAGCGCTCTATTGGGGTGATATGGTACTAAGAGGTCCCTAAGATAAGATGGGACCTGATTATTCAAAACCTTATAAGTAAGAAGGAGAATTTTAAATTCTATTCTAGAATGAACAGGAAGCCAATGAAGAGAGGCCAGTATGGGTGAAATATGCTCTCTCCTTCTAGTCCGTACGTCCGTTCAGTACTCTAGCTGCAGCATTTTGAATTAACTGAAGGCTTTTCAGGGAACTTTTAGGACAACCTGATAATAATGAATTACAATAGTCCAGCCTAGAGGAAATAAATGCATGAATTAGCTTTTCAGCATCACTCTGAGACAAGACCTTTCTAATTTTAGAGATATTGCGCAAATGTAAAAAAGCAGTCCTACATATTTGCTTAATATGCACATTGAAGGACATATCCTGATCAAAAATGACTCCAAGATTTCTCACAGTATTACTAGAGGTCAGGGTAATGCCATCCAGAGTAAGGATCTGGTTAGACACCATGTTTCTAAGATTTGTGGGGCCAAGTACAATAACTTCAGTTTTATCTGAATTTAAAAGCAGGAAATTAGAGGTCATCCATGTCTTTATGTCTAAAAGACATTCCTGCAGCTAATTGGTGTGTGTCCTCTGGCTTCATGGATAGATAAAGCTGGGTATCATCTGCGTAACAATGAAAATGTAAGCAATGCTTTCTAATAATACTGCCTAAGGGAAGCATGTATAAAGTGAATAAAATTGGTCCTAGCACAGAACCTCGTGGAACTCCATAATTAACCTTAGTCTGTGAAGAAGACTGCCCATTTACATGATCAAATTGTAATCTATTAGATAAATATGATTCAAACCACCACAGCGCAGTGCCTTTAATACCTATTGCATGCTCTAATCTCTGTAATAAAATTTTATGGTCAACAGTATCAAAAGCAGCACTGAGGTCTAACAGGATAAGCACAGAGTTGAGTCCACTGTCTGAGGCAGTGCTTAATTTGTAAAGTGGGAGGTCCCGGAGCGCAGAGGATGGGTGGCTCCGGTGCAGAAAAAAAAAAAGAAGGGCGGGGGGGGGCTTGCGAACAACGCTGTGCGCCACTACAAAAATAAACTGGGCATGTATTGTAGGCCTAATAACTCTAGTCACACCAAATCCGGATAGAGTACAAATTCCTGTTTAATGATGTACAGTGGTCCCTCGTTTATTGTGGGAGTTACGTTCTAAAAATAACCCGCGATAAACGAAATCCATCACATTTTCTCACTTTTGTCTCTTGTGTAAACACTCTCTTTTTTCTTCTGTGCGAGAAGATTACAAACAGACACACGCAGAACACAATGTGCGGCTCTCCCTTCGCTCACTGCCTCCAGGGGTAAGGATGCGGGACCCGCAAAGAATCCAATCCATCTCTCGGTGGCCACGGAGCTCTGCGGCTACGGTCAACATCTGGATCAAAACACTGAGCGTAGCCTCTGGACCTGTTGCCAGATTTGGTGCAATTCCGCACAGCAGACAGGAGGGCGGTGTGAGTGGCAGTGAGAGCAATCGCCGTGATTTTTTTTTTTTATATTTTGTTAGGCAATAGAGGTGGCGGATCACCGGATCCAGTATAAAAAGCTGGCGGAGCCAACGTCAGAGGTTCCGGAGCGCGCGTCCGAGGTTCCGGAGCGCGTGCCGGCTTGCTCCCCCTCAAATTAAGCCCTGGTCTGACGCCATAAGATCATTTGTAACCTTCACTAATGCTGTTTCTGTACTATGATGAATTCTGAAACCTGACTGAAACTCTTCAAATAGACCATTCCTCTGCAGATGATCAGTTATCTGTTTTACAACTACCCTTTCAAGAATTTTTGAGAGAAAAGGAAGGTTGGAGATTGGCCTATAATTAGCTAAGATAGCTGGGTCAAGTGATGGCTTTTTAAGTAATGGTTTAATTACTGCCACCTTAAAAGCCTGTGGTACATAGCCAAATAATAAAGATAGATTGATCATATTTAAGATCAAAGCATTAATTAATGGTAGGGCTTCCTTGAGCAGCCTGGTAGGAATGGGGTCTAATAGACATGTTGATGGTTTGGAGGAAGTGACTAATGAAAATAACTCAGACAGAACAATCGGAGAGAAAGAGTCTAACCAAATACCAGCATTACTGAAAGCAGCCAAAGATAACGATATGTCTTTGGGATGGTTATGAGTAATTTTTTCTCTAATAGTTAAAGTTTTATTAGCAAAGAAAGTCATGAAGTCATTACTAGTTAAAGTTAAATGAATACTCGGCTCAATAGAGCTCTGACTCTTTGTCAGCCTGGCTACAGTGCTGAAAAGAAACCTGGGGTTGTTCTTATTTTCTTCAATTAGTGATGAGTAGTAAGATGTCCTAGCTTTACGGAGGGCTTTTTTATAGAGCAACAGACTCTTTTTCCAGGCTAAGTGAAGATCTTCTAAATTAGTGAGACGCCATTTCCTCTCCAACTTACGGGTTATCTGCTTTAAGCTGCGAGTTTGTAAGTTATACCATGGAGTCTGGCATTTCTGATTTAAGGCTCTCTTTTTCAGAGGAGCTACAGCATCCAAAGTTGTGCTCAATGAGCATGTAAAGCTATTGACGAGATAATCTATCTCACTCACAGAGTTTAGGTAGCTACTCTGCACTGTGTTGGTATATGGGATTGGAGCCATAGCCATTTAATTAGAAATAATTAAATAATTAGACACAACTTACAAATTAGTGTGAACAACAATAAAAATAATAACAAAAAAATTGTTTCTATTTTAATTCAGCCTATGGTGGGAAGTTTGTATCCTGATATGAACAGACAGATGCATTATGTGAAAACCATCATACAAATGTACATACGGTATGTGCACAAAGTGTGATGCCAAATGTCAAACTGTTAATCTGAAGAAAGCCAATTAAATGTGTGAATATATGAATCCACATATCAAATAATGACACATAATTACACAGACTGAGCGTGTGTGTGTGTGTGTGTGTGTCTTACCGATGGATACAACATTCTTCTGTTAAACTCCAAACACATCTGCATTTTAATTCAAATTTAGGTCGGTGCTTAAAGTAAAATGTCAAAAAAGTTGACCTCCCATCCTGTTGGGTTGCAAACCTGTCTGCCGTATCAGGTTGGCACGGTTAAGTTTGTTTGTGCACAAGACAATTTATGTTTATTTGTTTTTGTTTGTTTACTTTGATTTGCTTCACTTTGGGGTTTTGATTGGCTGGCGGATGGATGTGTGTCTGATGTCAGCGTGTTTGTTCCATTTTTCTTATTATGAATTATGAGAGCAAAACGTGCAGATTGTCAGCTCATTGTGTTGTAAAAGTGTTATTACCTTATTATTACATTATCACCAAAAGCAACATCTACTTTACAGATTCAGATTACAGCACATTCAGATTGTTCCTCTGATCAGGTCTGCTGACACTCTGAATTGTGAAACAGCTCAGTTTTGTTCAAGCACAAAGCAGAAGATAGTTAGCGGATGTGACTTCATGAGTACTGATGATGGGAATTTCACTATCCATGTGTATGTATATACAAGTGTTGGTTATATAATTAGAATATCATGAAAAAAGTTGATTTATTTCAGAAAGTCCATTCAAAAGTAAAACTTGTATAATATATTCATTCATTCCACACAGACTGATATATTTCAAATGTTTATTTCTTTTAATTTTGGTAATTATAACTGACAACTAATGAAAACCCCAAATTCAGTATCTCAGAAAATTAGAATATTGTGAAAAGGTTGAATATTGAAGACACCTGGTGTCACACTCTAATCAGCTAATTAACTCCAAACACCTGCAAAGGTCTTTAACTGGTCTCTCAGTCTAGTTCTGTGGGCTACACAATCATGGTGAAGACTGCTGACTTGACGTCTTGCCTGGGCTAAAGACAAAAAGGACTCTGGACTGCTGCTGAGTGCTCCAAAGTTATGTTCTCTGATGAAAGTACATTTTGCATTTCCTTTGGAAATCAAGGTCCCAGAGTCTGGAGGAAGACAGGAGAGGCACAGAATCCACGTTGCTTGTGTAAAGTTTCCACAGTCAGTGATGGTTTGGGTGCCATGTCATCTGCTGGTGTTGGTCCACTGTGTTTTCTGAGGTCCAAGGTCAATGCAGTCTACCAGGAAGTTGTAGAGCACTTCATGCTTCCTGCTGCTGAACAACTTTATGGAGATGCAGATTTCATTTTCCAACAGGACTGGGCACCTGCACACGGTGCCAAAGCTACCAGGACATGGTTTAAGGACCATGGTATCCCTGTTCTTTGGTTATGTAACAGCTTTACTCCAAAATTGATGCAATTAGTTTTTTCCTCAAAATTCTACACACAACACCTCATTGTTGTGTGGGCCGCTGAAGAGGAGGTACTGCTAGCCCACCACCAGAGGGCGCCCTGCCTGAAGTGCGGACTTCAGGCACGAGAGGGCACCGGAGGAACTGGGAGTGGCAGCTGTCACTCATCAACAACGCCAGCTGTCACTCATCATCATCATCCACACCTCCATAAGAGCCGGGCAGCATCTTCACCTCACTGCCGAGAAATCGTCTACCGAACAAGTAAACGTCTCAACCTTTTTGGTGCCATACAGTTGTAACATCTTTACTTCTGTGCTTGACTGACATTAATTCTGAGTTTGCAGACGTACCTCTTGTACACTACGAGTACGTGGCTGTGTTTGGGGAGCTGGTGTATCTCCACTCCTCATTCCAGTCTCTGTTTAGTGTGACATCAGGATCTGCACGAGCTCCGAGAGAATTGTGATTGAGAGGTGGAGGTGCTTTCCACCTTTATATTGAACTGCTTGCTGGGTGTTCACGCACCCACCATCACCTGTCTGTTCTTCCTGCCAGCAGTACCCGATCTGACAGCCGGAGGCAGTGGCCACCTGGGGACCCAATGCTTGGTGGCTCCAGGATTGCTTCAGGTCCTGTGGAGTGGAAGGCGTGTGGGATCCGGTTCTTTTCTGGATGGGCGTCTTCTATCCTCCAGCCTGCTCACACATCACCGTAACTAATTTGACTGTTGATCTCAATTGTGTTGTCTGTTGCTCTGTTGTGCACATTCACAACATTAAATTGTTATATTTGGCTTATCCCATTGTCCGTTCATTTGTGGGTCCATGTTCCTACACTTTTCACAACACCTCATAATGACAATGTGACAAAGTTTTTTTTTAGATTTTTGCAAAATTAATAATAATAATAATAATAATAATAATAATAATAATAATAATAAAAAAAAACAAAGAAATCAGATGTACATAAGTATTCACAGCTACGTACATCCTGTTTCCATTGATCATCCTTGACATGTTTCTACAGCTTAATTAGAGTCCACTTGGGGTAAATGCAGCTGATTGGGCATTATTTGGAAATGCACACACCTGTCTACAGTTAAGGTCCCACATTTGACAGTGAATGTCAGAGCACAAAGTAAGCATGAAATCAAACAATTGTCTGTAGACCTCACAGACAGGATTGTCTCCAGGCACAAATCTGGAGAAGGGTGCAGAAACATTTCTGCTGCTTTGAAGGTCCCAATGAGCACAGTGGCTTCCATCATCCATAAATGGAAGACATTCAGATCCACCAGGACTCTTCCTTGAGGTGGCTGCCCATCTAAACTGAGTGATCGGTGGAGAAGGGACTTCTTCAGGGCGGTGACCAAGAGCCTGATGGTCACTCTGTTAGAGCTCCAGCATTCCTCTGTGGAGAGAGGAGAACCTTCCAGAAGGACAACCTTCTCAACAGCAATACACCGATCGGGCCTGTATGGTAGAGTGGCCAGACGGAAGCCACTCCTTAGTAAAAGGCACATGGCAGCCCACCTGGAGTTTGTCAAAAGGCACCTGAAGGACTCTCAAACCATGAGAAACAAAATTCTCTTGTTTGATGAGACAAAGATTGAACTCTTTGGTGTCATGTTTGGAGGAAACCAGGCAGCATCCCTACAGTGAAGCATGGTGGTGGCAGCATCATGCTGTGGGGATGTTTTTCAGTGGCAGGAACTGGGAGACTAGTCAGGATTGACGGAAAGATGAGTGCAGCAATGTACAGAGACACCTTGGATGAAAACCTAACAGGTCTGTGAGAGCCAGAATTCTTGCTGGTTGGTCAGTGATCAAATGTCTTTTTATTTGTGCAATATAGTGCAAATTAATTATTTAAAAATCATACAATGTGATTTTCTGTTTTTTTTTTTTTTAGATTCTGTTTCTTACAGTTGAAGTGTACCTATGTTAAAAATTACAAACCTCTCCATTCTTTGTAGGTGGGGAAACCTGCAAAATGGACAGTGGATCAAATACTTATTAGCCTCACTATGTATGTACAGCATGCACGCTATGAATCAGCCCTCTGATACCTTTAATTTTATATTTGATAAGAACTGTGCACATCATAATCTGCTCTCACTTTCTGGAAATATTCTGCCTGATTTTTCCTGATGAGAAAACATAATCATGCAGATTGTCACCAAAACTGTTGAGTGGATGAGTTTGGGCAGAATTCATTTTAGATGGTCCATCTTTGGAATCAGCCACTATAACCAGGTCTTTTTTCCTGCACACTTATTGAGGCATGATGATATAATCTGCAGCAGTGGAACTGCAGACTTTCCATGTTTACATATATGTGTCCAAGCGTATGCCTGCATTTTGCTTGTCTTTTGTTTTGGCATGGCGAGAACATGCAGGAAGTCTGAGTCAGTGTGTCAAAGCCAGCGGAGTGTTGAAAATCTCTGTGCGCGGAATTAAGAGTGACATTTTAGATTTTCCATTGAATTACACCTCATGTGAAATTCACTTTGAGCAGTTTGAAATCTTAACTTTCTCTTCGGCGTGATGCTACATCTCGGAAAGATTAAATAAATAGGCCAATAGCAATCATTTTACGCCGGCGGTGTTCATCTGTCAATCAGCCGCAGTGATCTGAAGACGCACTGAGTGAAGAAAATCCAAATGAAGTAAATAGGTTAAAATGTACATCAGTTATTCATCACACGCTCGTTCCACCAAAGAACCAAATACTGACACGTGTTCTTCAAGGCTCCCCACTGCATTTTCAAAAGAAGGGATCAGGCTTTATTAAAAATTCATCGGGTCATATTAATTAGACACAGAATATTTTCTAGCGAGAGCATGATGAAGGAATAAAAACGAGGCCTGGAGGATGGTTTTGATTTAGCCGGCCTCAGAATATGTGGAGAGGTGAAAGGAACAAGGCTAAAACACGGGCTTTGTTCTCAGGCCAACCTCTTTGTTCATCAAACCCACCGCTAATTTGTTCTCCTTGCCCCCACCTCGCACAAACACTTGTCAGCCATATTTGTCCTTTTATTGTATAGTCTTTTTAGTGGAGAGCTGCTGATTTGAAATGCTAATGAAACATATTTTTAATGTATTCATTGCGTTCATCAAGGCAGACTCATGCATCAAAGTGTCCAAAGTTGTATTGATGTCGGATATCAAAGAAGAGATTACTTCCAAACATCCAGAGTTTTTAAGTATTTAATTGTAGTCATTATGGTCCAGAAATATTTTGTAATGATTGTATTGGAGAGCTGGAATTATTTAATGATTTACACAGCTGCTGGTAATAAAAATAAATAAATAAATAAATAATCCATTTCATAGTCATCCATTTACATATTAAAACCAAGTGGATCACACATCTTTACAAAATATGAGAAAAAAATCAAAGAAAGGAAAATGTTAATTCAGACAGTCTTAAAAATAGGGTCTCGGGACAGTCTCCTAGTGCTAGTTTTTGGACCCCAATTTCTGTCCCAATTTCCCAAATTGAGGAAATCAGTGCCAATTTTTTGGTAAAATATTAGGCAAAATTCATATTAGTTTCTATTTTATATCTTTTTCTATATGAGTGAACTGATTATTGTTGAATTTGTTGAATACACCTGAGTATGTACGAATTCCATTCCACGACTGTTTGTGCCATGTGCAAAATGCCTCTTCTGCATTTGTCCGACAGTTTTCTAAAAAAAAACTAAAAAGTCTGTATTAATGTCTTAAAACTGTCTTGTGCTGAAGAATGTGTTATGTTTTTCATGGATTTCATACTTCACAGGAGGATACTGTACATTTTTAAAAAATGCTCACAATGTTCTACAAGTACTTTTCTTACTTTTACGACAAATTGCACACATCTTCAAGCCCTGATTCAATAAGCTTTTTATTTGCGCCAAAAAGACTGACTATACCCAGTCATACCCAGTCTAGGTTCAAGTGGTCTAGCATGTTTTATAGCCACGGGTGAATTGGCCATTGAGAGAGCTGCGACATTTCTTGGTGGGCCAATCATTAAATGGGCCCATTAAATGCCCGCTTAGTATTTCTTCTGTTTTTCTTCTTGCTTAATGCTGAAAAATTATACCTTATTTGTCTACTTTCTGCCACCTGATTCTGCCCCCCCCCTCCCCTCCTCTGCTTGAGGTGGGGCTCCATCCAGAAGTGACAGTGGGTGTCTTCTTCTGCAGGCCTCCTGTCCTGGACACCAGCATGGACTCCCAAAATTTCTTGTATATTTGTGTGTCGGTAGCATGGCCCAAGCAGTGGATCATCCCTTTGAGTCTGGTCTTCTTGAGGTTTCTTCCTCAAATCATCAGAGGGAGTTTTTCCTTACCACTGTCACCTGTGTGCTTGTTCTAGGCATTGGTAAGGTTAAATCTTACTTGTGTGAAGCACCTTGAGGCAGCTTTGTTGTAATTTATCACTATAAAAATGAAATAAATTGAACTGAAATATGTTATACTGTCATCAAAGGATGCCACATATAATTGCAGATCTACAAGTAACTCACATGTGCCAATGTGATGTGGTTTGAGCATGTAGATCTGCTAGTTTTACAATTTTTCAATCATTTCTACCTATAATGCCATCTCCCAAATCAGGCTATCGTTTAAAGTGTCAACATGCACCTTTCTTTTTGCCCATCGTCCAATTCGTTCATGAAGGACATTGATCTAACAACATAACAAATTTTTCCAGATAGTGTTTATGGTTTATTGTCCTTTCAACAGTTTCACATTATACAGTTAAAGCTAATAAAACACTGATTAACTACTGTTACAATAAAACACCTGCATACATATTACTCATGATGCAGTACACAAATTACAAGTATTTCCTCTTTTGTCATACTTTAGTGGCTATACATTATGTTGAGCTGTAAAACATATTTGTCCATTGTTCAGATCATTATACTATTGTTTTCCATATTTAGGTCAAATAGCCAAAAGTTCTGATTGCATCCAGACTCATTTTTTTTTTTTTGTATGTAATCTTGCTCAAACTTATTTCACACCATTCCTCTACTTTTGGCTTGTGATAGGCAGCAGCAGGTGACATCATCTCCGTAGGAGATCCAACGCCCACCCATAGATTATTTCACCCGTCCTAAGTGCCAGTCTGCCAATGCCATGACAGTTTCACCACTTATGATACACTGAGTGATACACTGAGCAAAAATATAAATGCAACACTTTTGTATTTGTTCCCGTTTTTCATGAGCTGAACTCAAAGATCTAAAACATTTTATATATACACAAATGGCCTGTTTCTTTAAAATATTGTTCACAAATCGGCCTAAACCTGTGTTAGTTTACCTGTGCTTGATTGAATTTCTTCACTTTGACATTCAGAGTACTGTGCAGAAACCAGGATGGCTGAGTGGTTAAGGTCTTGGACTTAAATAGATGAAATTCATATTCACATTTTCCTCAAAATGTTTCACACAAAACCCAATAATCACAATGTGAAAACATTTTTTTTTTTTAGATTTTTGCAAATGTATGAAACAAAAGAAAAAAAAGAAAAAAAAATCACATGTACATATGTATTCACAGCCTTTGCCATGAATCTCAAAACTGAGCTCAGGTGCATCAAGTGTCCACTAATCATTCTTGAGATGTTTCTGCAGCTTACCTGGAGTCAACCTGGGGTAAATTCAGTTGATTGGACATGATTTGGAAAGACACACACCTGTCTACATATAAGGTCCCACGGTTGCCAGTTCAGTTCAGATCACAATCCAAGTGTGAAGTCAAAGGAATTGTCTGTAGACCTCCGAGACGGGATTGTCACAAAAATGGGGAAGGGTGCAGAAACATTTCTGCTGCTTTGAAGGTCCCAGTGAGCACAGTGGCCTCCATCATCCATCAATGGAAGAAGTTTGGATCCACCAGGAGTCTTCCTAGAGGTGGCCAACATCTAAACTAAGCAATCAGAGAAAGGTCTTAGTTAGGGAGGTGACCAAGAACCCAATGGTCACTCTGTCAGAGCTCCAGCATTCCTCTGTGGAGAGAGGAGATCCTTCCAGAAGGACAACCAATCTACCAATCAGGCCTGTATGGTAGAGTGGCCAGGTGGAAGCCACTCCTTAGTAAAAGGAACATGGCAGCCCACCTGGAGTTTGCCAAAAGGCACCTGAAGGACTCTCAGACCATGAGAAACAAAATTCTTTGGTCTGATGAAACAAAGATTGAACACTTTGGTATGAATGCCAGGCTTCATGTTTGGAGGAAACCAGGCACCATCCCTACAGTCAGGGGTGCTGAAAATGAGAGAATAAGGACAAGGATTCTAGGGACCTATGATTGACAGGGGCCAAGAGAGGCCCCTAATACAATTATAATACTGACAACATAATATGGGGGTGGCGCAGTAAGATTTCTTTTCATGGGGCCAGAAATCCCTGGGAGCAACCTACAGTGAAGCATGATGGTGGCAGCATCATGCTGCGGGGATGTTTTTCAGTGGCAGGAACACGCCTGGGTGTTGTGGCAGGAACTTTAGAAGATTAGTCACAATTGAGGGGAAGATTAGTCACAATTGAGGGAAAGATGAATGCAGCAATCTACAGAGACATCCTGGATGAAAACCTAGGGGAAGTGAGTGGGGCAACGGTTCATCTGTCAGCAGCACAATGACCCTAAGCACACAGATATCAGAGGAGTGGCTTCAGGACAACTCTATGAATGTCCTTGAGTGGTCCAGCCAGAGCCCAGACCAGAATCTGATTGAACATATTTGGAGAGATCTGAAAATGTCTGTGCACCAACGCTCCCCATCCAACCTTATAGAGCTTGAGTGGTGCTGCAAAGAGGAATGGATAAAACTGCCCAAAGGTAGGTACACCAAGCTTGTGGCATCATATTCAAGAAGACTTGAGACTTTAATTGCTGCCAAAGGTCCATCAACAAAGTATTGAGGAAAGGGTATGAAAACTTGCACAGTAAATTTTGCATGAAATTATGTTCATAGTGATAAATACATTTTTAGATTCAGATAGTGTGATTTTAAGTACATTTTAGATTACTAGCTTTATATTCATTTAACAATTTGCATATCTTTGCATTAATTTATGTTCAGTTACCTGTTTTTCAGTTACTTTCAGATTCAGTTAGCTTTATACACACTTATCTGTTTTCATAGTGATAAAGGTTTCGACTGTGATTGTTTTAAATGCATTTAGATTTGGTTAGCTTTATATTCCCTCAGCCCCAACCAGTCCCAGCAGAAGACTGCCCCTCCCTGAGCCTGGTTCTGCTGGAGGATTCTTCCTGTCAAAAGGGAGTTTTTCCTTCCCACTGTCACCAAGTGCTTGCTCACGGGGGGGTCATTTTGACCGTTGGGGTTTTTCTGTTTTTCTGTAATTGTTGTATGGCTCTTGCCTTACAATATAAAGTGCCTTGGGGTGACTGTTTGTTGTGACTTGGCGCTATATAAATAAATAAATAAATTTGATTTGATTTGATTTGATATTCTGTTTGTTAGCTTACAAGCTATAGTTACGTTGCGCTAGATGAATTGTTTTCGGTTTAGATTGAGTCAGATTTATTTTCAGTCAGTTTTAGATTGTTTCAGGTAGGTTTTCCTGGAGCTGCACTCACTTTGGTTTTGATTAGGTTGGCTTTGTGTTTTTGTTGTTGTTGTTTTACAACACAGATATTGTTTATTCAAGTATGGCAGTGGTAGGTCCATGACCTATACGGGATCTAGGTGCTCCCGCCATCACGAGCCTCCCAGCTGACTGGGTTATAGCAGTGGGTAGATGGGACTCATTAGCCCTGTTAAGGTGGTCCATCTAGGGGAAGGAAAACCCTGATGTTAAACCCCCAGCCTGGGTTACTGCTCCCATGCCTCCGAGGAAGGTTATTTAGCCAGAGGCTAGGAGAAGGTCACTCTGATGTAAAACCTACAGCCTGGTGGTCGCCACAGCCATCTCAGCTTGTCTGTGCCACTGTGGAGTGCCACCTTGCCTAAAGAGTGAAATTGGTGTGCGCGAGCTGATCCCCACTTTAAGCAATGAGCGCAGGCGGGAAGGAAAGCCCTGCAGCGATGAGAAGAGGTGAAAACAGCAGGTGCATGATGGCACTGGGAGCTGCAGTCTCGATCCTGCATGTAGGCGGCTCAGGAGCTATGGTCGTTTGATTGCTGACCCGAGACAACAGCATCATCTGGCAGGGCTCTGGGTGACCAAGCAGCCCTGTTTAGGGATAGCCCTGCTTGCTCCACATGGAGACAGACCTAGAAAAGGTGGTCTAAACATGGCTTGTCTCACTAGACCTGGTTGGCTCACCGCTGCCAACGGGCATCACTACACGCGGTGCGAAAAGAAAAACAAAGAACATGAAAATCGCGTGCTGGAATGTACGCACAATGATGGACTCAGACAATAGCGATCGTCCTCGAACACGCTCAGCCTTAGTCGCCAAAGAGGTAGCAAGGCTTGACATAGACATTGCTGCACTCAGCGAGGTGCGCTTTGCAGACCAAGGGTCACTCACCGAGGAAGGTACAGGCTACACACTGTTCTGGTCAGGGAAGGCTAAAGAAGATCGTCGACTCTCAGAGGTCGGGTTCATAATTAAGAGTGCCATAGCACATAGGCTACACAGTTTGCCAGTTGGACATTCTGACCGACTCATGTCACTCCGGCTCCCCATCAACAACAAGGATTTTGCCACTATTGTTAGTGTGTATGCCCCAACCATACAGGCCGACATCGGAGTTAAGGAGGATTCTATAGCGATCTGCACAACCTTCTACAGCGTGTCGACACCCAGGACAAGCTCCTCATCATGGGAGATTTCAACGCCAGAGTGGGCATTCTGATGTATGGAAGGATGTGCTAGGGAAACATGGCATAGGCAACTGTAACGACAATGGCTGCCTGCTGCTGGAGTTCTGCTCTGCACATGACTTGACGATCACCAACAGCCTGTTCCAACAGAAAGAGAGATTCAAAGCAACCTGGAGACACCCACGCTCCAAACACTGGCACCTTCTGGACTATGTTCTGACGCGACAGTGTGATCGAAGAGACGTACTACATACCAGGGTGATGCCTAGCGTGGATTGCTATACGGATCATCGCTTGGTCCGTTCCAAGATTGCTTTCACTTTCAAGCCCCCTCCTAAGAAGAAAGGCCCACAGTTTAAGAAGCTACAAGTCCACAAGCTGCAAGACATAGACACAAAAATGGAGTTCCAGGCCAAACTAGAGGAGAGACTGGGTGGAGAAGAAGGCCTGCCTGACAACCCTGAACAACAGTGGATGAGATTAAAGACCATCCTTCAGGAGACGGCAGCAGAAGTAGTGGGCTTCTCAGCCAGGAAAAATAAAGACTGGTTTGATGAGTCTGATGCACAGATCCAGGAACTACTAGAAAAGAAATGTGCATGCCACAAGACTCTTTTAGCTAAACCTGATGACCACTCTGCCAAGACAGCTTACAGAAATGCCTGCTCCACACTGCAAAGCAAGCTCCGCATACTGCAGAACGACTGGTGGCTAGCTTTTGCGGAGAAGACACAACAACATGCCAATGCCAGAGACATGCGCTCCTTTTATGAAGCCCTTAAGACCATCCATGGGCCAGCACATCATGTGCAAGCACCCCTGCGCACCTCAGACGGCTCCACCCTTCTGACGGACAAGGAAACCATTATGCAGCATTGGTCAGAACACTTTGAAAAACTTCTTCAGTGACAAGTGCACTGTGCAAGAGTCATCAATCGAGAAGATTCCCCAGGTGGAGGTGAAATGGGAACTTGATGACCCCCCAACACTTGAAGAGATCCGAAAGGCCACCACGCAGCTGAATCCAGGGAAGTCTCCTGGCATAGATGGCATCCCAGCAGAGGTGTACCAAAATGGAGGTGAGGCAGTCCTCGACAAGCTTCAGATTCTATTCTCCAGTTGCTGGGAAAAGGAAATGGTTCCACATGACCTTCGGGATGCGGTCATTGTCTCCCTGTACAAGAACAAGGGCGACAAGTCCGACTGTTCTAATTACCGGGGCATCACTCTCCTCTCAATAGCAGGTAAGATTTTGGCTCGAGTGCTGCTCAACAGGCTTACCCCTACCATAGCGCATGAAAATACTCCAGAGAGTCAGTGTGGATTTCGGGCCAACAGGGGAACCACCGACATGATCTTCGTCCTGAGAAAGATCCAGGAGAAGTGCAGAGAACAGAACATGGCACTTTATGCAACCTTCATAGACCTAACCAAGGCTTTTGACACTGTCAGTCGTGAGGGTTTGTGGAAGATTCTTGCACGCCTTGGCTGCCCTCCAAAGCTCCTCACTAACATCCGCCAGCTGCATGAATGCCAGATGGGACAAGTGAAGTACAACGGGACTCTGTCCGGCAGCTTCCCCATCTCAAATGGCGTCAAACAAGGTTGCATCCTCGTGCCCACTCTGTTCTCCAGCTTCTTCAGCATGATGCTTCGTGAGGCCAAAGAAGACTTGACAGACGGCATCTATATCCGCTTCAGAACCAACGGAAGTCTGTTTAATTTGCGGCACCTTCTATCCTACATTAAGATCACAGAACAGCTAATCATGGAGCTGCTCTTCGCAGATGACTGCGCCCTCGTCGCCCATACGGAGCAAGCCTAGCAGCACATTGTCAACTGTTTTGCTGAAGCAGCAAGAGCCTTCGGCCTCACCATCAGCCTGAGAAAGACAGAAGTGCTATATCAACTGGTCCCCCATACAGCATATACCCCACCCCAAATCAACATTGAGGGTACCAGCCTGAATGCAGTAGAGAACTTCACGTATCTCGGTAGTGTTATCTCAAATGACGCATCTATTGCCAAGGACCTAGACAGTCGCCTTGCCAAGGCCAGCAGTTCTTTTGGTCGACTCTCAAAGAAAGTCTTGCAGAATCATGCACTGCGCCTTTCCACAAAAGTGCAGGTCTACAGAGCCATTGTTGTCCCTACCCTCCTGTATGGAGTTGAAACCTGGGTTCTGTATCGCCAGCAGATCAGATTACTGGAACGCTTTCATCAGCGTTGTCTCCAAAACATCTTCGGGATCAAGTGGCAGGACTACGTCTCAAATGAGGACATCCTTACCAGAGCCAAATTGCCCAGCATGGAGTCTATTATACTCAAACAACAGCTTCGTTGGGCAGGCCACGTAGCCAGGATGGGTGATACACGCATGCCGAAATTAATTCTCTTTGGCGAGCTCAAGGAAGGGAGACGTAACCAAGGGGCCCCCAAAAAGTGCTATAAGGACCAGCTGAAGAAACAGCTCTCCCTTGCAGGCATTCAGCATCAGTCATGGCAGCATCTAGCTACAGATAGACTCAGCTGGCGTTCCAGCATCAAATCCGCCAGCCTGAAGTTTGAGGCAGAAAGAAGTGAGGCCTCACGCCAGAAATGTCAAAGACAGAAAGAGCGGGCAGCAGCACAAGCCCAGCCTACTCAAGTGTTCATTTGCCCCAAGTGTAAACAGGTCTTGTGCATCCCGCATCGGACTTTTCAGCCACCAGAGGGCTTGTAGAAAATAAACTAAAAAAAGGCCTTCCCACTATCCTCGCAAGCGAGGAAACTGCCAACAACAAAAATTTAGCAAAAATCACCAGTGTTAAATTAACAATAACAGTGTTGCATTCAAACTGCTAGTGGATATCTGATCCTACACTGACCCCATGGAGGACCAGATGCAGACTGTTTATTCCCTAGGGACACAAAGTGGTCCTGCGCCCTGATAAAGCAGAGCCCAGGCTGGTATGAAGGGTTTAATTAGGTTGCCTAAGTAGGGAGGTGTTATTCTGTGAATAATTTTCCATGTTTTCCAAATTCCAGATGGAAAATGCAGGAAATCTATGGCAGAATGCACACTGTTGTTTGTTGTTTCCACAGGTTCTTCCGGTGATGGTCTATAGCAGCTGCTGGTCCTTTATGTTGCAGAGGAAGACCACAGTGGTAAGCACTCTGGTGGTGTTCTGCTGTTTCCTGCATTGAAATTCCAAGTTACCTTCAGATATTAAGATCAGACATTTTTGTGCTCTACCCACATGCCTGTTAACCATCTGATGCCAGTGGACACTTCTTGACCATAGCATGTTGATTGCTACCAGGTTTAAGCCTTTTGCCTTCAGTTTTAGTCCTTTCAGTCACAATTTTTTTTGTTTTTTGCATCCACAGTGTGAATGTTACGTGGAGGCTGTGCATATGTGCAGAATGTCAGGGAGTGGAAAGCAGTTTTGGCAAAGTCACAATAAAACTCCATCCCAAAGCACCTTAAAAACAGCTTCCCTATCAGTTTACCACAGTTAGCCCCTTTACATGATAATTGATGTGTTATTATTTGAAACCCAAACAGTCAAATACAGTACTGGAGAAAGCATTTCAAAATCAGGGCATCAGTGTCAACATCAATATGGTTGACTAGTCTGTAAAATCGCTACAATATACCTCAGAGCTTCAGCTTGACAGTTTAAAGCTGAGGCACTTACATATCGAAATGTATTGTTATTTTGTAAATAATAAAAAACAATAGAGGCTTTGGAGAAATTTTTGATATCATTTCCTGAGACAGGCATTGCCAGCACCTTTTGTAAAGGTTTAAAACCATGTTAGCCATGTGCTTTTGGTCACTTTTGCTATCACAATGAAATAATACCCATGGGCTTGAAGACAGTACAGGCTGTAGTAGATAGTTTCACATGAATCTATCATCTGCATGCATCACGGCCACCTTACTTAGGATATACCTTCCTGGTAAACCACACAGTTCAATTCCTGATAGAAATCTGGTCTTTTGACCCAATTATCTTAATCTTCACCTACATTATTGACCTTTAACCCTCTTGGGCTGACACTGTCATATACGATGGCTAAGACCAAGCTTTAGTAACTTCTAAATAACTTTTTAATGATATGAGATAGAAACCTACTTTTTTTTTTTTTGCTGAAAAGTTAACTCTGTGGACTTCCGATCCAGCCATCAGCCATCTATGTACTCCTCATAGAAGCTGTGTGATGATGTGCGCAATGTGAGTGTTCAATCGGAATTGCTTCACCATCACATGGTTTTCCAAAATCCAATCGTAGGGCAGATTTACCTCACGTGAAAAGCCAAAGATCGTTTTCAGGAGTGCCTGTTTGAATAGCCCCTGGGTGCTCCAATGAGAACATACTATTGGGCTCCAAATGCGCCCTGCGCCATTATGCACAGTGATTACTGAAAGCAAACGGAGCAGACGGAGAGCCTCTGATGACAATCTCACATGCTCAAACAAAGAGTGTGTAACTATCAGGATTGCGCCACTAGTTTGCATGTGAATGTTACTAGATAACTCTGTTGCTTTCTCGGCGTAAAGCACTGTTTACCATATCAAAAGAACAAAACTCATAGACCATCTTGTATATATTGTTCAAAATGTGCATTTGTGTTTATTGTTTGAACCTTTTTGTTGTACAGTCTTTCACACAAGACCTCAAATCACCTTTATAAAGTGTCAAAACAGTTGTTTATTATAGTTTGCTGTGCGTTTTGAATAAATGTGTTTGGAAAATTATTTTTCGCTTTATTTTTTCTTTGCTTATTTTTGATTGTAAACATCTAAAACAGCTAAAAAAAATGCACAAAAAATGCATGAAATAAATAATTCAGAAACAGTCTGCTTTGCATTTTTTCCATTTTCACATAATTAGCTGGGAACACAATCACAACAGCTGTATTTTCGTCTTAAACAGGCTGATGGTAAAAGGCTACATTCCTACAATCAGAGCTGTTTGTGATAATGAACAACGAGACATCAGAGCATCCTTTGGGTTTTTCTGTGCATCCTTCAGTCATGGCTCTGATTCTCCCCGTCTCTCTCTCTCTGTCTCTGTCTCTGTCTCTCTCTCTCCCTCTCTCTCTGTCTCTCTCTCTCCCTCTCTGTCTGTCTCTCTCTCTCTCTCCCTCTCTGTCTGTCTCTCTCTCTCTCTCTCTCTCTCCCTCTCTCTCTCTCCCTCTCTGTCTGTCTCTCTCTCTCTCTCGCTGATAAAGCTAATAACCATTAACTCTCCCTGCCACTTTCCAGGTCACTAATTCTTCAGCTCTGAGTTCATTGTGCCCAGACTGTGGTGCCGTTTCCATAACGAGCTTATTTCTGGGTTATTACCTTTTTCTATAATATGGCACCTGATGGGAGGCATGTAAGTGATATAAATCAAAAATACTTTGCACTGACCAAATTGAAATATTTGCTAATTTTACTCCTCCTCAAATCTACATATGTACAAAAAACAAGTTCCACTTCTTCAAACAGCAGCACATGAAACATCAACAGGCAGCAAGAGTTACTCCAAACCCGTTGTTTCATTTTTTTTTCCTTTCTCCACCCCTCGTTTCGATTTGCCCTTGCAGTGCTATTTTCAATTATACTGTTGGGGAAACACAGAGCAGGATTCCCAGACAATCCCATTTCCCAGAGTCAGGTGAGGTGTGAATGTGAGTGCACGGGAGCAGAAGAAGAGGCTGGCATTTGACTGTGCTGAATAAGGTGTGCAGCGTGCCAGGTTGGAAAGGTCAGGTGGAATGGGTGGGGCTGTTAATGCAAATGAGGTGGTGTGGGTGGGGTTGTTAATGCAAGAGATGAGGTGGAATAGGCAGGGCTGTTAATGAGAGAGGTGAGGTTGAGTGGGCGGGGCTGTTAATGCAAGAGATGAGGTGGAGTGGGCGGGGCTGTTAATGAGAGAGATGAGGTGGAGTGGGCGGGGTCATTAATGATACAGGTGAGGTGGAGTGGGTGGGGTCATTAATGATACAGGTGAGGTGGAGTGGGCGGAGCTGTCAATGATACAGGTGAGGTGGAGTGGGCGGAGCTGTTAATGAGAGAGGTGAGGTGGAGTGGGCGGGGTCATTAATTATACACGTGAGGTGGAGTGGGCGGGGCTGTTAATGCAAGAGATGAGGTGGAGTGGGCGGGGCTGTTAATGCAAGAGATGAGGTGGAGTGGGCGGGGCTGTTAATGCAAGAGATGAGGTGGAGTGGGCGGGGCTGTTAATGAGAGAGATGAGTTGGAGTGGGCAGGGCTGTTAATGAGAGGTGAGGTGGAGTGGGCGGGGCTGTTAATGAGAGAGATGAGGTTGAGTGGGCGGGGCTGTTAATGAGAGGTGAGGTGGAGTGGGCGGGGCTGTTAATGAGAGGTGACGTGGAGTGGGCAGGCTCATTAATGATACAGTTGAGGTGGAGTGGGCGGAGCTGTTAATGAGAGAGGTGAGGTGGAGTGGGCGGGCTCATTAATGATACAGTTGAGGTGGAGTGGGCGGGGCTGTTAATGAGAGGCGACGTGGAGTGGGCAGGCTCATTAATGATACAGTTGAGGTGGAGTGGGCGGAGCTGTTAATGAGAGAGGTGAGGTGGAGTGGGCGGGCTCATTAATGATACAGTTGAGGTGGAGTGGGCGGAGCTGTTAATGAGAGAGGTGAGGTGGAGTGGGCGGGGTCATTAATGATACAGGTGAGGTGGAGTGGGCGGAGCTGTTAATGAGAGAGGTGAGGTGGAGTGGGCGGGGCTCATTAATGATACAGGTGAGGTGGAGTGGATGGAGCTGTTAATGAGAGAGGTGAGCCGCGAATATGCAGTGAGGGTGTGAGGAAGTACTGATCTGGTTTTCAGCCTCACTCATTACAATCGGTCTTTTTGAGAGGCGAAATGAGGCTTGCTGATTGCTAAATGGTTTTGTCCTTGTCCAAGTGAATTATGATGAGAAAGCCAAAGTTGTTTAGCAGCTGCATTAAGGACACACTCCAGTGTTCATCTGAGAGACGTCCAAATGCCACTCAAAGGAAAACTGTGGAATGAATTTAAAATGCTTCTTCTTCCTCTCCAGCTGGCATTGATAGTCAGCTCATAAGAAATGAAAAATCCGCAAGAACACTTTAATTTAACAAGAAAGTGATTTGCTCCGTATATTATTCAGGTGCACACAGCTCTATATGATATAAAATATTGAAATTAAACATTCAGTGTTACAATTTTAACCCTCTGGGGCCGACGCCGTCGTACACGATGGCTAAGACCAAGCTTTACTAAATTCTAAATAACTTTTGAATGATATGAGATAGAAACTTACTTTTTTTGCTGAAAAGTTAACTCAGCGGACCTTCGAGCCAGCCATCGGCCATCTTTGTACTCCTCATAGAAGCTGTGTGATGACGTGCGCAATGTGAGTGTCCAATCGGAATTGGTTCACCGTCACATGGTTTTCCAAAATCCAATCGTAGGGCAGATTTCCCTCACATGAAAAGCCAAAGATCATTTTCAGGAGTGATATGTTACTAGTTGGCCTGTTTGAATAACCACCTGGGTGCTCCAGTGAGTACATACTATTAGTACATACTCAGGGTGCCCTGGTATCAGCCCCTTGGTATTTCAGGCATTTTAATTTGTTTATGGCATTTCAAATACAAAAAGTAAATCAGGCTTCTCAACATAAAAGTTTCTAAAATTATCTTACTTTCTCCATGTAATGTGGAGTTGCACCAGGAAGGTTGAAAACCTGTGTCAAATCAACATGCAGATCCACCTCGGACCTCCTGAGGCAACCCCAAGTGAAACATGGCAGAAGCCAAAGGCACATTCTTTTACTCTGTCAGTCAAAAATTAATGGGTGACAAAAAACAATATTGCTGACACCTTGGTATTTCACACATTTTAATTTGTTTTTGCATTTCAAATACAAAAAGTGAATCAGGCTTCTCAATATAAAAAAAAATTCTACAATTATGTTCCTTAGACTCAAACTCAAGGCAAATCTCTACAATTTGATATAAATTAATTAAAAATATAAAAGCCAAGATGATGGGTTGCATAAGTAATCAGCCTCTTTGGTATAATACTCGTAAATAATCAATTTAATTACCAGTTTTCTTCAGACAAGTCAGGGGATGGACACATGAACATTTCTAAGTCACTGAATATGTCTTGAACTTTAGTTACATCACTTATGAAGGAATACAAACAGTATGACACTCTGTGGTAAATCTGTGTGGAGTAGACAGTTCTCAAAAACTGAGTGACTGTGCAAAAGGAGAAGAGTGAGAGAAAGCCACCAAGACACCCAGACAACCCAGAAGAAGTTACAGTCTTCAGTGGCTGTGATTGGAGAAATTGTGCATATTCAGCATTTTGTATCTCCACTTATACAGCTTCATGATGAAGTGGCACAGATTAGGATTTTATTAAAAAGAAGACCTGAAAGTTCTGAGATGCAACTTAGATTTAATGTCTTGGTGAAAGAAACCTTTCTTTTTTGTAATGTGTGATGAAAATTAAACACAAGCAGAGTTAGGAATGGACTGCATTTATATATAGCGCTTTTCCATCTGCATCAGACATTCAAAGCGCTTTACACATCAATGCCTTACATTCACCCTGATGTGAGGCTGCTGCCATGCAAGATGCCACCTACACACCGGGAGCAACTAGGGGATTAATGACCTTGCCCAAGTGGCCTTAGTGATTTGAAGCGTGGATCCTCTGGTCTCAAACCCAACGCTTTAACCACTAGACCATCACCTCCCCTGGTTTTTAGGAAAAACCCAGCAATAATACTTTAGGATTTTCCAACATTTCTGCACACTGTGGACTCCACAGACTCCACAGCATCAAAGGCTAAGTGGAGATCTAATAACACAGATGCAACCTTTTGCATTTGCTGTTCCACTGTGCTTCCAGTCTGTGGGTGTTTTTAAGTGTGCATTGCCACTTACTGTGAGTGAGAGTGGACTGGCACTGAGATGGCAGCTGGCGGAGCTAATCCCCATACGTGAGGGACGCGGCCCAGCCCCCGGTGTCACCCAGACCTGCCAGGCCTGACAGAGGTGCATTCAGCCTGGCCGCTTAGTGTCAGTCGCCCCCTGTCACTCAGACCCGTAATCACCCTCATGAGTGACAGACAGGCCGCTCCCTTTGATGGTTGCAGGGATTTTATAGGCGAGCCACAGAGCTGCAGCGATGATCCGCCACTGTTTGAGTGTGCACGTATGGGGATGTTGGTGTGTACGTGGTGAGTGAGTGAATGCCACCAAGAAGGCTGCTTTTTCTTCTTTTTTTTATGGTGGGGAAAGATGATGGTTCTGATCCAGCTTAATGATGAAGATGAAGATGAAGGTGATTACCTTGATACCAAAGTGTGCCAGCACACGTGATGTAAAGGGATCAGCAGGGCCGCCATCGCACTCAGGAAAAGCCAGAGGGACCCGAAGAGACAGTGACACAAAGCCACGGATTTACTGTACATGTATGTGTGTGTGTGTGTGTGTGTGTGTGTGTGTGTGTGTGTATGTGTGAGAGTGAGAGAGATTCTTCTCTCACATACACACACTTAACATCTAAAGCAGGAAAATCTCAACTACACATGTAATCGCATGATTATGATAATACGCCTCAAGTGTCATCTTACTTGATACTTTATGTGTGACAGTGAGTCGTGTTTGAGTGTGGCGTCATCAACCGCATGGTTGTTGGTAAAAATCCTGTCAGGCTGCTGACACTTCACATCCTTATTGACTCCAGTGATGTTCATGTGTGTCTGTGTGTGTGTGCACGAGGGACACAGCGATGCATTCATGTGCAGTACGGCGCCCACGCTGACATGTTACTAGGTAAGTCAGCATTTGTCCAAACACATCTCTGGACGAGGGAGAGGAACCACACATCGTACCGCCACCACATCACAGGTGCATGCTCTCTGCCCCTCCCCTACCTGTTTGTCTGTAATGACGGACAGCCTCAGCAGTGATACCTGCAGCTTGGTAGCATTTGAGGTCAAGATCAAATGTCAAGGTCAACTCTGTCTGAGTTATTTTCATTAGTTACTTCCTCCAAACCATCAACATGTCTATTAGACCCCATTCCTACCAGGCTGCTCAAGGAAGCCCTACCATTAATTAATGCTTCGATCTTAAATATGATCAATCTATCTTTATTAGTTGGCTATGTACCACAGGCTTTTAAGGTGGCAGTAATTAAACCATTACTTAAAAAGCCATCACTTGACCCAGCTATCTTAGCTAATTATAGGCCAAATTCCAACCTTTCTTTTCTCTCAAAAATTCTTGAAAGGGTAGTTGTAAAACAGCTAACTGATCATCTGCAGAGGAATGGTCTATTTGAAGAGTTTCAGTCAGGTTTTAGAATTCATCATAGTACAGAAACAGCATTAGTGAAGGTTACAAATGATCTTCTTATGGCCTCAGACAGTGGACTCATCTCTGTGCTTGTTCTGTTAGACCTCAGTGCTGCTTTTGATACTGTTGACCATAAAATTTTATTACAGAGATTAGAGCATGCCATAGGTATTAAAGGCACTGCGCTGCGGTGGTTTGAATCATATTTATCTAATAGATTACAATTTGTTCATGTAAATGGGGAATCTTCTTCACAGACTAAGGTTAATTATGGAGTTCCACAAGGTTCTGTGCTAGGACCAATTTTATTCACTTTATACATGTTTCCCTTAGGCAGTATTATTAGACAGCATTGCTTAAATTTTCATTGTTACGCAGATGATACTCAGCTTTATCTATCCATGAAGCCAGAGGACACACACCAATTAGCTAAACTGCAGGATTGTCTTACAGACATAAAGACATGTGTGACCTCTAATTTCCTGCTTTTAAACTCAGATAAAACTGAAGTTATTGTACTTGGCCCCACAAATCTTAGAAACATGGTGTCTAACCAGATACTTACTCTGGATGGCATTACCCTGACCTCTAGTAATACTGTGAGAAATCTTGGAGTCATTTTTGATCAGGATATGTCATTCAATGCGCATATTAAACAAATATGTAGGACTGCTTTTTTGCATTTGCGCAATATCTCTAAAATCAGAAAGGTCTTGTCTCAGAGTGATGCTGAAAAACTACTTCACGCATTTATTTCCTCAGGCTGGACTATTGTAATTCATTATTATCAGGTTGTCCTAAAAGTTCCCTGAAAAGCCTTCAGTTAATTCAAAATGCTGCAGCTAGAGTACTGACAGGGACTAGAAGGAGAGAGCATATCTCACCCATATTGGCCTCTCTTCATTGGCTTCCTGTTAATTCTAGAATAGAATTTAAAATTCTTCTTCTTACTTATAAGGTTTTGAATAATCAGGTCCCATCTTATCTTAGGGACCTCATAGTACCATATCACCCCAATAGAGTGCTTTGCTCTCAGACTGCAGGCTTACTTGTAGTTCCTAGGGTTTGTAAGAGTAGAATGGGAGGCAGAGCCTTCAGCTTTCAGGCTCCTCTCCTGTGGAACCAGCTCCCAATTCGGAACAGGGAGACAGACACCCTCTCTACTTTTAAGATTAGGCTTAAAACTTTCCTTTTTGCTAAAGCTTATAGTTAGGGCTGGATCAGGTGACCCTGAACCATCCCTTAGTTATGCTGCTATAGACTTAGACTGCTGGGGGGTTTCCATGATGCACTGAGTGTTTCTTTCTCTTTTTGCTCTGTATGCACCACTCTGCATTTAATCATTAGTGATTGATCTCTGCTCCCCTCCACAGCACGTCTTTTTCCTGGTTCTCTCCCTCAGCCCCAACCAGTCCCAGCAGAAGACTGCCCCTCCCTGAGCCTGGTTCTGCTGGAAGTTTCTTCCTGTTAAAAGGGAGAAGGGAGGCCGAATTCAAACCTTGTACTTGACACATCTGCTGGGCTGCAGCGGTGGAACTTGAGCCGTCTGTCAACATGGATGCACTGGTAAAGGATTGCAGGTGCAATAACAAGAATTTGTGCCATATCTGTTATGATTTCAGATGGTTAGAACCCAAAAAATGCACAGAGTGACCAGCAGCAGTATAAAGTAAGGATTTTATTTTACCATGAGAGATGTGAAAACATGAAATAAACATTTGGGAACAATCCAAATTATCAGGAATAATGGACAAGAGTAGGCCTCAGTGTACTGTGGCTGACACAAAAATGCATGGCAGCCATTCCAGGGTGGCACTGTAACTAGGGAGGGGTCAATGAAGAATTATACAGGGGTCAAAATTTACAAATGCTCCGATGGTTTTGAAAAGTATATCATGCGATTTGTCCGATCATAAAGATTCCAAACAGGTATAGTTTGGACTATCTAAGACTAAATGCTATGGAGTTATGGGGTAAAATAGCAAAAGTGTGCACAGGGACCAAAATTTAAAGTTACTCCAGTTTTGGTAAAAACATGATAAGATATAAAACATGATAAATAAATAGAATGGGTTTGACTTTGTTGAATGCCTGCGCCTGTATCCTCGGTGCATCTCAAAGTCCTCTCAAAGAGCTCCTAACGTAGCCTAAAATATCCTGGCAAGGTCTCCCAGCCTAAGAGAGACCCAAGAGGCGTCTGAGAGCAACTCTGGGCAAGGAGTTGACAGAAACTCCTATGTTAGTGAGGAGGCGGGGTTGACCTCATTGCTAGGTATGCAGTGGTGGGCACAGTTCCGATAATCCGATAACACAGGGGTGGGCAGCAAGGGCCGAGACACTGCAGGTTTTCCTTGCAACCAATCACCTCAGCAGGTGGATTGCTGATGAGCTTCTCCCCTGAACATAAACACCTGATCGTCAATGAAATCACCTGCTGAGACAAGTGATCATTAATGAAGTCACCTGCTGAGGTGATTGGTTGTAAGGAAAATCTGCAGTGTCTTGGCCCTTCATGGCACATGATTGCCCACCCCTGCAATAACAGATAATTATCAAAGATAATGTTTTCATTATCGGTTTATTTTCCAAGACCTCCACCTGACCAGAGCATTGTGATTGATAGGGAGCTGGGCTTTATGGCTGCTCCCAGGGTGTTCCTGTGCTGGAAGCTGTGTAGTAAACAAGAGCTTCCAGCAGGAGCAGGATGTTCAAAGACAAAAGTGTGGCCTCATTGTTTGGGTCTGTTGTCACTTTTAATATTACTAGAAGCTATTGTGGCGTTAAAACTCAAATTCAGTTTATTAGTAGTTGTAAATGTACCAGAGATGATATTGGAATTTATCGGTTATCTGTAACTCCCGATACATTTTTGGGTGGTTTATCATTTTATCTTTATCAAAGATAACTTTTCAGTTATCTGATTATCTGTTATTGAAGTTAATTTTTTGGTAATCTGTGCCCACCACTGTAGGTATGACGTGGTCCTTTAAGAACTGTGATTGGAAGGAGGAATTAAAAAAAATAAATGCACTCTGCGCTCCTACATATGAATAAACAGTAAAATCAACCAATCATATAACTGCATTAAGAATTGCGTAATTGGGAAAATAATTTAAAGTCATGATGATGATACTCAACAAAATGAAATTGGAGCGATCGCTGGGCTGGTCACTAAACCTGTAAATTATTTTGCTGCAATGCATTATGAGAGTTCTGGGTTTTGGGGTTTTAAATGTTGTTATTGTAGTCCATGATAGTTTATCAGTGTTGTTAGTGTTATTAATTTATTGTGTTTTTGTAGTTCAGTTGGTTTAGTGATTTAAGTGTCACCGTGTTGTCACCATAAGTGAAAAGTGTATTGTGTTTGATGCTGTCCCTGTGTTGTTTTATCTGAAAAATAATAGCGCCTCCTAGTGGCAGAGTCCCAAAGAGATAAAAGCTCTGGCTCGTCTTTCATGATTTCATGCAGCTCACCACAAAATTAATTGTTACACAGCTCAAAGATGTTTGAACCTATCTCATTCACATGCCGATTAATTACATATTAAAAAAGTGTGCGTGGGTGCGTGAATTTATTAAGAAGTTCAAAGTAAGTACATAATATAATTGTAAATATGTTAAAACTACATGCATGACAAGAAAGTGAAAACACTTATTTCCGTTGTTGCCCATTTAAAAATCAAATGACAAAATAGAAGCAATATTAAAATAAAATATCAATAATGCTGATAATAATTAAAATTATGATAATATGAATGTGTGAATATGATAACAAGAACCTGAACATTTTATAAATACATTAAGACAGTAAATTAACATAAAATAATTACGTGGATGAAGCAGGTAATGTGTTCGTGACTCTCTGTCATTCTACATACGGAGAATGTGCTGCCTCTGTCTTTTCCACCAGCTTGTCTGCTTAAGACACTTTTAGGCTTCTTAAAAGTCCTCCTTACTCCTCTTACCAGTTTGGCACCTTAGGAGCTCTCTTACTGTCTAAGGTGCTTTGCGGACAACTTTCATCTTACCAAGGGAAAATTCTAAGAAATGTCTAAGAATTTGAGAAATTCTAAGATTTTCTTAGCATAACGTCACTAGGAGCTATTTTTAGCCATAGGCTGCTTCGTGCATGTGGGCCCAGGTCTCCAAAGTAAAGGACGATGTCCATTGGATTCTATGACATATGACCTATGTTACCCTGTAACTTAATAACTAAGCAAAGCAGCAACCTATTCCTTTTTTAAAAACCGATTAACTAATCCTTTTCCGGTTTATTGACTGTGGACAGACAAATGAAAGAATTGGATGCTTACTGACCATTATGTGGAACTCATAGCACTTAGAAATACCGAGGGAGAAAATGACTTTGTTTTCATATGAAGCCGTGAGGAATGATGTTCTACATGGCTTTTGTGTGTGAATGTGGGTGAAGTAAAACCAGTGGGATGGAGTTGTGTTTCAGGGTGTGTATTTATTACTCATTTGTTTGTGGTTATTGGGTCATATTTAGAGGTTTTTTTTTTTTTTTTTTTTTTATGAATACACTGTGGTTTACAAGGAGCTGGAGCTGGAAATACAGTGGTAGGCAAAAACAGTGCTCCCCCTATGGTGTTACCTAAGTACCTATGTGCACTTGAGAGAATTCAGGCTATGGCCCAGCTGCCTCACATTGGGCAGCACAAAGATTTTTGCATTTTATCCATTTGTTTCCTTGTGATTTGTAATTTGGGGAATCTGAATTCAGCTCAGTTGAGACCCGATATACACTGTTGGGTCTTTGGCAGAAGTACAGTATCCACTCTGTAAAATAGCCTGAAGCAACACAAATTATGTTTGTTGTTTAGAAACCATAATTTAAAATAAAAATCACATTTAGAGTCAAAATGTTGTGTGTGTGTGTGTGTGGGGGGCAGTTTATCTGTCATTAAACATTCAGAACCTAAAGTTGAACTCAACATTCTGAAGACTGAAAAAATTAATTCTCAATTGTTTTGTTTGTTGTTTTTTTTTTTTTTTTTTTTTACAAATTTTATATATATATATATATATATATATATTTTTTTTTTTTTTTTTCCCTCATCTTGAACTGCTGGTGAGTTTTGTCTGATAGTGATCCTGTTAAATTAAGTGCCTGGGCTTTATCCAGTGGCCTCTCAACATCACTCCTTTAATTTAGTCATTATAATTAACCATTAACTGGTGTCAGTTTCTAGGCCACTAACAGGCCCACTCAGTTCTGCTTGTCTGCATTATCACAGTTTGGGAGAGAAAGTAAATTATAATGAAGGGCTATATCGTCCAATTACTGATAAAAGCAGCCAAGTGCGCTCCTTGTAATTAGGTGCCAGTATTCCTCCCTCCTTCTCCCTCTTTCCTTCTCTTTTTTCGGAATGACACTTCGGAAGGGAATATATGCTTAATAGCTATTTTTATTACCGTTAACCTCTTACTCATGTTCCTAACCCAGCAACTTTCAATCAAAGAGACAAGGGGATGCCACAGGAAGACCTTAGCTCACAAACAATTCTTTTATGTACTCCACAAGCTAACGGATGGAGGCGGGCGTGTCAAGG